>NW_020838005.1:4660470-5102894 GCF_003676395.1 Aethalodelphis obliquidens
TGTCTTTTTTTTTTTTTTTTTTTTGGCGGTATGCGGGCCTCTCGCTGTTGTGGCCTCTCCCGCTGCGGAGCACAGGCTCCGGACGCGCAGGCTCAGCGGCCATGGCTGGCTCACGGGCCCAGCCGCTCCGCGGCATGTGGGATCCTCCCGGACCGGGGCACGAACCCGTGTCCCCCTGCATCGGCAGGCGGGCTCTCAACCACTGCGCCACCAGGGAAGCCCAGGAAATGTCTTTTAATTGATGCAGTAAACTTGGACTTAGAGACCTATTATTTCATTTTGCAAAGAATGAAAACAATTTCCTCTCTAAAAAAAAAAAAATACATATATATATATATATATATATATATATATATATATCTGTTTTGTATTCTTCTCTCCCAAAACCATGAAATAGCTTTGGGAAGATAGTCATCTTGTGTGAAAAACAATACAATTTCGTGAAATGGCATTCTGTGAACTTTGGGGAGAGGGAGGAAGAAGGGGCCCAGACACTCTCCCGCTTTCTCCCAATCAGTAAGTATTTCCCGTCTGCCCTAACCTAGCGCTCCCCAAAGACTGCCTTAAGCCTCTCACCCCCTGAGCAAAAACTCTCCGTGTCTTCCGATCGCCAAGACAGAACACAAATCATCGAGGCCACCATTCCAGGCCTGTGACCGTCTCACCCAGCCGGCCTGTCCAGCCCCTTCTCCGACCGCCCTCTTCTGCAAAGCCTCCTCCACTGCAGGTGAGCTGGCCTGTTTGCTGTAACCCACTTTCTCGCATCTCCATCTATCCGGATCTCACCCATCGTCCAAGAGCCGGGTCAAATCTTCCCTTTTGGCCAAGTCTTTCCCACCACCCCAGCTGGAGGGGGATCCATCACCCCCAAACACCCACGTATCTTTTGTAACTGTCTTATGCATCTTTTTCCATTCCTACAGGTCATCTTCCAAGACAGACTGTAAGCTCTTTGAGTGCAGAGATTTTTATTATAGTTCACTGAATCTCTTGCTTATTCATATGTGCCTTGTGTGAATCAAATATCTGATGCTCAGTCAATGTACGTGGGATTGGTTGACTTCAGTGTGCTTGACACTGTGCTCAGTTGGAGAGGAACAGGAGAGAATGTAAGCGCGTCCCTCGGGTGGTTTACAATCCTCCTGGACAGGCAAGATGTGACACCGGCAGAGAACAGCAGGGGGCGCACCATGCAATGCAAACTGCAAATCTGAATACTACAAGCAGTTGTCGGGGGGGAAAAGGGTTAGGGAAGCTCAGGAAATAAAAAGGCCAGCTTTTAAGTAGTTGTAAGAAGTGGTTGTGCTCGAGATGGTCTTGAGGGGTAATTATATTTTGTAGTATTTGTGTGGTACCTTAGTGTTTTCAAAGCCCCTTCACTTACACTGGCTGAATAAATGTCACACCGCTGTTGTTAGGGATTACTATTTTAAAGAAGAAGAGGACAAGGTCCTGGAAGCAGGAGTGATTTGGTCAAAGTCACATGGCAGGGTAGGGGCAAAGCTAGGACTCAAACCTGGGTCTTTGGAGTTCAAGTTCACTGGGCCCCCACTGCCTTCCGACTCTATCATCTTTGCCTTTAAATTCGAATTTTGGAACAAGGTAGTAAAGCAAAATGAAAACGTCACTTAAAAACATATTGGAGGGCCTCCCTGGTGGCGCAGTGGTTGAGAGTCCGCCTGCCGATGCAGGGGACACGGGTTCGTGCCGCGGTCTGGGAAGATCCCACATGCCGCGCAGCGGCTAGGCCCGTGAGCCATGGCCACTGAGCCTGCGCGTCTGGAGCCTCTGCTCCGCAATGGGAGAGGCCACAACAGTGAGAGGCCCGCGTACCGCAAAAAAAAAAAAAAAAATATTGGAGAAAAAAACAAACAAACAAACAAACAAACATATTGGGGGCTTCCCTGGTGGTGCAGTGGTTAAGAATCCGCCTGCCAATGCAGGGGACACGGGTTCGAGCCCTGGTCCTGGAAGATCCCACATGTTGCGGAGCAACTAAGCCCATGTGCCACAACTACTGAGCCTGCGCTCTAGAGCCTGTGAGCCACAACTACTGAGCCCGCGTGACACAACTACTGAAGCCCGCATGCCTAGAGCCCATGCTCCGCAACAAGAGAAGCCACCGCAATGAGAAGCCCACGCACCACAACGAAGAGTAGCCTCCGCTCGCTGCAACTAGAGAAAGCCCACATGCAGCAACAAAGACCCAACGCAGCCAAAAGCAAATAAAATAAATAAATTTTAAAAATATATATTGGGCACAGAAACAGAATCACGGACATAAAGAACAGACTGGTGGGAGGGGGTTGGGGGAGGGATGGAGATGGGAGGTGGGGTTAGCAGATGTAAGCTTTTATATATAAACTGGATAAACAACAAGGTCCTACTGTGTAGCACAGAGAACTCTATTCCACAGCCTATGAGAAACCATAATGGAAAAGAATATTAAAAAAAAAAAGAATGGATATGGGGCTTCCCTGGTGGCGCAGTGGTTGAGAGTCCGCCTGCCGATGCAGGGGACACGGGTTCGTGCCCCGGTCCGCGAAGATCCCACATGCCGCGGAGCGGCTGGGCCTGTGAGCCATGGCTGCTGGGCCTGCGCGTCCGGAGCCTGTGCTCCGCAACGGGAGAGGCCACAACAGTGAGAGGCCCACATACCGCATAAAAAAAAAAAAAAAGAATGGATATGTATGTACAACTGAGTCACTTTGTTGTCCAGCAGAAATTAACATAGCATTGTAAATCAATTATACCTCAATATAAAAAGTGATAAAAATAATAAATTTTTTAAAATAAAAAATACTCGGCAAGCTGCTCTGTATAGGATAGATTGAAGGGGGGGCGGTTGGGAGCTCTGATAAATGGCAATAAAGATGAAATGATGACACTTGATAACACCCTGCTTACAAAGGCTAGGGAAAGAAGGGGGCGGAAGACGACTCAGGTTGTAGGGCTGAATGGATGTGAGGATGCTGTTCGCGACACTGGAAAGGTGAGGGGGTGGGCTAGAGTAGATAGGACAGCGTCCTTGTGGGCATCGAGGTGACATTCGTGAGAACTCCTGAAGGCACTGGCAACGTGGCACCGGAAGTCCAAGGGAAGCTTTGGGCTGAGGGAGACCTCAGGGTCCCCCCAGTGGGTCAAGGAAATAAGCTCACTGATGAAACTTGTGCCTAATTTAACAGAGGGACCAGCTCGAGAGGGGTTTCGTAGCATTTATTTACACGAAATGATGGAACATAAAGATGCCGGAGCCACGCCCCGGCATTCAGATACTGACCTGCAGTGGCTGGAGGCCTTTCCTCTGAGCGTGGCACCCTTTACGTTTCCATGATCCTTACATTCCAAGTTTCAGGATACACCTCCCTATAAGGATGGGACTCTAAGACACGGCCCTGAGAACGGCACGGGTGCCGGGCGCACCATGATATGGCAAAGCAGGACACGTATGGTCAGGGGTTGGTGTCTGGGGCTACCAGGGTCTGGGTCTGGGGGTCTGGGTGGGGGGCAGGGGAAGGAACCCACTGTGCACATGAGTCGCCCGGTGTCCCATAGTGACCTTTAGTTCCCTTTCTAGGGCTTTATCCCCATTATCTGATGGACACAGTATCATTTCCCCCATTACAGGTTGAATCGTGCTCTCATATCCCCAAAATGTGTATGTGGAAGTCCTAATCCCCAGGACCTTGGAATGTGACTGTATTTGGAGAAAGGGTCATTACAGGAGGTGATTAAGGTGAAATGAAATCATCAGGGTGGGCCCTGATCCCATATGACTGGTGTCCTTATAAGAAGAGGGGATGAGGGCACAGACACACGGAGAGAAGACCACGTGAAGACACGGGGAGGAGAATACAGAAGGAGAGAGGCCTCTGGAGGATGCAACCCTGCTGATGCCTTGACCTCAGATATCCAGCCCCCGGAACTGTGAGAAAATGAATGTCTGTCGTTAAGCCACTTGGTCTGTGGTGCTTTGCTGTGGCCGCCTGAGCAGACCAATATTCCCCCAATCCTGATACCCAGATTGAAGCCCAGCTGCCCCTTTTCTACCCACTCAGAACCTGTAACTGATCCTCAGCTTCTTAACATTTCGTTCAAAAAATAATACAGGGCTTCCTTGGTGGCGCAGTGGTTGAGAATCTGCCTGCTAATGCAGGGGACACGGGTTCGAGCCCTGGTCTGGGAGGATCCCACATGCCGCGGAGCAGCTAGGCCCGTGAGCCACAACTACTGAGCCTGTGCGTCTGGAGCCTGTGCTCCGCAACAAGAGAGGCTGCAATAGTGAGAGGCCTGTGCACCGCGATGAAGAGTGGCCCCCGCTTGCCACAACTAGAGAAAGCCCTCGCACAGAAACGAAGACGCAACACAGCAAAAATAAATTAATTAATTAATAAACTCCTATCCCCAACATCTTCTTAAAAAAAAAAAAAAAGACAAATATCCTGTCTCTCCCGTCTCACCCGAACTTTTCTCTCACTTCCAGGCAGATCTGTAATTAGCCACTTATTACGTGCGCTCTCATTCTCTCATTTCTAAGCCACCAGAGTGTGTGCTGTCCTGTCCCGCAGGCTCACTTCTCAAGGGCGGGACACCTGAGTCCATCTCCCTTTTGCTCTCCCGTCATCTGGCGTAGCACTGGGCTGAATGCTCTGGGTCACAAAACCTACCCTTGTGACGATAACAACAGGCTCTTTGCCTTGACATTGGATTTGCCTAACCCTACATTTAAAACGATCACTACCACTCAACTTGCCCCCAATACCGCAAAAGCCCATCCATTTGGGGAAGCAAGGTTGGGGAGAAACAGGGGAGTTTCTCGATTTTCAAAATCTATCTGTGTTCTGATTTAGGGTGTTTTACAGTGTGAAGAGGGTTTGCCCTCTTTGAAAATATGAAGCAGCTTTTCCAGCTGGGACCCTGCTAGCATGGTTACTAAGGAGACCAACTGGTCTAGGTGCTGTAATTAATCACTAAATTCTGAGCAGCCAAATCCCCGGTGATGAGGGCCTCTTTCCTTTGAGAGCGACAAGTGCTGGGCAGGTGGAAGGTCGAGGAGTTCATGGTGGAAGCCCAGCTCTGGCTGTCCCTTCCGCCTGCACTCCCTCCACCGAAATTTGCCAGCGGCTGTTTTAAGAGCTTCTAGATCTGCCTCCAAACTTACCTGTTAGAACTGAATGAACAATAGATACAGGGACTTCCCTGGTTGTCCAGTGGTTAAGACTCTGCACTTCCAATGCAGGGGGCCCAGGTTCGATGCCTGGTCGGGGAACTAAGATCCTGCATGCCACAACTAAAGATCCCGCACGTGGCAACTAAGACCCAGTGCAGCCAAATAAATAAATTTTAAAAATTAAAACGACAAAAATGGAATAGATACATGTATATGTATAACTGAATCACTTTTCTGTACACCTGAAACTAACACAACATTGATAATCAACTATACTCCAAAATAAAATTAAAATGTTTTTCAAAAAAGAACTGAATGGAGTCTAATGCTTGCAGCCACCCTGGCTCGGGCCCCTTGACTGCAAGAGGATGGGGAGCTGGGACGGGCAGAGGTGACCTTTCCTCTCCAATGATTTGAAAAAGTAGGTGCTGTCAGTCAGAAGAGCAGAGGGCAGCTTGCTTTTCCAAGACCAGGTCCCACCCCCGAGGGAAGCCCACAGGCCTCAAGGTGTCTTGATGCAGCCACCAAGTGCAGAGGAGAAAGCCTTTAAGTGACCCTGAGCACCCAGTTTGCACCCACAGTTGGCACCCCTGCTAGTTCACTCCTGCTATTCCGAGGGGCAAACTTCTCAAACACACACACACACACACACACACACACACACACACACACATACACAACTGTGGCCGTAAACTCCCTCTGGGCTCATTCCTGCCCTCCCCTCCAGGCTGTACAGGAAACAACCGCCCACAAAAGGCAGCTTCATTCAACCCAAGGGGAACGTCTGGCTCATTCCGTTCAACGCTTCCATTTGGTAAAGGAGCAAAGAAAAGTTCATAGGAGTTAAGTGGCTTTTCACTCTTGCTTTTTCTTTCCCTCCACTGCAAGGACAGAAAAGCATCTGGTCCCCCAACACCCAGGGAATGATGAGATGCTCGAGGGCAGGGATTTCATGCAAGATGCTTTTCTACTGCGAGTAACAGAAAACCCAAGAAGGGTTTAAACAAAATGTGGGGGTTACAGTTAGCAATGGCTCCAGTGAACAGCCTCGGTATAGCCACCCCTCTGTCCTCTGACCCTGTGGTCTCCACCCAACCTGGCTCTGGACTGGCCTTGGGATGACCTTTAGCCAATAAACGCAGCCAAAGCAAAGGGAGTGCCAGCGCCAGGCTTAGGCGTCCAGAGATTCTATGTGCTTCTGCTTGGCACCCTGCTTGACTGTACTTGCTGGCACTCGCACCTCAGCCTTGCTATGAGACCATGCCAGACCAGGCCTGCTGAGGGGATGTGAGAAACACAAGAAGGATAAGACCCTTGGGAGAGAACCAAGGTGCCTCCAACCGACAGCCAGCCAACGTGCAGCTGACTGCAGATTCACAAAGGTGCCTGAGACCAGGACTTCCCTGCCGATCCCAGCCTAAGTCGCCAGTCTGAAGGATCAGAGCCAAATAAATGGTTTGTTGTTTAACAAAGCCTCTGACTTTGGTATGGTTTGTTATGAAGCAACAGTGAACTGAATCCTGACATTTGAAATAAATATTTGAGTCTTTTCTCTTAAAAAAAAGTTGGAGGTTTCAAATCCAGGATTGGTGTGGCAGCTCCATAGTCAACCGGGACCCAGAATCCTTCTGTACTGATGCTCCACCATCTTTAGTTCATGGCTTTCATGCTCAAAGCTGTCTCGTGATCCAACATAGCTGCTGAAGCTCCAGCCATCACATCTGTGTTCCAGGCAGGGAGGAAGGAAGAAAGGCAAATAAGAGGCTTCTTCTAGCTGAACTGTTCCCCTTTAAAAGAGTTGGAAGCCCCACCCAATGACTGGCAGCTTGATTCTTATTGGCTACCCTTGGCTGCAAGGAAAGCTGGGAAAGGTAGCCTTTTAGTGGAGCACATTGCCACCTAGAATAAAATCAAGCATACTGTGTAGGAAGGAGGAACAGGGGAATGGGTGTTGAGTAGGCAACCAGAAACATCTGCCGCAGCGTGTGTAAAATCCAGCTCCAGGCCCCAACATACATCAGGAAGCAAAACTGACCACATGTCATGCTGATTTCTCAGAGTTTGTTCTTAGAAGGCATTGCTCTTAACCTGGGGCAGGTGTTGCTTGCTTGCTTGCTCTCTTCCTTGCTTTCTTCCTGTTTTGTTTTGTTTTTATTGAGATATACTTCCCATAAAATTCACAATTTTAAAGCATACAATTCAGTGGGGTTTTAGTATATTTACTATGTCGTGCAACCATCTGAACTACCTAATTCCAGAACATTTCCATCACCCCAAAAAGAAACCCCGTATCCATTAGCAGTCAGAGCAGATGTTTTCTTTAATCCTTCTCCGCCAAGTCTCAGGTCCATCAGAGAGCCAGACTCGCCACATGAGAGAGTGCTGAAGATCCTGGGACCACTCAGGCTCAAACCCTGGGATTCTAGAATATCTGTGGATCTTCTTGGGAGGGCCAAGGAGGAGGTCATGTTGTAATTCACCTACAGCTGGGAAAGGAGGGGTCCACAAGGGCGCTGCAGAATCTGAACATTCTCTGCCTGGGCTGACCGTGAGGCTACCTTCCCACAGGGAAAGGAAGGGAAGGGAAGGAGGCCCCATGCTGAGGGGTGGGTGCTTGGTAGTGAGCAGCAGCGTTAAAAGCACTCTATTGCGACGGTAGACGTTGGGAGAGGAGTTTCAGATTCAGTCGGAATGATTTACGGGAAAGGATGGAGAGGATGCCAAACTCGCATTTATAAAATGTCTCAAAGGTTCCAAATACAAACAGAATCTCGTTTTTCTACCCACAACCATCCTGGGAGATATTTCACCCCTTTACAGAAGGAGGACCTGAGGTTCACACAGAGAACTTGCTCGAACCAGAATTTCAGACACTTCATGCTGAGTCTAAAATCTCAGCATCTTCCATTGTGCTGCGGGGTGGGCACCTGTGAGGCATCTCTGGCCCCGGCCCATGGCAGGTGGAGCCACTCCCTTGAGTGGCCTAGTTGTTGCTGCCTGTGGGGTGGTGACAGCAGGAGGGGGCTCATCTGAGCTCAGCTCTGGGCTTCTCCGTGCCGGTGGGAGCTCCCCCCTTTCTGCCCACTCCCTGTTCATTCCTCGGGCACAAAGGTTGCTCAAGGAGACTCCAGGACTGGGGTCTGCCTTGTCACTGTCACCAGGAGGCTTTTTTTCTTCCTGACTAGCCAGAGCTCCCCATCAGTCTTCGCAGCGCCTCTGGAAGCAAAGGGAAGGCAGCTGTGGGATCCAGGCTGAGCAGAGCCCAGGTAAAGCAGGCTTGGGAATGGACTGACAGGGAGGTTGGGATGTCACAGGTCTGAGCACAGAGCCAGGGGGGCGGGGAACAGCCAGGAAGGATGGTAGGTTCTGCTGCTCGCTTGATGAAGGGGGTCAGCGTGTGTCTGTGTCATCGAGGTGGGCAGGGAAGGGGAGGGCTGTGTGGGGCGCGGTGGGGGGCGGGGAGCGTATATATGCTGGTGTGGCTGAAACCGAGGAGACTCACATCCGAAGGAGCCTGGCTACTGACAGCTCCCAGGTAGGCGACTGCAAGCAAGCCCCAGCCCCAAGACACGCTGCTGAGAGCCTGGGGAAGTAGCCGGGCGGCAGGGCTTTCCCCCCAGCCCCTCTCCTTTGTCCAGTGTGGATGCTGCTGGCCTCCTGTGAGATTATCCCTTCGTTCGTCTTCTTTTCTGGGCTCGGATGGGGGAGTGGAGGGGAGGGCTGAGGCTTTTATCCTGAAGAGAGATGCCGAAGAAGAGCTGAACTTGGAGATGAGGAAAAGTTTTGATTCCCCAGCTGTGGCCCCTACTTTGTCACTGCTGTCTGTGGCGAAAAGGTGGTTATAGGTGTGAGGTTAGGGGAGCGGCAGGCACTTGGGGGTGGGAGTGAGGGCTTGCATTTCAAGGCAACCCTCCAGAAGCCCCCAGCCCTCCAAGCACCCTTGTGAGTGATTTCTCTCTGCGCCTGACTTCTTTTCATAGGGCGTGCAGGCTGTTTTCAGCATGTCACTCAACTTGATTCAGATTTGGGTTTTTAATCCTGAGGGAACCCTGCTCCCCTAGGCACCGAATACAAATCGCTAGTAATGATGCGGGCGAAATCAGACCCTGTCTTGTGCTCCGCCAGTTAAGTGGCTGACCGCGGTCGCTGTGTGTGAATTCCGCGTAGATTTCTGCAAGGTTGACCTTGGTCTCCAGACGCCGAATCCTTTGGAGGTCTCTTCTCTTTCTTTGCATCTTTCTTCCTCCTGCCCGTCTCTCCCACCTAAAGGTCTCTGCCGGGGTCCTGTGGAATACGATGTTCAGAAGTCATCCAAACTCTCTCCGGCTCAGCCTTTTTCCTCCTTCTCTCTTTGTGCGGCTCTCCCTTTGCGTCTGCCTTCCCCTCCCACCGCTACCCATCCCATCCTCCCCCATCTCATTCCGAACATGGGCAAGTTCTGGGGGAATTTCAAGTAAGGCAGGATGATTCGGGAAATGGACTATTTAAAGCAAGCAGCTTTGGACTTGAATACCCCGATCCTGGGTTTCAACATCTGTGTTTCGTTTCCTTGAGCAGCCCATAATTGTCCCAATTATAACCAATAACATTGGTTGGCAGACTAACAAAAGATGAGCTTTTCATGGCATTCACCAGCAAGCCTAAACCGGAGTTTTCAACATAGAGCGGGGGAAAGTAAGTGCTTGGCTTCTTATCAAAACCTCCCAGGGAAACTGCTGCTCTCTCGCTTCCTGGGGGTAGCTACTGCAGACACACTCCTCTTTCTCATTTATAAAGTGTGGCAGGGAAAAAGTCTGCACGCTTCCACCGCTGCCGTGATACCGTTCACAAAAAGCATTCGTGTTCCTTTGGCCTTGCTGAGTCTTCTGCAGGGGAGGGTCCCTGGAAAGACTGCCCCCAACCACCATCTTGGTAAAAGGAGCAGCTTCCACCGTTCCCTGTGCTGCCCATCGAGGGCGCTGTGGTGCAGCCTGGGGTCATTCAGGGGGTGCAGTTTTGTTCTCCCAGGGGCGGCAGCCCTGACTTTATCAGCTGAAGGCTGAGGGTACTGGGGGATTTAGAGGATGCCGATTTTGCATTGTCAACGAAGGGAATAATTGCAGGATTAGGCGCAAACGGGTGCTCTCTGGAGCCCAAGACAGGAGCTGTCACAAAGCTATTCTGTATTCAATCAGGTATTTATCATCTACACTCCACCAGGCAGGGTGGATCCAACAGAGGTGATAATAACAGCCCTTTACACTCATACAACGATTTACATCTTAGCGCTTTCACACCCACTAGCCCTGGCAACAGCCGTGAGAGATGGTATCATTATCTCCATGTTGCAGTTGAAGAAACTGAAGCTGAGAGGTTAAATAATTTGTTGAGGACGTGGCAGAGAGGGGACTGAGTCCAGCCTTGCTGGCTCCTTTGCTTCCCCCTCTTCGGGCCAGGGGTGCTTACAAACTAATGGGGTGGGCGCGGGGCAACACACACAGTGAAACAACTCGCGGATGACGCGAGGCTGGGTGTAATTACGTCCTGAATTGCGTGGTCCAGACAGCAAGTGCTGGAGGAATTTGGGGGAAGAAGTCCTTGCTCAGAGATTCCAGGGATTCGAACCGGGCAGGGAAGGAGGCAGAATCTGGAAGAGCCAAGGGCTTTGGAGAGGGAGGTGGCAGCCGGGACAAGGGCACAAAAGGAGGTCAAAGAAATGAACCTTTATTGGAACCTACTATGTGCCAGGTAGCGAGCTAAACTTGTCTACATGACTATTTCATGCTAACACACACACGCACAGTAGGGATGGGAGGTTTGGGGTGAGTGTTCTATGCTTTTATCCCCACGGTTCAGTTAGCCTCATGCCCCCCAGCCCCAGAGCTCCCATGAAGGAAATCTACCTGATGTGAATCTGGGTGGAACTACTCATCAGATATCCTAGGGAGGGGATGGGCCCCTCCCGGAGAACAGGAGTCACAGTGATGACAGCCTGCGGTGGCTCGAATGGCTGGGAGTTCATTAGGCAAACTGGATGTTCTAAACACTTCTATGTAAGTACCTATAGGTCCTCCACCTGCTGCTTTCCCTCTCACCACACACTGGCTGTGAGATTTAGGGCACACCAGTTTGGGGGGCAAGCCGATTTTCAGGGCATCTCCCTAGGATAGCCGGTGATCACGTTCGGTCTTGATTTTCCGCGATCCTGTGATTGTTCAAATACTGGCTGCTGCCTCCGTGTTGCAGAAACACAGCATCGCCAGCTCTGAAGGGCCTGGCTCGGCATGTGACTTGTGGAACTGGCCCCCGAGGAGTCCTGGGTCTCAGTGAAAATGTCAGCGGATCACCAGCACACGCCCAGGGCTCTGCCTTGCAACCAGGGCTCAGAGCCAACCTCCCCTCAGCTCACACTTGTCCTGTGCTCCTCCCCCACCGAGTCCCCATTCATCCTTTCATTCATTCAGCCGAGAAACGTGCTTGGCTTACTGATAGGAGCCCGCAGTACCGAGCGCCAGGAAAACAGACCTGGCAGCCTGTCCTCAGAGCTGTGGCCAATGTCACTAGATGTTAACGGAGTCTAGGCCAAGGGGTCTCCAAAAGGGGCGTGGGTGCCCGACAGACCACTGGGCTTTGGGAAACTGAGGCTTAATTTTCTATGTGGTTATCTTTCTGAATTTGCACTTTAGTGGGTTTTATATTGTATGTAACTTTTCTAAGTAAATTGGGAAGGTGAGCTCAAGACGGTCTGATTGCTAGGAGTATAAAGTTAAAGAAGTTTGAAGATTATTGATCTAGATCCATTGCTATTTTGCTTATCTGTATTTTCTAATCTTTTTGAAAGGAACCTTAAGAGGCTTTACTGTAAAAGTAAATAAAAGCTTTGAAAAATCCATTTAAGTTATTTTGACAGTATATGTGGAACCGTGGGCCAGAATCAGGAAGATCCAAGTTAAGAGCGATGACACCTTTCCACTTTTGTGGCAGCCCTGATAGAAAATGTGTCCCTTGGGACTTCTCTGGCAGTCCAGTGGTTAGGACTCCGCGACGGGGCCCCGGTTCAATCCCCAGCAGGGGGCGGGGGGAGGAGAGTGGGAGCAAAAATTAAAAAACATAAAATTTTTAAATAAAATAAAAACAAAGACTTAAAAAAAAAAAGAAAGAAAATGTGGCCCTCTCCTGAGCCCCAGCTGGGCTACTGTAACAAATATCTGGCCACTTATAATATCAAAAAT
Source organism: Aethalodelphis obliquidens (assembly GCF_003676395.1). NCBI lineage: Eukaryota > Metazoa > Chordata > Mammalia > Artiodactyla > Delphinidae > Aethalodelphis > Aethalodelphis obliquidens. Next base: position 4,672,852 of record NW_020838005.1, read on the forward strand.
ATTGACCATCTAATCTATTGTAACTGCCTCTTTTTGGAGAAGGGGAAACTGAGCCCCAGAGAAAGAAAGGGCCTTGTTCAAGATCCCACAGGTGAGGGCAGAGCCAGGCCTCTGGCTTCCAAGCAGAGGGCTTTTGTTCATTCATTGCTCACCAGCTCCAGGCACACCCGGTCTGTGCAGGGCGGGGGCGTGCTTTGCCCTTCACCTCCTCTGCGCCCAACGTCTCCTTCCAGGTGGAAATTTAGATCAGAAGGGGGACCTTTTTGGATGTAAGTGTATTCGTCAAAGGAGGAAAAGAAATAAAGGGGCCTCAGTCATAGCTGGTGAACAAGCAAAAGCTCAGTGTAGGAGTCACGTCTGCATTAAAGAAATGGGGCGTGTGGAAGACAAACCCCGGTACTGGTGGGCAACGAAACACTCCTCCAGGAACTGGGGAGAGGCAACAATAAAGAGGGTGTCATCAGAGAGGGGGAGCCCAGAGTTCAGGACAAAAGGAGCTCCTTACAATGAATTCATGTACACGAACACAGAAAACTGCCTAAATCTTTTTTTTTTTTTTTTTTTTTTTGGCCGCGGCATGTGGGATCTTCATTCCCTGTCCAGGGATCGAAGAGTCCTAACCACTGGACCACCAGGGGATTCCCCTGCCGAGATCACTGAGCGGTCTGGTGAGAGCGTGAGCTTGCAAACCAGACGGGTTGGGTTCTCAGCTCTGCCACTTCAAGTTATTTCTCCTCTTCAAGCCTCAATATCTTAACTGTAAAATGGGGACAACAGCATTTACCCCATAGGGTGGATGCTTATAAAGCAATCAGCACAGTGCCTGGCACAGAAGATGCTAAATATAGTAATAATGTGATGACTATTAAATGCAAACAGAGACCATCCCAACGAGATTCCACCAGAATTTGCCAACCTTTCCAAAGCAGGACTAGTGTGTGGAACTTATGGTTTCCCAGAACACGTTTGAGAGTCAAAACACCTGAGTTTCTCTGGCTCTTGTATAAACTGGATGATCTTAGGCAAGTTGCTTAACCTCTATGAACCTATGTTCATCTCAAAAGGGGCGATAATATTAATCCCAGGTTATAGGATTGTATAAGAATATAAAACTCTTTTGTAACCTACAAGAACAATATTTATATATGTGGTTGATGAGAAGGATGGGAACAGATATACCTCTAGCAGAAAGGCATATCTGTCATCTTCTCTTCTCCACTAGAAGCACTAAAATTACAGGCTTTCTCATAGGTCATAAGACAAAACTCAATTAACTTTTAGCTTTGGCTAAATCTTCATATGTACTCCTCCAAACAGATAAGCAACTAATGACATTGCCCTTGGAAGCAAGATTACAAGCAAATAGATTAAGCGAAACACTGGTATTTTATCTTCATAAAGAGTGAGGCACGATTAATTTATGAGGTGTTATTACTGAAATAAAATGTAATTTAACATTTCTTTACTCAATACAAGATGTCCAGACCCGTAGCATCCCCACATAGAAGGGTTAGCTGAGTTTGGTTCACTAAGTGAATACAAGCCATGTAAAATTCAAACACACTTAGGGTAGTTTTATTTACTGATGGTCTCTAGTGTACAATTTTGAACAACAATAACAACAACAACTATTGTTACCCCCATTTTGCAGGTGAGAAGACTGAGGCCCTCAGAGGTGAAACAACTCACCCAAAGTCACACAAAGTGCAAAGATCAAACATAACTCGGGAATTAACTAATCACTCACCTTCATTTTACTTCACATTAACTGATACACAGGGCAACAAAGCACACAGATGTTGTCAAGTCTTCTCAAAAATGAAAAACTTCTATTGAGTTTTCAAGAAAGTTTAGTCTTAACCTAGAACACAATTGTTCGAGGGTTGTGAGGAGTACCAAAAAGGACAAAGCGTTGTCCCCCTCATAAGGATTATTACATATATTTTGAGCCTTTATTTATATTCATCTCATTTAAGTATCAGAAACCATCTTTGAGTTGGACTGTGTGGTGATTCCCATTTTAAGGATTCTTTGAATTGCAGAGGAGAATGAATAACGTTGAGTAATGACTGGTTTTTAATTACTAGGTGGAGTCACTAGTTAAAAGCGAGGGGTAGAAATCTCTGTCTTCCGGCTTCTTTTACAGGCTAAATGCCTACTGAAATTCATCAATCTTTCTGTTTCAGTGTGACTGGAACATTGTTATGAAAAAGAAATAAAAACTTTAGCCTTCAGCATCAACTACTCTTTAAACTCATGCTAATTCATAAACAAGGACAATAACCAGCCATGCCTCCCCAGCACTCAATTGCTTCCAAGTGTTTTTCATTAAATCTAAGTGAGAACACTTCCCACGATGCAATTTTAAGGGAATATTATTAATCACATGCCTTGATTAGCCTTGGGGAATGGAATAAGCAAATTGGCTGAATAAAAATGACTTTCTTCTTTCTGAAAAAAATACAACTTTAAATTTTAAAATTTTAAATAAATAGAAGTGCGGGGTAGGACGTGGAGGGGTAGGGAGGTCAGAGATGGGAAGAGAGGTAAGTGTACCATGGACCAGCAAGGAGGGCCAGGCGAATGCCAAGTAGATTTGATAAGGTTTTCCAAGTGCCAGACCAACAAAGGCCCACATTTTACATGCAGGAAACGTATCAAACGGAACACATGCTCAATGTCCCAGGAGTTCATCTTCTTTCCTCAACTCATCCTAAAAACCCATTTACCCAGAATTTGAGATAACAGGAGCAGTCAATCCATCAAACATTTCCTGAATGTGCAAGTTGCCACGGTTAATGAAGTTCATGAAAAACCTCAGCAGGAGAGCACTTCATTAACATCTGCCACAACTTATCAGCTCAGCCCGTGCAAACATGTGTTGCAATTTTGTATTAGGAAGCAAACAGTCCCTTTTCTCCCCGCCTTTCCGTCTTCTGTGAAGTACAGACACTGCCATCATGTGGCCATAGAGAGCATAGCATGCTGGACAAATCCTACAAAACCGTCTCCCGCCTAGAATGAAATTGAGTAGAACAAGAAACGTAAAGGCAATCACAAATTAAACAAAAGATCTAGCCAAGCGGTCCTCAGTTTAAGACCTTTGCTTATATGGTGGCTGTCTGGAACTCAAGATACGTGTTCTCTTCAAAAGAGCCTGTAAGTGGTGATGAGTTTCCCTGGGTTGCCTACCAACACGTTGTACCAGTGCAAACTTAGCACGTAGCTAACCATTCCAACCATGCCTCCCGGCCACTGGCAACAAGTCTTCTTCCAGAACGGGCATGGGGTTCCAGTTTAGGATGGCATCTTGCCTTGATCTGGAGCAAAACTCATTCCCACCCCCCCCGCCGCCAAGCTGAACAGTTAGCTACTGGACCCTTTGTCAGTGACACAGGTCCTGAAGTGGCTCCTGTGCCATGAGCATCCCGGGCCCCCGGGGGGCCGGTGCTCCCAGACACTCCCCAGTTCTCCATTTGTGAAGGAGAAGGGAGAGGGCTCCTGAGATACTCCACTGTCACTTATCAAACTTTCTTGAGCACCTCATAAGTGCCTGGCCCTGTGCTGGGTGCTGGAAATTCAGAGAACCATAGAACAGAGATCTCTGCCCTTCAGGAACTCACAGCCAGTGGGAGACATAGACACACAAGTCCAAGCTTACCACGTAGAGTGCTAAGGGCCGCGCGAAAGACAATGATAGGATCACAGAGTGAAGGCTATGTCCTAGGCTCTTTCTCTGACAAGCTTTTACGTTGTACTTGTTCTGTGCCAGGTGCTATTTTAACTGCTGAAAAACATCAACCCATTAATCGTCCAATAAGACAGGTACTACTATCACCCCAGTTTTACAGATAAGAACCTGAGAGGGTGACTTGCAGACGTGGGATCTGAACCCACGTCTTTAGCGATCAGCAGATGAGAAACCGTGAATCCCAACAACCCCGTCTCGGAGGTCTGTTGTGCCTATTTGACAGGCCCCTGGGCCTCGCTTGCTTCCCTGTGTGATGTACTGCTTTGCGAAGCCACAGGAGCAGAGGAGACTCATCTAACCCAGACCAGGGCTTGGAGAGGGCTTCCCAGAGGGGATACTTCCTGAGGTGTGTATGAAGTATGTGCTGGAGGCGGGTATTCTGAGCAGAAAACACAGCAAGGGCCAAAGCGCCGTAGGCGTTAAGGACCCGCTAGAGCTGGGAATTATGCGTGATTCACTAGGAATGGAGGAGATTCAAGGGTGAGTGACAGGAGCTGAAGCCAGAGAGCTGGGCAGGAGCAGTGCTGACTCCCACTGGGGGTTACAGAATTATTTTAAGCATGAGTAACATCATCACATCTAGAGATGGCTTGGTCGGGGAGGTGGATCATTAGGCAGACTAATTAGAGGGCGAGATCACAGTAACCAAGGCAATAGATCTCAGCTAAGGCACTAGCCCTGGGGGTATAGGAGGAAAATGCATTTGAGATATATTCATCTGAATAGATGTTCAAGTTCCTTGTTCATTAACCCCAGACATCCCAATCTGTAGGGTAAAGGTCAGACCCCTTAGGATGGCCAACATGACCCTGTTTCATCTAGAGGGACGGAGCCCCTTTCCCTCTTAGCAAGTGCTTCCCTTAGGGAGGGGGCCCCAGTGCAGCCGCCTGCTCACCACCCTCCCCAGGCTGTGATCCTGATTCCAACATGCCTTTGAAAAGTTGGAGTCACTAGTTAAAAGCAAGGTAGTTCTGTGTCTCTTCTCTGTCCTTTTGGCAGACTCTTCCTCATTATTCAAAAGCCATCTCAAATGTCACCTCATTGACTTAACAAACATTGATTGAGCATCTTTCATTCGACATCCTCTTGGTACGAAATGCTTGGATAATGCCCAAGAAGAGCTGGGGTGGTCTCTCAACATGGCCACTGGCATGTTGGGGTACCTCCTTCTCCAATTAACTTGCTCCATTTCACATGCATCTTCTACCATTGCTTCTCAAACTTTAGCATGTGTATGAATCCCCTGAGAATCTTACTAAAAAGATCCAGATTCAGTGGTGTTGGGGTAGGGCCTGAAATACTGCATTTCTTACAAGATCCCAGGGGATGCTGCTAATCTGCAGACTGCGTTTGAATAGCAAGGCTTTTACGTTTTCTCAGTACAGTTTGATGAAAAAGCAATAAAGGCAATGCTTTTTGTTTTCCTTTGCTCAACTCTTATTAAGGTAAAATTTACGTACAGTGAAATGCACAGAATATAAATGTACAAGTCAGTGGGTTTTTGGCAGACGTATACACCCCTGTGACCTACACCTTAATCAAGAACATTCACATTTCCAGAAAGTTCCCTTGTTCCTCTTTCCATTTAATCCTCCAAATAAAGATGGTTCTACAGGGACCCAAAGCGATGGAGTCCAAGAAAATAGCTTTCTGATTCGGGAGACTCGATCACAGGAAAAATTTAAAGGGAAACAGGAAGAACTGTACATCTTTGAGACAATCCTACATAAAGAATATAAACAACTGATCTAACTAATAACCATTAGAGCTATTACCTTAGAATAGTCCCTTTGTTCATTTTTTTAAAGATTTTTTTTGATGTGGACCATTTTTAAAGTCTTTATTGAAATTGTTACAATATTGCTTCTGTTTTATGTTTTGGTTTTTTGGCTGTGAGGTATGGGGGATCTTAACTCCCCGACCAGGGATCAAACCCACATCCCCTGCATTGGAAGGCAAAGTCTTAACCACTGAACCACCAGGGAAGTCCCTCTTTGTTCATTTTTCAATAGATAACTCCAAAGCCTGGTTCTGCAAAGCCTCGTCCTGTGCTTTGCAGGGATTAGCAAGGTGAACATATTAGCTCTGTGCTCAGGAAGCTGGCTCACGTCTAGCAGGGGAAACAGACAAGGAACCTAGCAGAACCATCCTGGAAGAGTGAATTCTGGGCCTCGGGGCATTCCTGGCAGAGGCAGGGGAGTCTGGGGAGGATCGGTCACACATAAATCTATTTTACACATCTCACTCATCACCGCACTTTGCAAAACGTCCCTTATGGGTCTAATCTTTGCAATAGCCCTGGGACAAGGTGGGTACCACTATTCCCCTTTTAGAGTTATGAAAACTGAGGCTGGGAGAGGTTGTCTTCAGGCCACACACTGGTAAGTTGCAAAGTGAGGCCTTTAGCTCCCTGGAAGGGTTCGTGCATGTGGAGGTCAGCTGAGTGGCAGGAATCGCAGGGGTGCTCCCCCCAGGAGCCCAGACACCAGCCCTGCATGAACATTATGCCTGGCAGACAGGCCTGGGCCACCTGTGCTCTCAACAGTCCACTCCCTCCTGGGAGGTGGAATCTCAGGCCCGGCTGCACTGTCCCCCCCAGAAGAGTGTCTTTCCCGCATCCCCTATGTGAGGGTCTCCAGCCCCTACTGGCCCCCACAGAAGGGCTGTGCTAATTGCCACCCGCCCTCACTTGTGTTTTAGCATCCTGCTTCCAGCTCCTGCACCATGAAAATCCTGTTTTGTGACCTCCTGCTTCTCAGCCTCTTCTCCAGCGTGTCCAGCAGCTGTCAGAAGGACTGTATGGCCTGCAGAGAGAAGCTCCGCCCCGCTCTTAACAGCTTCGACCTTGAGGTAGGTCCAGGAGCAGGCCTGTCTTCCCCTCCCTCCCCCCAAGGTCACGTGACTCTCCTAGTGTCAGACGGTCTGTAGGAAACAGATGTGGACTTGAGCATCTTCTGAAAGCAAACCCTGTCATCTTTCCACTTTACCACGTTCATATAAAGACCCACCCATGCTGCCATTTTGTTCCCATCATTAAAATAATGCATACTGGGCTTCCCTGGTGGCGCAGTGGTTGAGAGTCCGCCTGCCGATGCAGGGGACGCGGGTTCATGCCCCGGTCCCAGAGGATCCCACATGCCGCGGAGCAGCTGGGCCCGTGAGCCACGGCCGCTGAGCCTGCGCGTCCGGAGCCTGTGCTCCGCAACAGGAGAGGCCACAACAGTGAGAGACCCGCGTACCGCAAAAAAATTAAAAAATAATGCATACTCATTCTAGAGAATTTGAAAAATTCCAAAAACTATAAAAAAAAAAATTTAAATCACCTTTAATCCCACCAGAGAAAGAATCCTAGTTTTTTCACTTGCTATGTTACACAAGGATAATTTTCCCGTTATTAACATTATTTGAAGTTACTTCTTCCCATGAATACAGCATACTTTGCTTAACCAATCCCCTCCTGTTGAACATGTATGTTGCCCTTCAGTTTTGATATTATAGACAGTTCTACGATGAACACCTAAATGCTCTCTCGTATTTTAAATTTTGATTTGAGCACTAAATTTCTTTTTACTAAGTAAGCTGCTTTGTCAACTGCTTTCATTATAGTTTAGTTATTCCTCTCCTATTAAATCCAATATAACTCAATTACTTTTTCTTTGTAGTCAAGTAAACTCTTTTCAAAAGATGCCATGTTTGAAACTCCTCAACCTTTAAGAACAAACTTTCGCCTACTGTTCCTTAAGGCAAGCGTACAGATAAAGGAATCAAGTACTCACGCTGGGATAACACCCTAACGTGAGCAGACACGGCCCCCGACGCACCCAAACACCAAGCTCCTCCTATGCCAGCTCAGTGGTTTCCAAGTCTGTTTTCTGAACAGTAATAACCACCGAATCATGAAGCGCATCCCCAGAGAACCCATTCAAAGTTCATCCATCCTCCTCATTCAGCCATCATGGGTTTCCTGAGCACCTACTATGTGCTGAGCACTGAACTAGGCCAAGGGCCCTGAGGTGAGCGGATGGATGGCTTTTGCAACTGGTGGGAGAGAAGAACCCCCAATCCCTCCATGAGCGTAATTACTGAGCCCCGGGGAAGCAAGAACAGGGGACCCCAACCTAGTCTAGAGGGGCAGAGGGGGCTTTTGGAGGAACTAAGTCTTTAAGGAAACCGAAAGAAGATCTGGAGTGAAGAGGCAGGGAGGAAGAGCCCCAGGTGCCCAGGTAATGGAGGGAGGCGTGGGGGAGGGGAGGGGGCACAGGTGCAAATGCCTTTCAGGGGACTGGAGCGGCAATTAAGGAACTGAGAAAAGCTGAATTTGGCTAGAACACAGGAGGCCCACCTGCCTTTTCTGTGCAGCCCAGAGAGGCTTAACATTTCACCCAAAACAAAACCTTTCCCTTGGTCTTAGTAAACAGAGCAGACAACTAGTTTACACGTAAACCAGTGAAGGAGTTGATTAAGCAATAATCTCATAATCGCCACACTTTTAAGGCTCTGAGTTTGCAGCCTAGACAAGACTGAAAGTTGTGAACAATTCCTGAATCACGAGTTTTAACTGCAACCCTTTATCTCCCACTCAAAAAAGCATTAGCACTCGAACAGATATTTGTACACTCATGTTCATAACAGCATTACTCACAAGAGTCGAAAGGTAGAAATGACTCAACCGACCATCGAGAGATGAATGGATAAAGAAAAGATGGTCTATGCATACAGTTGAATATTATCCAGCTTTAAAAAGGAAGGGAATTGTGACACATGTTACGGCATGGATGAGCCCTGAAGATGTATGCTAAGTGAAATAAGCCAATCACAGAAGGACAAATGCTATATGATTCCACTTACCTTAGGTTCCTAGAGTAGTCTGATTCGCAGAAACAGAAAGTAGAATGGGGATTGCCAAGGGCTGGGGAAAGAGGAAAGGGGAGTTAGTGTTTAACCGGTACAAAGTTTCAGTTTGGGGAAAGGAAAAAGTTCTAGAGGTGGTTGGGGGAGGTGATGGTAGGACAACAATGTGAATATATCAATACTTAATACCACTGAGCTGTACACTTAAAAAGGGTTCAAACGCTAAATTTGATGATATGTGTATTTCACAATAGAAAAAAAAAAGTGTTAGGACCTCAACTGTAAGGATAACCCGAAGTCTGCTCTAATTTATTTTTTACAAAGTAAAGCATTCATGGATTTAGGTGATTTGCTTGTAATAAACATCGCACCTGACTGGGAAGCACTATGATTCTCCCACTCCCGGGACACCTTGACCTTGGGAGCCCTGTTCTGAGACAACAGAGGCCACCAGGGACAGATTCTCTCCAGCCTCTTTATTGCCATCTCAGGATCTGTCCTCCTGCCCTTCCTTCCTTCTTCCTTTGTACCACTGATTTTCCTGCTGGGAATTTCTCCTTTTTCCCCTCTCCCACTTGCTCTTTCCTTCCCTCCGTTGTCATGTTTTTGAAAGAGTATCTACACTTGTGACTTCGAGCCCCTTGCCTCTGCCTCACTCCTTAGCTGCTCTCGGAGGTCACCAGCAGCTCCTAACCACAGAACCCCCAGCAGATGTGCAGGCTTCCTCTCCTCGTCCCCTCTGGGTGAACCCGGCTCTCTTCCCCACCGTGACTCTTCCTTTTCTGCCTCCTGTTGCGGTCCTGTTCCTTTTCCTGCCCCATGAACATAATCGCCAAGATTCCCTGCTTCTTACCTCCTTCTGAGATGCCGCATCCACTTTCCAGGCCGTCCGCTCTCCCCAGACAGCAGGTAACGCCCAAAGGTACACCTCTCACCTCCTCTCTGCTGGGCTTCCATCACTTTCCGTAGTTTCTGGGAAATCCAGGCTTCCCTTCCCTTTCCACGGCTCCACAAACCTGACCTGCTATCTTGCTCATGGCTCTTCCTCCTCCCCCAGCCAATAAATCCTACTCATTCTTCAAAACCCTGATTAGGTTTCACCTCGTAGGAGAATCTTTGCTGATTCTCCACCTGGCCCCAATTGAGCCAGCCCCTAGCTCCTTTGCTCTCTGATGATTACTTGCATCCGCTGGTCTCTCACCACCAGGTATGAGCTTTCTTTGCTGATTATTCTGGGTATCCCCAGCATGTTGCAGTGTGTGGCACAGAGCAGTACTCAGTTAAGAGGTCCCACGGAAATTGTAAAATTGCAAGACCTTTAGTGTCCTAATAGGTGCAGGCACTGCACAGTTTTTACACTGGTGTCTTTCCAAGCCAGTAAAGAAATTGGAGCCTGTTTCCATTTCTTCATAGCATCTTCAATCTCTGGGGTCCAGACAACACTGTTAGAAAATGGCCAGTTCTAGCCTCACAGTGAGGGATAATCCCTACCAATGCCTGCTGACCCCCAGAGGACCTGGCTGCCTGACTGTTTGGTTTCTAGCTTGCATTCACTTTTAACCTATTTTTTTTTTAAGTTTTATGAGATGCCTAGAATTGAGGCAACCACATCTCATTTCCAAATCTTTCAGCCCTTGAGTATGTCCACTCTGTGAATGATGGGGGACTCAGACATTTAGGCAAGGGTCAGCTCCCCAATCCCTCCACAAAATGGTATAATCCTGAGCTATTCCCAGGACCCTCTGGACCCTTGGCTTCATCAAAAATTTCTTTATTTCTCATTCCAGGGCAATGGTCCACGTATGGTTGTCTTTTTGGTAGACTATCATTTTGGTCAGTAAAGATTTCACACACCCCCAAACCACTGCAATATCCTGGGCTTTCAGCTAAACTGTGAATGGTACTAACCCCATCGGCTTAAGAAGAAAAAAACTAGATTCACTGAGTTGTTTCAGAGACAAAGAAGAAGGTGACTCCCAAGAAAGGTCTGGGGAAATTTATTTAAATTCCCTAAAACTCTATTAAAAGCAGAAGAAACTACCTTCCGCTAGTAGTTTGTCTTCATTACATGAAAATTCTTAATCGTTGACTTGCAGTCGGAGTTCCTAATACGTTTTTCTTTTGTACTATTCCTCTGCTGGCCTGCTTGCATTGGCCCTCAAATATTCTGGCAGACCTCCTAAAGCAAATAGATCTCAAATGTCTCTCTGTCAGAAGTGGTTGGATTCCTTAGTGGCAGAAACGTGACAAACTCAATGAGCTGCTTCTTTTCCTTCCAATGGGCTCGTGGGCCTGTTTCCCTCATCTTCGATCCCAGACATCCAAACGGCCTTTTGCTCAGTTTCCTCCCAAGCCCAGCTTTACAGATCATTTTGGCATCAGTCTGGGACTTTCCAGATGCTCCTCGGCACTGTGGCTTAATATAGCCATGTCATCAGTGTGGGCTGTGAAAATGTGTCCAGCTCACTTAACGGGCCATTAACCCATCTCTGGAAAGAAGCTGGTGGGTCTCTCAGACCAGAGAGTTTAGGCATTAAGCTCCTATGCCCATCTGGTGCTACAAATGCTGTCGCGAATTTGGATTCCTCATTTCTGCCCAAATCCTTCTCCTAAATGAAGAATTGAGACGAGATTGTTAGTACCTAATTCATCTAATAGTAAGTTGAGCCTCGGTGTGGGCTCTGCATGTGGTCTGATGGTAGAATTTCATTTTCTCTGATTGACACACAACCTAATTACCATCTGGGCTTAGAAACTCAGGGGCTCACAGGAGATCTGATAGCCTCTGGGCTTAACGGCTTCCACCTGTTTCTGTAAATGGATGGAGCAGAACAATACAGCCAGCACTTTGAGGCTCCTATTCTGTGAGGATCCCACCGAGTGTGCTCCAAAGGTCCGTTTCACCTCTACGCTTCTGAAACCGCACAACTCAGATTGGGACTTGAAACACTAGCGCTGGGACTGGAACCCACGGTCTTTTAATGGAGATCACACACCTGGTCTCAGGACTTAATGAAACTCACATTCTTTATGTCTCATCACAGAAAGAATTCAGTAAAAGACAAAGTGAAAGGTAGGAAGTGGATTTATTTAGAGAGATACACATTCCATAGACAGAATGCCGTCCATCTCAAAAGGTGAGAACGGCCCTGGGAGAAACACACTCCACAGAGTGTGGCCCATCTCAGAAGGAGAGAGGCCCCGAAATATGGGGTGGTTAGTTTTTATGGGCTGGGTAATTTCACAGGCTCATGAACGGGAGGATTATTCCAACTATTTTGCAGAGGGGGAGGAGATGTCCAGGAGTTGGACCACCGCCCACTTTTTGACCTTTTACGGTCAGCCCTGGAACTGTCATGGCACCTGTAGGTGTGTCATTTAGATATTAATGTATTACAGTGAGTGTGTAATGAGGCTCAACGTTCCACTGGAAGTCGAATCTTCCACCGTCTTGGACCTCGTTGGTTCTAACCTGTTTATGTCATATCTTCTAGGGATATGTCATTCTTTGAGAGGTTATGCCCTGCTCCCTTCCCTCCTGTTTCACTTCTACTGGCTTTCCCAGTGCTACCCATGCTTTCCTGTTATCTCCTTGACTCTGTAATATACGGTTTCTCAGACTCATCACTGTAGATATATTAGGCTGGATAATTACTTGTTGGGGAGGAGGGGGTTGTCCTATGTATTGTAGGATGTTTGCTAGTGTCCCTGTGAAACAGAGCAGGACTCTGTGGGACCCTCCTGGGTACAAATCCTTTCTGTGTCCCCCATTTCTTTTTTTGTAGGAAATAGGCTTCCTCCAGCCTCCAGAACTTTCCCTGAGTTCCAAAGGGTAGGTTCAAACAGTTGTTAATCAGGGGCAAGGGAGGAGCAATCAAACAATAGTGCAGCCCTGGGGCAGGGTTCCTCCTCAAGGGATACATATAACAATACCTTTGTGTTCTTCTGTGGGAACTAAGGCCCTCCTCCTTAGGAGGATGGTGACTCCAGGCTGAGCACAAGATTCCTGGAGCACCTGTTACCTCACCACCAACACATCAGAACAAAGTCACACACCCTGCAGCCTTCACCCCCAATTTTGCCTATTAAAAACTTCTCCCCCGAAACCATCAGGGGGGTTGGGATTTTTGAACAGAGCCACCTGTTCTCCTTGCTTGGCCCTGCAATAAACCTTTCTCTGTTCCAGACTCCAGTGTTTCGGTTCGTCTGGCATCACTGTGCGTCGGGCACACAACCTTGTGTTCAGTAACAGCTGGCCTCTGCTCACTGGATAGCAGTAGCCTCCCTGCTCCCACCCACTGTGTGACAACCAAATGTGTCTCCAGACATTGCCAAATGTCCCCTGGGGGGCAAAACTGCTCCCGATTGAGACCCACTGCTGTAGAGCAATAACCCGATAGGATGATGATCTAAAAGAACAAACTACAAATTGGTTCTACCCAGTTTTCTTCAAAGTGTTTCAGGAGCAGGTGTAGTACAGACCCAAGTGACTCTCTGAAGGAGTCCCCAACCACCATGTTCCCTGATGGTTTCTTCCTCCTCAGAGCCAGTTCCAAAGCAGGGTTTCTCAAAGTGTAATCCAGCCTCAGAATCGCCTGGGATGCTTGAAGATGCAAATTCCTGGAGCCCACCCTCAGTTTACTGCATCAGAATCTCCAGGGGTATAGATTAAGAATTTGCATTCTAACAAACCCCGGTAGGGGTTCATAAAGACCACTCAAGTCTGCAGCTCCATTGTTCTAGAGTCCACCCTCCCCATCTATGGAATTTGCCCATCGTTCTTTCTTACCCAGTGAGTCTGTGGGTGTGAAAAACTGGTTTCTCTATGTATCTCACTGAGTTGTCAGCATCTCTGAGGAAACTCTAAATGGAAAAGACATACTCGAAAAAATCTTGTGTATCAGTGGGGGCCAATCTCACCACCTCTGGCCAGCAGGTGGTCTGGGCAAAGGTGTTCCTTGGAAACCTTACCAGTGAAGGAGAGTGAGAGTGAGAGTAACACTCCTACTGGATACCACCTCTTTCTTCTCTCTGGTCCAGCAGAAAATAAGCAATTTCCCCATCAGAACCTTACTTTTTGGTCTCATAGAATCCTTATTTTCCCATTAGTTTCCACCAATTCATATTGCAAGCACAGAGAAGTTGCTGACTAGGAGGTGTCCTGGGTTGGGACTTGAAACATTGGAGTTCTGTTCAGGTTATACTGTTATTTCACCATGTAGTTTTGGACCCATTACTGAACCTCATTATAACATGCGAACACGGACCACACTGGTCATTTCCAAACCTGGGCAAATCTCACAGTTACCTGAGCTTTGTAAAAATAAGCTTTAAACCCTGGTTCTATTCCTCAGAGATTTAACTGGGTTATGAAATTCTGTGTTTTAAAAAGTTCTGCAGATGATTCAGATTCACACCCAGGTGTAGGACCCATTGGACCAGGTGTCGCCCAAGGAGTCTATGCAATGCCTTGATGAGTTGTTGTGCATCTTGTGCCTTGATGTGCATCTTGTGCCTTGATGCACAAGAAGAGTTGAGGCATCTCCCAGTGTGACCACTGGGCGACCTCCGCTGCAGAACCCCTCTTCCTCCTCTTGTTTCTCTTCATTTCACATCCTCACTATGGACTCCACTTTGTACTCCAGATATGAGATGCCTGGAGTGCATACACGTTCTCCCTACAGCACAGCTAACAGCCAAGTGAAGAGGTCCTAAGCCTGGAGTCCACGGATGCCTGTCCATGGCTAGGCTTTAGAAGATGTAATGAACCCCCTAAAATTATACGCAAATGTGACACAAATGTGCAGTTATACAGTGAAAGGGAGGGAATCCCTTATGGAGAATAATTAGATTCTCAAAAGAGCCCATGACCCCAAAAAAGGTGAAAAACCCTGGTCTAATGGGACAGACAAGACAAAGAGCTGCAACAGGGTGACAAGCACTACATCAGAAGCGTGTGCTAAATGCCAGAGGAGTTCGAGTCTGGTTGCAACTAGCTACAACTCCTGTTCTTCCAGTGACTCCCTTTCTCATCTTTTTTCTTTTCTTTTTTTTTTTTTTTTTAAAGTTTTCCCTTTGTCACGCTTAGCTAAATATAAAGTGAATTCTTTATTAATACAGCTCAGGGTAACAAACCTCTACTTGAAACCCTCCTATTTACTGGATGGAGAAGACTCCTCCATGAGTAAGATGTGGTCCCTAACTTGTCATATTCTGTCTTGTAAGGTGTTACAATTACACTAAGCATTCAAATTTCCACAAGTGGAAAACAAAGTTCTGTGGGAGCACAGAAGCAGGAGAGAGCGATTCCAGCTGGGGAGCCAGAAGCAGGTGTCATTGAGGAGTAGCTCTGGAGCCTGGCTGGCCCCGAAGGATAGATGGAAGGAGGTTATTCCATCAGAAGGAACAGAGTGAGAAAAGACATGTGGGGAAGGCGAGGGAGCTCGCTGTGTTTGAGGCACTAAGAGCAACCTCATATGCCTGAAGCAATGAGGGGTGTTGAGAGGAAGATTCAGAAATAAGACTGAGGGACTTCCCTGGTGGTCCAGTGGTTAGCACTCTGCGGCTACAAAGGAGGTTGGGAAACATATATGTGGCCTTCAGGAAGAAAACAAGTGTTCTCTCTCTTTTTTTAAAAAAAATATTTATTTATTTATTTGGTTGCACCTGGTCTTAGTTGCAGCAGGCAGGCTCCTTAGTTGTGGCAGGCAAACTCTTAGTTGCGGCATGCGAACTCTTAGTTGCGGCATGCATGTGGGATCTTAGTTCCCCGACCAGGGATCGAACTCATGCCCCCTGTATTGGGAGAGCAGAGTCTTAACCTCTGCGCCACCAGGGAAGTCCCAGAAGTGCTCTCTTAGTAAGGAAGAGGGGAGATGGGTACAGAATGGGCAGGTGGTAGCTTCTGCCCCAGAAGAGAAGGTGGGCTTTATTCTTAACAAATTGTACTTAATGTGTTGGTCAGACATTTTGATGGAGATAGAAGACACGGCAGGCAGACTCTCAACCACTGCGCCACCAGGGAAGCCCTGGGTGGATGTTTTTGCTCCCCAGGTAGGGCCGATGAGGCACACACACATCTTCTCATGTCCCACACCTGCCCAGGCAGAGCAGTAACTCTTGATGCCCTGGAAGCCAAGCAAAGACTCCGAGGTCTGACGAAGGGCTCTGCCGCTTCCTGCTGACCATGATGTCAAGGTCAGGTTGAAAGGCGGTTTCCATCTGGCTAAGGCCAGAAACACAGAGAGGAGCATTCAGGGTGAAGTCAAAACAGCAAATAGGAAAAAAAAAAAGTTGGAGGCAGAGGCTTCCAGGAGACCTAATCGGAGACCGGAACGTGGGAGGAAAGGGCCAAGGCCAGGACCAGTCAGGAGGGTGGGAGATATCATGGTCAGGTTGGTAGTCTAGATGAGAAATGGAGATGCCTGGAAAGACAGAGAAGCAGCAGGAGTTCCTCGGGGGCTGGCGGGTCTACTGGATTGTGTCCGATGTTCCCCGAATGCCCAACCTGCCTACATCCCAAGGTCTTGGCCCCCATTTTCTTTTTTTTTAAATTTTTTTATTGAAGTATAGTTGCTTTACAATGTTGTGTTAATTTCTGCTGTACAGCAAAGTGACTCCATTATACACATATATACATTCTTTTTCATATTCTTTTCCATTATGGTTTATCCCAGGACATTGAATACAGTTCCCTGTGCTATGCAGTAGGACCTTGTTATCCATCCATTCTATACGTAACAGTTCGCATCTACTAACCTCGAACTCCCAATCCATCCCTCCCCCACTCTCCCTCCCCCTTGGCAACCACAAGTCTGTTTGACCCCCATTTTCTGTAACTGATGCACAGATAGCGATGACCAGTGTGTGTGAGGTGAAAAATGAATCACACCAAGGTTGATCTTTACCTGGTGACCTTAAAATAACCATGCAGATTTAACTACGTGACTACATACTACACACTACATACTACATACTTAAGAAATCCCCAGTTTCTTAAACCGATCTGACCTCTCCTAAGCTTGATAAGAGAACAAAATAAAATTCTTCTTTATGGGTGACCTGATGAGCTGTGTTTGGCTCCAAAAACCCGACGAAGGCTATAACGCGGTGCAGGTTTGGTGCATTCATTCTGTTAACTTGCTGTGTCACCTGTGGTGAGTTAACCTCACCTCCCTGAGCCCCAGTTTTCTTTGTGAAATGACAGAGCTGGGCTAGTTTTCTGCTTCTTTCCAATTCTGAAATTCTACGCACTTAAATAACTGCATGCAAAACTGCTGCACGGTACTTGATAAATAGGTGCTTCAGGAGCACGTGCGTTGGCACCAAAGTAGACGACAGAAGGACTGGATCTCCTCGTGGGCTTGATCTCCTCATTGCCTTGGACCAATAGCTGTCCCTCGTCTCTCTCCCTCCTCCACCTCCATCTTTGCAGGTGTGCATCCTCGAGTGTGAAGGGAAGGTTTTCTCCGGCCCTCTCTGGACTCCGTGCACCAAGGTCATGGCGAGGGGCTCCTGGCAGCTCAGCCCTGCTGACCCAGACCACGTGGTAGCTGCTCTTGACCAGCCAAGAGTCTCTGAGATGCAGCATCTGAAGAGAATGCCCCGTGTCAGGAGCCTCTTCCAAGCTCAGAAAGGGACAGAGCCCGGCATGGAGGAGGTGGGGGGCATGGAGCAGAGGCAGCTGCAGAAGAGGTTCGGGGGTTTCACCGGAGCCCGGAAGTCGGCCCGGAAGTTGGCCAACCAGAAGCGGTTCAGTGAGTTTATGAGGCAGTACCTGGTCCTGAGCATGCAGTCCAGCCAGCGCCGGCGCACCCTGAACCAGCATGGTAATGCGTAGCCGGAAGGGGAGCCCCTCCCAGCTGTACCGTCCACTTCAACCCATGAGTGAGTGGGGCCCGAATGAGCTGGGGGCGAAACGAAAACTCTTCCACCCCTGCCTTAGCCATCCTCCCTGGCCTGGGGAAGCACGCTGGCCCCCAAACACATACGCACACCCTACACCACCTCCAGGGGTTCAGCTCCTGGGAGGCCTGGGAGGTAAACCCACCTGCCTACCTCCTGCCCACCTTCTCTCTGGGAGCAAAGATTTTCCTGGGAGTGTTCTCGACACTGACCACTGCCATTAAGAGACTGGTTACCATGGGGATAATAGTAGTGTATTGAGATAACTAATTCCTCTATAGCTCTCCAGGAGCTTAGTTTCTATGGGGACAGTTAAGTGGACCAATCCTCCTATCTGGTTGCCATAGAAACCATTCACTCACCTTTCCTCCGAGACTAAGAACGGAGAACTGGACCTACGCTTAGCCATTCGCAGAGAGTCTGATTTCTGTGGCTGTGATGTTGCTATTTCACCTTCAAAGATGGCTTAGCTGTCCCTTCCCTTACCCCCCTGTATCTCAAGGTGACTGGCTTCCATGGAAACCATTAAACTTTCCCAATCTCCCCCAGTCAAGGAGTTCTGGTTAGGACCAGTTCTTGTCAGGACACTTTTCTGCCTTTCTTTCTTCCACACATCACTCGTCCATCTGACCACTTGGCCAGAGACGGGCTGATTCTTTGCAGCCAATGGAACCTGAGCAAGGCTTTGAGAATCTGGCCCAAGTGACCTGAGTCGCTTTTGGAAGAGGGACTCAGGGATCATCATCTCTCCTCAGTTTTTGCCTCTTTCCAGGTGCCATTTTTGTTTTGTGTTTGTTTGTTCGCCCTTTTCCTCTCTCCCTTCTGGTATGTTCTTACCCCCATAGACACATTTATACATGTACCTATAATGCAGACCAGATGATAAACATCAGAGATGCTAATTTATTGCCCAGGCATTACAAACTCAGCTTTCCTCAGCCCATCAACTTATACGTAACTTTGAGTGGCACAGGGAACCAGCACAGTGGAATTGTCTGAAAATCTAAGAAAATCCCAACCGTCAAGCATATATGCCTGAATTCATGTGTGGGAATATGATTTACCTGCAGGATCTCATATCTTTCCTTAAACAGTCTAGAGACTTCCCCTAACAGAAAGAACTAATCAGTTGGTCAAAAACTTTCCCCAGACATTGTTACCCAGGCGGGGGCTTTTCCCTGACTCGGAGGCATAAGAGGAAAAAATCTGCATGTGCTGTGTTATTTTGCTTCCCGTACGTCAAAGGTAGCCAGATGGTTAAAAATCTTCCTTCAAAGTATATGAATACACGTGTGAATCTTTGGCATCCACGCTTTAGCAGGGAGGCAGCCCACGTAGTGCTTTGCAGGTAGGCTGGCTTGTTTGCAAAACATCCATGGCCAAATACGGGTATGTGTATTAAGTTGTGAGCCGAAGGCCGCCACGTTTATTTTAGCAGAATGACTAATCTCCGAAGGCCCTGAATTAACCTGCACTGTTTCTGAAGTCATATTCTTGGATCTGTTACAAGCATTCTATTTTTCCTAAGCCGTTCCTGCACAGGACCTAACGGTAAATCTTTCAGAGCTAGCATGGATTGAATTCTTTCAAATCTTAAAGATAGTCTCCTTTAAAGGGACCCTCAAGGAACACTGAAGACATGTCGAACTCTGAACTGCAACCGTTTTCTTTACCTAAAGACAGTTCAGAATCAGTCACACTAGCAAGAATCAATTTATTTAAAAAAACAAAACAAAAACTATTTGAGCCCCTCTTCAGGTAATTGGTTTTTCTAGTTATCTATTAAGCTTCCAACTGAGTGGCACTGAAACATAACCGGTAACCAGCTTCTGTCTGTGGCTTTGCTCAAGATGTAAAGTTCTTGATGGAAACACTGCAGATATTAACCAGCTCATTTGGGTGTTATTGATTGCTCTCCTCCTGTGACCATCTCACTCATTCTTTTTTCCACACATTCATGGTTGCTGAGTTCCAGTGCAAATGTGTATTTAGGAGTCCCTTAAGCCTGTCTTTCTTCGCCTATACATACTCCAACCAGCCCCACACATGCTTGAGATTTCTCCACGGCTGGGGGACTCCTGTTGCCAGGCTGTTCTGGACCCCTGAGACATCCGACACCAACCTAGATTTAGAAGGCTGGAGGAAATGGCGTCACCTAACACACGGGATAAAGAGCCCTTATTCAGGGACTTCTCTGGCTGTTCAGTGGTTAAGACTCTGCGCTTCCAACGCAGGGGGTTGTGAGTTCAATCCCTGGCCGGGGAACTGAGATTCCCACATGCCACATGGTGCGGCCAAAAAATTTAAAAAAAAACAACACCAAAACCTTATTCAGAAAGTATAATTGTTACTGGGTCTAAGCTCGGCCACACGACAGGCCAATAGCTGAGAGATGAGTTGTTGGGACAAAGCATAATGACTTTATTCACGCAGCCAGCAGACCGAGAAAACGGTGAGACAAACCATCTTGCCTGAGTTAGAATTCAGGCTCCTTTTATACTAAAAGGGGAGGGCGTAAGGTCCAACATTTCCTGGTTCCCATCAGCCTCCAGTGGGGATGTGTTCATTTCTTCCTCCCTGCAGTCATTCACAGGTGGGCCTGGTCAGGATGTTTCCTGTGAGCTAAACAAAGGTATTTTAGCTTAATGCTCATTACCTGGGAAGCAGGATTCCCAGAGATGGGCCTTTATGTATAACTTAAGCTTATAGGCAACATCCCTTTAGTGATTAACATGTGATAGGATACAAAAGTTCTTCCCTATTACATAATGATGTCCTAGAAAGGAAGGACACTGGGGTGCAGGACCAGTTCTAGACAGACCTGTGAAAAGTGCACAACTGGTCGTGGTATATACCGTCCCTTTCCCTGGCCCTATACTTCCCTCCTCTCTTCTGCTGTCCCTGGCCTTGAACTTCTAGACAGTGGAAAGTAAGCAGACTCACTCCTGGTGAGAAATTGGTGAAGTTAGCACTTGTATTATAAAAGAGAGCCATAAATGAGGACTCTCTTTAGCCTGAAGAAATGAATTACCACACACAGATTCCAAACTCCAGGGATGAGAGAACTGCTTCTGGGCAGTTCTCCCCTTCTGACTTTCAAGCCCTAGCCCACAGACCTCCCTTCATTCTGTTGGTCCTTCCACTAGACCAGGGGGACAGGAAAGCAGGTATGTAGAGGGAGACAGGAAACCCTTCTTGTTGCTTTTGGGGCTAATTATGTGAATGATAGCTTTTCTTTGCCTCCTGTCTATTGCTTAGGGAAAACAGAACTGAAGGGTCAGAAAAACTGCCAGATTTGCCACTGTAATCATTTCTTTCTCCCCAGGTGTCCGGGTGATCCACAAATCAGCATGTCTCCAGCCCCAGACCTGCCGGCTGGGAATCAGGATTCCTTCCTCCCCAAGGCCCTGAGGCAGGCCTTGTCTCCAGGCCTCCACCCACAGGGCCCAGCCCCATCTGGTTGTCTTTCCCTTCCCCCCTCCTTCCTGCCCCTCCCCCCATGGCATGTTTCATGACAACCCTGTTACTACATCAGAGTGTATTTTTGTAATTCTTCCAGCTAACATTTAAACAGCCCCATCTTTCCTTCTCACCCACCTCTTCCCTCTTCTAGGGGTGGGTTCAAGGAACAGGAAATCAAGAGTGGGGTTTTGACTCGTCACTGCCATAACTTGTTTGTAAAAGAGCTGTTCTTTTTGACCTATTGTTTTAAACAGATATTTCTCCATTAAACTTATACTGAGCAAATGGTTAGCAAATTGGTTGGCTGGGTTTTTTTTCTTAAAAAGTGAGCATTTTTATTCCTGAAGAGCCTTTAGTGAGAGTAAAAACAGGGACAAAAAGGGACTTCCCTGGTGGTCCAGTGGTTAAGACTCACGCTCCCAATGCAGGGGGCTGGGTTTTGATCCCTAATGGGGGAATTAGATCCCGCATGCATGCCGCAACTCACACCTGGCACAGCCAAAATAAATAATTTTTTTTAAAAGAAAAGACAAAGAGAAATGTTTAAATCCAGAAATTACCCAGGAATATGATCCAAAATGCAAAGTGGGGGAGGGGTGGGAGGCTGGGATTAGCAGATGCAAACTATTATATATAGGATGGATAAACAAGGTCCTACTATATAGCACAGGGAAATACACTCAATATCCTGTGACAAAGCATAATGGAAACGAATATGAAAAATATATATATATGTATAAGTGGATCACCCCGCTGCACAGCAGAAACTGGTTGGCTGTTTTTTTGTTGTTATTTTTTATAAATGTGTTTATTTTTTATTTTATTTATTTATTTTTGGCTGCATTGGGTCTTCGTTGCTGCGCACAGGCTTTCTCTAGTTGTGGTGCGCGGGCTTCTCATTGCGGTGGCTTCTCTTGTTGAGGAGCATGGGCTCTAGGTGCGCGGGCTTCGGTAGTTGTGGTATGCAGGCTCAGCAGTTGTGGTGCATGGGCTTAGTTGCTCGGCGGTATGTGGGATCTCCCCTTACCGGGGCTCGAACCAGAGTCCCCTGCGTTGGCAGGTGGATTCTTAACCACTGCACCACCAGGGAAGCCCTTGTTGGCTGTTAAGTGAAGTGAGAAGCACAGACGCCAGACACACGGTCAGAGCTGCCTCTCCTGGGAGGCAGAGGCAAAAAGAGAGAGGCTCTGCTTTATGTAAAGTGTGACGGGCGAGATACATGAGCAGAAACGCCGCGACTGTGCTGAGTCCCCAGATGCAAGCCCACACACAGCTGCGTGATTGGACCGGGCGGGATGGCGGGGGCCAGGTTGCTGGGCACCACCCCCAGTTTCTGACTCACTAGAAATTTGCATTTTTAACAAGTTCCAGGTGATGTAGAGCCTGCGGGTTTGGGACCCCCGGATTGGGTCGCAATTAACACGAAACATGTTACGATGTGTAATCATCAATTCAGCAAAGAAACCTCGGGTCCACCCAAACGGAGCGCCTGCAGAGAGTCAAACATCTACAGAAGTAGACGGGCCTGTGGGAAATCAGTAAGGGAGGGAGGATAAGGCGCTCCGTTGGGGAACTGGGGGGCCCTGGTGAGGGATTACTGGAACCCAGTGAGAACTGTAGCTCCCTCTAGCGGTCAGTAGGGAAACGGCCACTCACTGTGCAGGGCAGTAAAGGTCGGCGAGATTCAAATACCCCAACTCCTCTCCTCCTTTCCCTTCCAGCTCCAGCCTGTTGTCTCCAGTTGGTCAAACCCAACTGGAAGCCAGAAAGTTAGGGAGTCCTCGGATGCAGCCACAAAGGTAGGCCTGGGAGGGCCCAGGGCCGCAAACGGACAATGTCCAGCCCAAAGGCAGTAAACTGATTTAAAGGAGGGATGGGGGAAGGGGGTCAACTGCAACAGAGCAATGATTCTATCGGGGCTTTCTTAGAGAAGTGGGGCAAGGACAAGGGAAGGGGGAGAAAGGAGCCCTCTGTTCTACCCCAAGGTGAGGAAAAGGCCACGGACAACCTCCTCCACAGGCTGCTGAGCTTGACCGAGTTCGGCGGTAATGTAGTCCCCTGGGTCTTCTCCAAGTGGCCTCACCCTCCCCACTGGGTGCTGTTAGGGGGCCCTAGAACCCCCTCCCAGAGATGCCTCACCGTCCCAGAAATGCCTCCAATTTCGTAAAGCAGTCCCTGAGCTACCAGAACGAGACATAGCTTTCTGCACCAGCTCCCCTCCTACCCACGCCAGCCCTGCACCAGCTACGTGGGCAATCATAGGACACGGAACCCATGAATTCAGGAAGCAGCCCATGTCACTCCCTAGGGTCAGAGCTCACCCCATAAGCAGAATGTGACTCATTTTCTCCTTAGTCACTTGCCCACTCCCCAACAAACTCAGGTACACAGCCAGGAACATCTCCCCATTGCCAATACAAGCAGGAGAGAAAATGGTTACTTCCTAAAGCAAGAAAGTAACTGACATAGAAAGTCAAAGAATAGTGGTTGCTTTTATGCAGAAGAGAGGAGTGGCACTTTGCTTGAGGTACAAAGGCAATTTCTGGAATGCTGGCAATGATCTGTTTCTTCAGTGACTGGTAGATACTTTGGTGTTTGCTTTGTGATAAATCATTAAACTGTAAAAATAAAAATTGGAGATTAAAAAGAAAAAAATAAAAGAAAATGGTTACTTCCTAGATTATAATCCTAGTGCCATTATTTCCCAGATGATGACTTTGGTCAGGTTTTTGTAACCTCTGGGCCTCACTCTCCTCATCTGTAAAATGGGAATGATGAAAAGAAGAAAATAAATTAAATTAATAAAATAAATTTTAAAAATAAAAAAATTTTAAAATAAAATAAAAATGGGACTGACAATAGTACCTCCTTCGTGGGTTATTCAGGTAATCCATGTAAGCAATTGGCTGGGTCCCTGATAATGTTGCCTGTTGTTATTATAAGCAAATGAGTGTGTATGCTTCGCCCCCAGGGCTATCACTTGTTTAACACCAAGGACAATGATAATCTTATCCTTTGTAGGGGGGAGAGGGCAAAGGGACAGGCACACATTAAATCAGACAATGTACCATTTTATTCCTTATAAAATATATTTCATATTGTTGCTGTAAAAACATTACATTTCACATTTTTAAAAAAATTTTTTGACAGTAAAAATAATACTTGGAAGACAGCTGGGGGTAAAGGCGCCAAGAAGACAAGTTCACAGATGGGATTTGTCTCCCTCTTCTTTTTTTTTTTTATTTGCCCCTGGTAAAGTCAGAACCTGGGAGGACCAGAAAGTAACAGGACAGATTTCTTCAAACAAATCGGAGTTTCCACATCCAAATTCATTATGTCCTCCAAGAAGTCGAGCCGCGCGGGCCGACGGCAACAATGAGGACGTCGCTCAGGATGCATTCTGAAATGACACAATTGCTTTCACAGCCGGCTTAGAAGTCAGATCATTAAATCCAAGCCATTTTACTAGCACGTTGGTCCTTATGCTTTGCACCTGTGACCTCATTTGCCCACAGCTACTATTCGCCGGTCTCTCTCTGCACTGAATGCGCAAGCACGGGTGCGGATTTGGTATCATTAAGGCTGTTCAGAGCAGGCACCACAGACTCCAAAGGTACTTCCAGAAATATTCTGAATAAGGGAAACGTCCCTGGAACAGTTTCCCAAGACACCTGCTTTTGCCAATCCGTCCTGTTAGTTTCCAGTGCGCACCTGCGGCCTCTTACCTCCTATCAGATTCTGCCGCCCGGGTGGGCCGGGAAGGAGGGAGAGATACAGAGATGAAGAAAACAGGCGTGATCGCGGGATCAGTTCACAAACCCCCACCCCCACCCCCGAGAAGAGACGAATGGGACAACCCCAGGACAGACCACACGTCAAGAACCAACACGATAGCCACAGATGGGGCAGCGGGAGGAGGGCGGCCAGAGGAGGCCACCACCACCAGAAAGGAGGCAGGAGCAAATGCTGACGGGGAAAGCCGCACCAGAACATTAAAGAAAAAAAAAAAGAAAAAAAGACCCTCAGTTTTTAAATCGTTGCATCAATTTCTTCTCTCTTCCTTTTCTGCCCTGTGCACCAGTGACATAAGAAGCCTGCCTTACTTAGAGAAAATCTTTATATCCAGTTATATCTACACGGTCCAAACTGAGGGGGAAATTAAAACAGCTTTTCTAAAGGCGAGACCCAGCAAGAGCTCTGATTAAGAAGGGAAGGGAAGAGGCTGCTGGGCTGAGCCTCCCCCCACCCCCATCTCAGAAGCCCCTTCCCCCCTCGGGGAGGACCTGCAGATGCACAGGGTGGGAAGTGAGGCGTCAGCACAGCAACACCCTGCATTAGCTTTTAATCAGGGAGCTTGAAGGGGCAGCAGGAAGAACCCAGGGCACCTCTTGCTGGCCTGGTTTCAAGCTTTACCAAGGGACAGAATTCCACATACTTTTTTTTTTTTTGACTAAATTATAAAAATATACCCCATCACCACCAAAAACACTCACGCATAAGAGTGTCTTTCCCTTCTGTCACCAAACCCAGGTCACTATCACCCTTCACAACATCACAGCCCTATTCTGTTTGCAACACTCAGAAACCTGCACGGTTGCAGGTGTGTCTCGGACTGAAAGGCATCTGCACGGTTCCTGCTTCAGCAGCCAGATGATCCCACCTGGACCAGGAGGACAGCCTCGCTCACAGCCAAGGGCTGGACGCCGCTGTGCAGGCCCCAGAGGGGTGGCCTGGTGGGATTCCCTGAGCCCCTGACATCTGGGACGCAGGCCCTGAGGAGTCCCCAGACCAGTCCCGCTCGGAACAAAGGTGAGGCTTCGAGACAAAAACACACCCTCCCCTCCGTCCAGCTCACCCAGCCTTGATCCGTCACTGGCTGGCACGGCGCGGAACCCCCCTCTCCTTCCTCCTCAACAAGAATAGCTTGGCTTATTTACCTCCCAAGCATCGCAGTCCGGGCTCCCCTCCATTCCTGAGGTCTCCAGAAGCGCCAGCAGCTGCTAAATCAACCCCGGTCCCCCTCACGTGACCTCCTCAGGATCCTAACTTCCTGCATCCTGCCGGCAGGCAGAAACGGCGCTCAGCAGGTATCTGGGAAGGTGACACCGTTATCAAAGTGACCCTCCCCATCACACTGACTGGACCAACCAGAAGTCTCCTGCACTGACTGAAGAGTCCTGTCCTACTTGTCACCTCAGGAAGGAGACCAGATGGTCCCCAAAGGGGCAGGTGAGCCAGTGGACCCTTTGGGGACCACTCAACGCCCTCTCACAATGGGGGAAGCTGCCACCTACCTTTCAGTCTGTTCTCTCCGCCAGCCCAGCCCTGCGGCCTTGGAGGGACATGGGAAAATCCCTGGTGAAACCAGAGACAAAGAGGAACCTACCTCGGGGCAGGGTCTCCCAGCCAAACAAAAGGGATCTTTAATCAGAAAGAGGCTTCTGAATACACCGTAACAGAAAACAAAGTGTTTCTGGGGTGTCTTCCAGAGCTGGCGGGGAGTGGATTCACTCGGGGAGCAGGGGAGAACTCTCACAAATACTATATATACCCTCTGGTCTCTCCTCAAGGAAATAGGAAAGGGTGATCAAGGTAGTGTTTAACTGCCACACCGCGCAACGTGAATTCCTTTGAGCCTTTTGGCTCAGCTATTTGGGGACAGTCTTTACAAACCTACGAGTCTGGGCTTGGAGAAGAAGCCATACAATATCGGTTGGGCTGCAATTCAACGTCAGGGAACCCGGATTCAAACAGTCATCACCAGGAAAATGGTTTTCCTTCGACTTCCACGGAAGCTGACGGGTGAGGACAAGGTCTCCCTTCTCCCACATTCGGGCAGAGAAGAGGGCCGGCTGCACCTTACAAAGCCCCCAGATTCCCCTCACTCTCCCCCCCACCAGCCTCGGCAGGCCCTGCTCTCTGAGTCATCAGCCAGAAATTTCTTTTCTTTCTTTTTTTTTAAGAAAAGTAAATCCATCTTGCTTACAGTCCCTTCTGGAAGAGTGGAGAAAGCAAAGAATTCACCACCTCAGCAGGAAACAGAATGAGCTGTTCCTTCTTTCTTTACGGACAAACTAATCCCCTAGGGAGACGGGCGGGGGGGAGGGGAGCGGAATCAGTTCTTTGGTCTCTGGTTCGCTGCAGAATACCCTTGGTCGGTTTTGGCTCTCTTCTATTTTAGGGGGGAAGAAAATATTTTCATGGGTTTTTTGTTTTGTTTTAAATAAAACGTTCCCGTGAGGGACGGAAAGACGTTTTAAGTATTAAACCTTAGCCAATAGAGCCCAAACTCCCAATGTCCACGCTTTAGCTTTTAGGTTTCTGCTGAGGGCTTAGGAGGCGTCTGCCTTTGTCCTCTGGCCGCCGGGCAGGGCTGCTGGACAGCTCAGTCCAGGAAGCGCTGGCAGGCCTTCTTCCAGCGGCAGGCTGTGCACCACTGGTCCCGGTGCTCGATGCCGTACACCTTGCGGCACTTCTTAGCCTCCCCGCGGGCTTTCCTGCAAGGCGGAGCAACGAGGGGACAGTCACGCACTGGCTGGAGCGCGGCTGGGTGGTTCCCTGGGACTCTGACCCTGCGGAGGAGGGTCGGGCGGGGACCGAAGCCAGAAGGGAGGCCTCGGGAGCAGAGGGTCTCACCTGGTGCTGCTCTGGGCCCGGGGTGAAGAAGTGACAATCAGGTGAGATTTCATGGCGGGTGGAGGCTGCTGGGGCTCGCTGAAGCTGAGCGACCGGCTCCGGACCTGGGCACGGGGTGGGGAGGGGCGTGAGCATGAGGGCAGACGTGCAAGGCGAGAGGACGAGAGGACCGTCCCCAGGGACAGCCGGCCACACCCGCCTTGTGCCAGGAGGCCTTCTCTGGAAGGACATTCCAGGCAGAGGTGAGCAGAAACCAGCTAGGGAGGGGAGGTGGAGAGGGACGAGCCGGCCTGGAACGCCACACGCCCGCTGGGGGTAGGGGCCACGGGCAAGGGGGAGCCACTTGGCCTGGCCACCTTGCGGCCTGCTCCCTGCAGATCTGGATGCAGCCACTATATGTGGGGCCGAAGGAGGCACGGCCCTGCCTCAATGGTACCTCCAAGGCACATCTTACAGCGTGTGATGCCTCCCTGCAGGAGATGTTTCAGACTGGAACCCACCAAGCATGGTTCAGAAGGACTTCCGATTTACTTTAGTTCAGAGGCAAGCCACCTAAGGCGCTGGTCCCCAGGGGCCTGGGCACCTCTGATCCACCCGCACAGCCCACCCACAAGCTCCTCTCTCCTTTCTCACCCGCCCTCGTCCTCTCCAGCTTTCCCAGGTTCTCTCCCTTCTCCTCTCAGCATTAAAACCTTACCAAGCACGTACAGACGCTCGCGGCTAAATAGGGCGCGGACCCCGCCTGGCCCCGTGATCATCTTGGCAATCAACTTGCTTGATCTGGGCGCTCCTCTGCAGGTGCGCCCCTCCCACCTTCTACAGGAGCCTGTGACCCGCAGGGGGTCGGAGGGGGGCGAGCTGGGGGGCGAGGGCACAAAGACCTTCGAGAAGCTGGGGCACAGGAGGCGTGCGCGGGGAGGTGGCCTCCGGCACCGGGTCCCTGGAAGTGGTGACGGGCTCAGAGCTGGGCACACTCACCGGAGAGAGGGAGGAGGCCGTAGAGGGGGCAGCGGCCCAGCTAATACTGGTGTAGATGTGCGGTGAGACGGGGATCTGGAAGGACGGCAGGGCCTGCCGGAGATCAGAGAGCGTCAGCCTGGGCCGCAGCTCAGGAAGCTTTCGGGGCCCAGCCCTCCCCCCGTGACCTCACGGTCTGCAGCAGCAGGTGCACCTCGGACCAGGAAATTCTGGGACACCCCGAAATGCTCTTCCAAAGAGAAATATGAGAGTACCGACTCTGTGGGGTCGCCCGAGTCTCAGGCTCCAATCTTCTTTTGGAGCCCTTCTCTCGGAGCTGGTGTACACGCCAGCCTCATGACTTAATCATCTCCACGGATTAACTTCTTGGCTGGATCACCCACCGAGAACACGCTCGAGGCAGTTTCGCCCAAGAAGTCCAAAAGCCTTCCGAGTGGGAGCTTCTGGGGCTGCGCTAAGGGTCTGGCGTCCCCAGGCCACCGCGTGGAAGCGGCACGTCCAGGTTGAGGGTTGTTTGTAAAAACGCCAGCCGCCCTCTCCAGGCCCCATCTCACAGAGCTGGCCGACTGCCCGAAGGGCCACCTGAAGTTGGCCCAACATGAAACAGCTAAGCGGCCACTCATTCTAATGAGCAGAAGAGCTGGCTCGATCTGTAAAGGCTTTCTGATGGAAAGCACTGCTTTTTAATTACAAACTTGCAAAATCAGCCTAGAGTCGGATAAAACCAAGCTGTAGGCATACAAGGATTTTAAGGAAAACCGACACGTGGCAAGCAGGGTGTTCAGTACCTACTACGTGCAGTAAAGTCCGTCGTAATGCCACTCCCTCCATGACAGCTTTACCAACCCCATAGGCATAGTAGCTTGGTCTTTCTGTAGCCACAACAATTTCTTATGCCTCCAGTAAGATACTTTGATTACTTATTATAATTAACCATAGTTACCCATTCATTTCTCTCTCCAGCTAAAGCATACACCTCACAAGGTCAGGAACTATGTCTTATTCTATCCGTAAAGCTTAGCCCGTGGCTTAGTAGGTATTCGAAAAACTGAGTGCCAGATTATTTCTTAACACAATTCTGGGAACTGGGGATTTGCCTTGGGAAACCCAACTGCACTCTTCTATCCCCTTTTATAGCCAGCGATGTACCAGTTCCCCAGCCCAAATCCATCAGCCTGGTTACCCAGGGATCCATCCAGATTTCTCATAACCGCTCAAGACGGCCCCTGAGGTAGAACTCTGGAACCCCCATATTTATCGAGTATGAAGTCATTTTTCTTTTCTTCTTTGTAGAAGTCAGAGATTAGTAATGCAGCCAAAGGACTCAGCCTTCAGCCGGGGTGGTCAGTGGCCTGTGATCAGGCTGACCAGTGACAGATGCTGAAAGTCCTCACGGCCACCAGACTGAGCTCCCAGCAGGTCCCCACCCTGTACCTGGTATGCGTGGTCGGCCTGAATGTGCCAGAAGGAGCCGGGAGCTGACTTGCTGAGAGCACCAGAGGGCAGGTAGGACTCCAGGCCAGGGTGATCTGGGCCTGAGGACTGGGCTTTGGGAGGAGGCGGAGGGAGAACGGCAAGGGGCGGGCTGGTCACGCTGGGGGTGGGAGCCGGGTCGACGGTGGAGCCGCCAGCGGCAGTAGCTTCCTCCTTCATCTGCACCTCTGTGTAGTAGAAATCCTCCTCCCGCTTGAACTGGTCGGAGTCCACGGTGTCCCTGCGTGGGAGGGAGACGCACCGATGACCAGGGACACGCTGCCTTGGTCCAAACACAGGGGGGAGAGTGAGGCGCGAGGGGAGCAGTTGCCCAGGGCCACCTGGCGAGTCTGGGAAGAAGGCCAGCAGGACACCCAGGAGCCCTGCTCCTGACGTGGGCTCACAGGGGATTACATGCTGGCCCGTCAACGGGAATTGTTTTCCCCATCACTGAAGGCTTCTCCTCCCGCAAGATCTGACTCTGGTCTCCACCCCGGGTCCTCTCCAGGCCCCACCCACTCGCAGTTGCTCTCCTTCAGGGAAAGGGCTCTGAGTCAGTTTCCTTGGCCATAAGCTGCCCCAGCTCCAGGGGGTCAGTGCAAAGGGAGCCCTGGCTTCCCCAGGGGAAGCAACAAGCTCTCACCAGTCGCCCTCTATCTGTCCAGAACTGAAACACCTTCCTTCCTACGGTGAGGTGAGAAGACACAACGGCAAGGTGGAGAGAGCTCCCTTCCCATCAACAGCATCAGCATCCACTACTGCAGGAGGGGCCTCCTTCCCGGCAAAGATCTCTTTCCAAGGGACTGTTTTGCGGGGCACAAGGCCAGGGACAGGTGGCGTCCTCAGCCGGCCAGTTTCTCGGAGGCATTCGGGACTGTGGGTCTCGGGGAATCGGCAGGCGGAGGACGCCTGAACGGCACCCTCGGCAGAGGGGCCCCGGGCTCGTACCTACCCCAGGTGGAGGGCTTTGACGTGGCGCTTGATGCCCACGATGGAGCGCAGGACTTTGCCACAGTTGGGCCACAGGCACTTGTACATCACCTTCACCGAGTTCTGGGGGAAAGGAAGACGGGGTAAGGGGGACGTGTCCTCCCCTTCAGCCCCCTCCCAGCCTCACCCAGTGGGGGCTTTAGCTGCCTTCGAACAGAACCCAGCAGAAGGCCGAGGAAAGGGTTTCCCAGGGACCAGAGACACTGACAAGCAGGGGCACAGAGCCTGGACTCGGCAGCTGGTCCCGGGGGCCGGCATCGGCGCCTGGAGTGGGGATGGTTGCTGGGGAGGAAGGAAGGCCTGCCGGAGGCCTCTGCAGGAGAGCAGGAACGAAGGCAGGGTTGGGGCAGAGGTGAGAAGGCCAAGGACGTGGCGTTGGAGAGGAGGAACAGGCTCCTGGGAATGCCAGGAGGAAAGAGAAGCAGCAAAGGAAAGCTAAAATGGGATGGAGCCTGAGAAGGCCCAGGACCCGGGGCCCGTCCCCTCCATGGCCGAGCTCCCCGCTCACGCCACGTACCTTTCTTTTGCGGGGAGCTGGTTCATCCAACAGGAAAGCGTCCGGGTCGGTCTCAAATCCGTTATCAGTTTGGGGAGAGCCAAAGGCGTCCCCCAAATACTTGGGGCTGGCCTGGGGGTGGGGGGGCGAGGGGGTGGATACGCCGCTGCTCCCACTCCAGTGCCCGCTGGTGGTGCTACTGCCGCTGTCCGACACGTCGCCGCTCTCCTTCCATGGGTCACAGGCCGCGCGGGAAGCTGGGCAGAGACAAGACAGAGGATGCTCAGGGGCCTGTCCCTGGGTCCACTCCAGATTCCGCACGGACAGCCCAGGGCGGAGGCCAGGAAACTCTAGTTTGGAGTCTGGGTTCCCGCATCTAACTCCTGGCTCTGGCTTGCCTGACTTTGCCACTCCAAGGGGGAAAAAGAAAAAGACAAAAAAATGTTGCCCCGCCCCCCAACAAGCCCCTCCCCTTTCTGAGCTTCAGTAAAAATGAGGAGTGGGTCCATTCATTGCAGCGCTGTCTGTGGGTGGCCCTACTCTGCTGTAGCGGACACCTCCTGGCAACAGCCATGCTGATGATCTGACCACCAGACACACGCCGCAACTGCATTTTGTGTGCGGGTGTCCCCCACTTTTCGGAAGTTTGCTTTACACCATTTCCCTTTGAGGAAAGACCCACAGTCGGCCCTCCGAATCTGCAGTTTCCGCATCCAAGAATTCAACCAACCGTGGATTGAAAATATTCAGGAAGAAAAAATTCCAGAAAGTTCCCCAAAGCAAAACTTGAATTTGCCACACACCAATTAAACATTTAAACAGCAACATTTAAAAGGCATTTACATTGTACTGACAGCTATTTACATTGTACGCAGCACTTACATTGTTTCAGGTATTAAAAGTAATCTAGAGGTGACTTAAAGTATACAGGAGGATATGCGTAGGTGACATGCAAGTCCTATGCCATTTTATACAAGGGACTTGAGCATCTATGGAGTTTGGTATCCGCAGGGGTCCTGGACCAATCCTCCACAAATACCAAGTGACAACCCTACATTAGTATCTGTTTTCATTAACTAAAAGAAATCTGAGGAAGGTTTTCACTTTATGAAAAAAGGTGAAAATAGCGTTCGATGTTGGTTTTGCAGCGAGCTGTGACAGAGGCAGTGCGCACCCCAAGCGGTAAGAGTGGCCCCACCGAGCTCCTTCCTGGGAGCCACACTCAGCGCCTCAGCACCTAGCGACCAGAGCTTTGAACTGTGTCTGTGAGCGTCCGTGCTTCATCTTGATTTATTCTGTGCAGCTGTGAGCAACATGTGTCCTAAGGTAACTGCTTCGCTTTGTACCATTTCAGCTTTCACAGAAACGTTCTACGTTCAGATAGCAGGGGAAACCTGTATTATTAATGGAAAGATAACCTAATTAAAAGGTACTTGTCACTTTAAAGGCAGGGGGAGAGCGGGGAGAGGGGAGGGGCCAAGCCTCTCCTGCCTCCCTCCCAAGCACAGACAAGCGGGCTGGGTACCACTTGGGAAGCTTTCCCTGCAGCAGAGTAGGATGGAGAGACCAGGTTAAGGGCCTGTTAACCAGGCTTTCTTGAAAAATGCCTGTTTGATCATTTAAACCCAGGCAAGTACATCAAAACCGGCGTGTGAAAAGAAACCATCCGGCTAGCTCTTGCAGCTGTCAGGAGGTGTAGCCTTTACCAGAGCCAGCTGTGGCCCAGGTGGCTCCTCTGTTATCCACAGGGAACACGCTTAGAGGAGGAAAGACGAGCTCTGAGAGCAGTTCAGACTCATCACAAGATGACAGGAGGCCCACACAGCCGACGTGGCCTAAACCCGCTGCCCTGCTCCCAGCAATGCGTCTGAACAGGAAGGTCACAGGTGAGTCATGTCAAATTTTCAGTTTTTAAGCTGCCTTTCTTCGGGCTGCTTTAGGCCGGACCCAGATTCTTCCATGCCGAGACCATAAATCCGTATTAATTTTTACTATAGGAGAATCTGAAATTTTGATATGTGGAAATAGCAAGGGGGGAAAACTGTGACACATGCAGGTATGGTGGCCTTGTCCCCAAAAGCCCCAACTCCCAACATGGGCAGCATTCCACGGAGCCTCCTTACCCTGGATTCTGAGATGGTCTACCACATCCCCTGTGGCCAGGATAAACATCCCACTGCTTTTCTCTCATCCCACTCCATATTCCAAACCCCTTCTAGGCTAATCTAGACACCCAGCATTTCGTGTTTCCAACGCAGGCTCTCCTTAATTAAGTCTCACACGCTAGGAAAAGCCCACCCAAACAGAAGGGGACAGATGAACTCTGCCCTTCCTAAGTGTCACTGTCAAGTCTCAAAGCAATGACTTCCTGGAAACCAAGAGTTTACGACATCTACACGTGGGGCTAAAAATAGGGTAGCCCTTCAGGAAAGATCTCAGGAGCCGCCAGTGGGTCAAGGGTTCGCACACGTCCACTCAAGAAACCTATCCGGGAGAGAAGGGCAAGGGAGCAGAAGTGCTACATCTAGCATCAGGACAGAAGAAGAGAGCAGGTCAGACGGCAGGCCCGCCCTACAGTACAGCAGCCTTCCACCGAGGAACCATTCAAATGGCTCAACAATGACACTGGCACATTGGCACACAAGGACAAATACAAAACAAAGCAAAAAAATACAAAATACACAAGGACAAATACAAAACAAAGCATAAATTAACCTATACCTTGTAAGAGGAACATAAATCACTCTACCTTAGGTCATAAGATTTTCTAAGGCAGGGTCAACAGAGCATGAAAGCAAAGTGCTCCCCTGCAAACGCATGGTGGACTTCTAAGAAATCCTTGTAATCCCCTCTGCTCTCTACACGCCCATGCAGAGCCATCCTAACAATACAGAGACCAGAGGGAATGGGTGGATTCTGCACAAAGAGTATCCATGATCAGAGCAAGGTTCTGGTTGTTGTAGAGACCTCACCTTGCAGAATACGTCAACATGATTAGCTGCCAGGGGGGCCTTATTTCTCCACTGACATCAACGTCAGATCAGAAATAGACTGGGACTTCCCTGGTGGTCCAGTGGTTCAGACTCCACACTCCCAATGCAGGGGGCCCGGGTTCGATCCCTGGTCAGGGAACTAGATCCCACATGCCACAACTAAAGATCCTGCGAGCAGCAGCTAAGACCCGGGGCAGCCAAATCAATCCATCAATCCACAATGTGTTTTTTTTTTTTAAAGATATTGTAATGGGGAAAAAAGTCTTTAATGGACAATGAAAAATGTTTATCAAAGGGGACTTAAGATATCATGGCATATTATCAGTTAAGATACGTATATGCTGGTGTTGGGATGTGTGTATGAACATATGTAGATGGATTACACACACACACACACACACACACACACACACACACACGCAACCTAATGGGAATTGCAGTCAACGATTTTCTTTCCCTTTATGACACTTTCCTGGATCTTCTTCCTGTTGACCAACCTCCTGCATCTCCTAAACTCGTAGAGTTTCCTAAGAACTTAAGATTGACTCCTTTCCTCCCTGCGTTGCCTGTGTGGCCCCCAGGTGCTCACAGAGCAGGTGTGTGATGCTCTGCCTCACAACTGGTACCGTCAGACTGCAAGAGCTTCCTCTAGCAGCCTAGCCATAGACAACAGGCCTTGGGTGAAACAAGTACGTCTGCCTTATCACCCCCTTAAACTGATTTTCTATGTAGGGAGATTACTTATGAGGGACGCTTATAAAGGCCACTTTCCTCCTGGTATGTGTTCAGAGCTGACTCCGTATTTTCCTATCAGCTTTTAAGAAGCTCGCAATTCAGTTATCTCACCAATGAAAAAGTTATTCCCTGGGAGTAAGTTAGGCCAGCCTGATGCCAAGTTTCAGAACAAAACCCCTTCAGGTTCAATACCAGTCTTATCAAGCTACTAATATCCTTCCTCCCATATTACTCGTGATGTATTTTGGGGGTTGTGCTAGAATTTTCTTTTCATTTATAAATTTGCTGTGAAGTCTATCGATTTACTATCGATAGGAATCGATAGTGAATTACTAGCGATTACTGTGAATTACTATCGATTTGTATTACGCAATTAGATTTATTTTAGACTTCAGCTCATTTGTTCCACACGAATTTACAAGGCTGAATCAGGCACTTGTA
Source organism: Aethalodelphis obliquidens (assembly GCF_003676395.1). NCBI lineage: Eukaryota > Metazoa > Chordata > Mammalia > Artiodactyla > Delphinidae > Aethalodelphis > Aethalodelphis obliquidens. The sequence goes on from NW_020838005.1 coordinate 4,708,562, forward strand.
ACGGGGGAGTGCATCGGCTGAGGCCACTAGGGGACCATTTGGTCAGTTTCTACCTTTAGAACTCAATGTTCCTCCACTGGCCATGTTCAGCCCCACAAGTGCCTCGCTCGCTTACTCCCATTGAAGAACTTACTCAAGTGGCCAGTGTGGCTCAGTCCCGTGCTCAATCATCTTCACAATGCACCAGGAAGCTTCTCCCCAGAGGAGGAAACTGAGGAAAAAGAATGGAAGCGGCTAACTCTGTGTCACTCAGCCACTCTGGGATGCCAGGGAGAAGAGACTCCAGAAACCCTGCTGCCAGGCCAGCGACTCAGGCAATTATCTGCCCAAAGCAGAAGAGGTCGGTCGTGGGCCTCTGCCACACCCAGAACCCACCCGGACCCCGTTCCTCACCAGAGAAGTTGGTCTCGACCCCAGGAGGACTCTGCACCACAGGGCTGCAGGACAGGGACGTCAGCACCATAGCTGCCATCATCTCATCCATCTCCACTGCATCCGACTTCCTGGATTCAGACAGGTGAGAGCCAAAGGTTACTTCCTGACACAGCTGGTCATGTGAGCATCTCACATTCCTAGACTGTCCCCTCCACGCCTCGACTCCAGTCAGTCAGTGTGTGCTCAAGTAATATTGTTAAATAAAGCATGCAGACCTCTCTTCATTCTTCAGAAAAAGACTCAATTCTGAGCTACACTGATAATATCAGTCAACCCCCGCAGAAGCAGGCTGGTCCCCATCCCACTGCTGACACCCAGAGGCAGTTCCACTCTCCCTTGAATTCCCTTCCTAACTCTAAGTCTGCAGCTTAAAATCAGGAATTTTATTTGGGGGAAAGGAAAATGAGTCCAAGCAATGAAATAAAGCATGGGCATAAAAGACGGCCAGCTAAATTCAAAATCACCAAAATTACCTTCCTTTCCTCGTTTTATATTTAAATTTAAGAGGGAACAATTACACGAACCAATTCCTTCCCCTCCCCCCAAGATTAATGATGAGGTATTGTGATAGCTTCTGAATGTGAACAGAACCTGGTACATAAACCAATGAGCAAAACACCCAGAAATACTAAAATAAATCTTCCAGTGAAAATCTCAATGCTTTATACAGCAGAGTTCTATAAAATTTTACACATAATTTTTTTAATCCATATAAAGTTACATTATTTGGAAATAAAGTTAAAGTTATCTATAAGTTAATGCTAAAGTATGAAAAGTCCGTCCGAAATAAATTTCTAGGTGGCTCCTCTATTTCAAAGGACTGTATTATGCAATTCATTCTTTACAATTCAGATCCACTAAAATATACGACGGGGCTTGAAGCAGCTAAACGAAAGCTAGTAATGTATTAAATGTGTCAGCATCCCCCTTTTTATATGATTATTTGTATTTTTATTTCCACAGAATGGAAAGACAAATTCTTTGCCAGTATTCCATTGAATTGACAATCACAAATGTTGTTGCTCTGGTCTGGTCTCCAGACACGGGGTGTACTGTCAATAACAATAATACTCACAGACAAACACAGATGGGGCAGGGGGCAGGGCTCAACTGCTTACACATCCTGTATATAAGAATCTCATTGGCAGGGGCTTCCCTGGTGGCGCAGTGGTTAAGAATCCACCTGCCAATGCAGGGTACACTGGTTCGAGCCCTGGTCCAGGAAGATCCCACACGTCGTGGAGCAACTAAGCCCATGTGCCACAACTACTGAGCCTGCGCTCTAGAGCCCGCAAGCCACAGCTACTGAGCCCAAGTGCCACAATACTGAAGCCCACATGCCTAGAGCCGGTGCTCCGCAACAAGAGAAGCCACCGCAATAAGAAGCCCGCACACCACAACAGGGTAGAGCCTGCTCGCTGCAACTAGAGAAAGCCCGCATGCAGCAACAAAGACCCGACACAGTGATCAATAATAAATAAAAATAAATAAATTTATTTTTTTAAAAAAGAAAAGAATCTCATTGGCAGATTTTCTTTTTTAATCTTAAAATATCAATGTGCATCAAGTATATAACATAGAAATTAGAATATACATATTCTCAGGGAAAAAAATCATGTCATAAAATTCTAAAGCAGGGACTTCCCTGGCGGGTCCAGTGGTTAAGACCGTGCTTCCGCTGCAGGGGGCGCGGGTTCAATCCCTGGTCAGGAGCTAAGATCCTGCATACTGTGCGGTGTGGCCAGAAAAGTAAAAATAATTAAAAAAAAAATTCCAAAGCAAAGTAAGCATACTTCATTCAGCATCGATAGTTTTAAATATCTAGCCAGGGCTCTGCAATCTCTAGACTGAGCCTTCCGCCTGTTTTAGCCTGGCTCACAAGCTAAGAGTGGCTTAACAATTTTTAAATGGTTTTAAAAATCAAAAGAAGAATATTCCTTCTTGACATGACACATGGAAATGACATGAAATTGAAATCTGAGTGTCCGTAAGTAAGGTTTTATTGGGGCACAACACGCCCGCCTGTTTACATACTATCTGTGGCTGATTTCACGTGACCACAGCCAAGCAGAGCAGCTGTGACAGAGATCATTTGGCCCACAAAACCTACGTTATTTACTCTGGCCCATTCTGAACATGTTTGCTGACTCCTGATCTAAGCCATTTTTTTCTCTCTCATCATGAAAAACTAAGACCTAATTTTAGTTTGAGCATGAAAGGGGGAAAAAATAGCCCTTAGCCAGACAAAGCTATATCACCCATAATAGAGTTACCGGGAAGAAAAGACGCCCTTCTGGGTCTTTTGAAAAGGATGCCCTCTCACTGTATCCCATTTGTCTGATATCTTGACTACTAGACACCTGGTTGTTCCACATTCCTTCCCCAACACAAGACATCCCAAAACCCCATACCTCACCACCCATGTGTCTTTCAGAGCCCAGGTTCTGTCACACAAACCTCTTTGGGACATCGATGTTCCTGGAGACAGGCCTGTAGGCTGGTGCCTGGGTTCCCTGCTCAGGAGGTGGCGCCTGGGGGATGGGGCTCTGCAGCTCGGCCGGCCACACCTCCTCCACTTTGCAGCAGATTTGTAACTTCTGGTCCAACAGCCAGACAGTCACCTTATCCTCTGCCCAGCTATGCCGCTCCACCAGTCCTGTACACTCTTGACCTCCATACCACACACAAACCTGGGGAGAGAAGAACAGCAGCCAGTGGTCAGCACTTGGGAGTTCTCACTCCATATGTCCCCAGTTCTGGGAGCCGGGAGCCGTATGCCACAAACTGCATTCTCCGACTCATCTTTAATTCAAGCAGATGCTCCCAGGTACCTGCTTCCCACCTGAACACCCAGACTAGCCACAGTGGATTGGTTCTTCCCAAAACAAATCCTTATAAATTTTCTAGATGGAGAGAGCAAAGGTGTCAGTTTCTGGGATTTTTTTTTTTTTTTAACTTGGAGTCTATACGCAATTAAGGTTAAGTTGTTATCATCTTAAAATAGACTGTTGTAACTATAGGATGTTTTCTGTGAGCCTCATGGTAACCACAAAGAAAAAACCTCTAGGAGATACACAAAAGATAAAGAAATCAACGCACAGGACTCCAAAAAAAAAAAAAAAAAACACACACACACACAAAAAGACAGCAAGAGAAGAAGAAAGAAACAAAGGAATTATAAACCAGTCAGAAAACAGTTAACAAGATAGCAATACCAAGTCCTTACCTATCACTAATTACTTTAAATGTAAACGGATTAAATTCTCAAATCAAACGAATTTGGAAATCTGTGTCCCTCCCTCCTGATTTCTTGCCCTGACTAGCCTCTGAAGTCCTATATATCTGCTGGTCCCCAACTATCACCTTGAATTGCTCACACCCTGCATTTTCCCCTTCAGAGAATCCTGAGTCTACCTGGGAGCACAATGGTAGTGGTGAAGAAGTAGGCTGATTGCTTTCAAGGGTGCCTAGCAGTTGCCAGGTGGCCTCACCTCATGGGAAGAGATGTCTGGACGACACAAGCCTTGAAACAGAGACAGAAAGCAGAGCCATAGTGGCTCTTGAGAAGGCAATGAAGGAGAAGCCCATGCATCTGGATCTAGTGCCAACATCAGGCACAGGTGATGCCTGAGCCCTGCCACAGGGGAGGAAACACTGGAAAAGGGACTCCAAATGGCATTCCAACTAAACAAACACCTTCATCTCTTGCAAACATCTAAAGGTAATTCAAAGATGCAATCTTATCTGTCTCCTGTAAGTCTGAGATTCTTTCCCTTGTTTTTACAAAGTTGCAAACTGAGACAGATTAAGAGAAACAGCTCTGGCCATGCTTTGAACTGAGGTTCTGAACCGGCCTGAGCCCAGAACTGTTGTGGAGGAGCCCTGGGTCTGCTCATTCCCTTGGGAAGCCTGCTGCCCAAGGGCTCATATGGCTGCAGGGAAAAGGTCTGTGCTAAAGCCCGTGCCCAGAGAGTTTCACTCAGGGCACCGCTGGGCTGCCAGACGCAAGCCTGGAGAGATCAGACATTTGTCCACTCGGGGATCAACCTACCTTCTGCCCGGGCTGAAAGGCCACCTGCTGGAGGCCTGAGGTGCCTGGAGCCTTGAGGAGTTCCTTGGGCTGCTCCTGGCAGGACGTGTCCTTAGAGGCAAGGAAGGGCTGGAGAGCCGCCGCCTCAAGCAGCTCTGCCTGAGGCTCCAAGGGTGGGGCAGCCCCGGGTGGCCCCAACACCCGGGCGCCCAGGAGGGACCTCTTGCCAAGGCGCCGGGACAGAACGCTGGCCATGCTGCTGCCTTTCCTGGGAGGCAAAGGGGACACAGAGTCCTTTATCCCGTATCTGGAGGCATCAGGAGGCCCTACACGCAGCCGGAACCCGTGAGTGTCCGTTAAAAAGGATGAAACATTTTAAAGTAACTTTTACAACTTCTTTCTTTTTACAAAAGTAACACCTGTTACTAGTAGGACATTTAGAATGTACTGATAAGCACAAAGAAAAACAAATCCCTCAAGAAGCCGCCTCCCACAGATACCCATGTTTCCTAAAGCATTCCAAGCTTTCTTCTACACACAGATTTATATATTTCTATTTCTACAAAAATGGGATCATGGTTTGGTAAACTGAATTTACACTTATCCTGTGTGGGTTATACTGTATCATTACATGTTATTCTACAATCATACTTTTATAAGTCACACAGTGTTTTCTTAGGCGGATGCACCACTGCAAATTTAACAAATTCCTTACTCTTCTTCCTGAGGGCTGTACCCAGGGTTGTGTTGCTGAAACTGCTCTGCCCGCAGGCAGCATCTCAGCACACACACCAACGTCCGCTTCCCAGGTCAGGATGCTATTACAACAGCACTAAGAGATGCTCCCACACCAACATCCGCTTCCCGGGTCAGGATGCTATTACAACAGCACTAAGTCAGAGCGGGAGGGGGTCTGTCAGACACTCAGATTCTCAAGCTCAGCTGGCTTCAAAGTTGCCAACAGCCACAGAAGTGAGCCGTGCTAACTATTCCTTGTTTTCCACTTGAGGGAACTAAAGTGGGGGAGCTTAAGTGACTTATTCCTGGCGGTACAGGTAGTTGGTGTCAGAGCCTGAACGAGATCTGGTCTCCTGACTCCAAACCCAGGTCTTCTCAGCGCCTCCCAACTGCCTGCACCCTGCCCCCGACAGGCTCCGGGATCAGGCCACTCGAGCATTCAGGGCTGATGGAAACACAGGGCCACAGCCCTGACATGGACCAAGGAGAACCATTCCAGGCCTCTGCACGGTCACCCCACGATGGACAGGAGCTGCTCTGGAAACGGCCTACATCATTTCTGCGTACTCAGAGGCATCAGCTCACCCCCACGCATAATACTCCAGAAAGCAGGGCACTGGGGAGCGCTGTCCTCTGCATTTTATAGGGAAGAAGAGCTAAGAAGGAGACAACACCAGAAAGCTTGGTGTGATGCTCCTTTAGTCAAAATCCTCCTGCCTGAGAGGTGGGGTTCTAACCAGCCAGCACTCTCTAAGCCCCAGGGCAGGGGCTGGGGGGGGGGGACACCCCTTGACCTTCATGTGCCTACACCATTCCAGAAAAGAGGAAGTCAATCTTATGGGACCTCAGAGATTCAAAACAGTCAACGAGCTTGCTCTTGGGAAATCCCACCCCTGATCCACAGCCTCCCTGCTAAGCAGGATGCAGGGAAAACACAGTAGATCTGCCTCAGGCTGCACTGTGGACCCCACTCAGAGCCTGTTTCCTCATCTGTAAGTCACAATGCTAATACTCCCCTTATCAACCTTCAAGGAGCAATGAGAACGTTCCAGTAGAAGCCCTCTGGACACAGGCTTCTAAATAATTCTGTATTAGACTAACCTTTCATGTTCTTAAAAAGATGATGAATAATCCCTTCCCCCCCTCCCCCATTAGGTAATAAGATATAACCCCCAGGTTATTTGGACAGCTCACCTCTTAACACCTCATTTATGTGTAGACATTGTATTCATACCTAACACTGGAGAGCATTTCCTACGTGCTAGACGCTAAGTGCGGTACTGGCATTCTCTCATTCCACAGGTACCATTAGTGTCCATCCTTATTCTGTTCTCAAAAAAACAAAGACCCAGAGAGATTAAAAGACTTGACCAAGGTCAGGGTAAAAGGCCAAATCAGGGCCCCTCAGGACCTACTGACTTCAAAGTCTGTGTCTTTTTAGGACGACACCATGCTCCCCCTCCTCTTTCCAAATACCCTCTGCCTGGGGCCCATGACCTATGGCCTCTACTTCCCTATTCTCACCTCCTTGGACTCCACTGACTTCCATCTCTGCTGTCCATGTCATGACCTGGGTCACAAGGTACTGCCCAGCACCAGAGGGTCAATCTCTGTGCTCACAACCCCAGGCATACCCTCCTCCCTGGTTCCCTCCCCCGGTCCTCAGGCTACTGGTTGCCCTTGTCAGCAGCTTCATTCCCACCAACTCCTCTCCAAGAACTGACTTCCACTGGTCACCCAACAACAGGTCAGAACTCTGCAGTCCCTTCACCCCCAGAAACCAGAATGCCTCGCATCCGCACAGGGCTCGAGGGGTGGCTACCAGGGGCCACAGCTGCTCCCAGGCCTGCTGGGTCCGCTCGCGGAAGGGGAAGAATCAGACCTGGCACCCTGCGAACTCACGCTGCCCCTTCTCCAGAGCGCTCGGAGCTCCTCAGCCACCCTGCGGCTCATTCCCTCTGGGTACCGTAGCACACTCCGAATCTCTGCTGCCCCAGGTGCCCTGTTCCCTCGTTAACTCACTTCTCCAGTCAGTATTTAGTCGAGGAACTGATCTGTACAGAGCATATCCCCGGTGCTGTGGCAGGTGTAAAATGCTAGGATTTTCATAGACTCAATACCAACACTGTTCCCCTACCTGGAATTCCCATCAGGCTAACTCCACCCCTGTCTATTAAGCTTGGCATTTCCAGAGACTGTTCCAGCGGCCTTTCTCCTCCCTCCCACCCCTCTGCCCCTGGCCGCACCCACGCCAGGAGAAACCTGCACCATAGCTATGGGTTCAAACTTTCTTTGAATAGTTCCATAAACCTTCTCTACTTTTCACCCTTGTCCAGAAGGACCTCGGGGCTTCGTTTGGGTCCCATGCCATCTTCTTGTCTCCCGATTCCTGGCCTCCTTCCCAACCATCCCAGCAAAGTATGCTCAGCAAACATCTCCACAATAACAAAACGTGAAGGTAAAAATAAGTTTAAAAGTTAAGAATAAAGTCGCAAATACAGAGGAAAAGGGTTTGGCACATTTTTGTCAGTGTTTTACTCAGAGCTTCAAGGGCTAGAATCAGAGAGTATGGTATCTCCACCATGAATTCCCTAGAAAGCAAAGAGATAAGAAAAAGGTCAAAATCGCAGCATCCTACAGAGTTCCTCTCTAGGTGTCTGGTGACTTTCTACTTAGTAACACTCTACTGGAAAGCTTTACTATGTATGTCATCAAAAGGAATAAAAACGTAAGGAGTAAATTCTTTACCACGACCAAAAAAAATGTCCAAGCTGATTTGGTGCTAATTTGGTTTTAAAAACTCAGTCACCTACCACCGTCCTCGAAGCCTCAAGCCAGAAAAAAGAATCTCAAACCCTCAGTTTAACGTCGCTGAGCTAGAAGTGAAGCCACAGTGCCACTTAGAGACATCAGATGGCAGCATCCATCCAGAGAAAGAAACAATCCTGCTCTTGACCCCAAAAAAAAAAAAAAACAAAAAGAAAGAAAAAAACACAGTGGCCACCCCCACTTCCCACAGCAGGAAGTTTGAGGTTTCTACCACTGAAATGAAGAAAGGGTAGTATTTCCAAAATTCCTGGGCTTCCAGACGGAGCCTGAAATATTTGGCTAACAGACTCTGACGATGTTTTTGTTAAGTCTGTTTTTTTTTTTTAATGTAAAGAACGCTTTTTATTTGCTTTGTGAAGCTGCACCTTCCAAAGCCTGCTGGATTTGCACAGTTGGTGAACCTGCCCACTCCGGCTTCTTCCCACATGCATTCTTTGGCCTTTCACCTTTAACTGGCCTGAATTCCACCCTGAAATACCTTTTATTATTTGTTTTATTTATAGTGCGCCTAAATCTTAATTTTTAAAAGCAGAAGAGAAAGAAGGAAGGGAAACTGCCTTTATTAAATGCCTAATAGCACCAGCTTTCGCAAATTGTATCTAATTTAATCCTCAGAGCGACTTAAGATAAACATATGGTCTTTTATGTCTGATGAGGAAACTGAGCCACTGAGAGGTTAGGTTGCCAAGGCTACACAACCAGGAAAGGCAGCCACTAGGGACTGAACTCACGTCTATCTGGTGTCAAAGGGCCTGATCCTACCATTATTCCAATAGGTGTGAGATCTCTCAAAATAAAACACTCAAGCTTGCTTTTCACCTACATGGTATTTTTTTCCCCTATGTCAGTGAACCTCTACAGGAAACAAAAAAAAAGAAGCAAAAGCAAAACAAACAAAAAAACAGCTCTCAATCCTGCAAGTCTCCTTGTGTGCTTTTTCTTTCCTTGAAAACCCATTCTCCACTTGCATCTTAGCCTCCCACCTACAAAATAAAGGCCAATGCTTTCCTCCAACCTTGTTCAACAGTCCAGGTCACTGTTAATCATTTAGCAGTTTGGGAAGACCTTTATACACAATATTGCCCTCTGAGAGGGTGCAGAGAGATAATGTAATCAATCCCAAAAGTTAAGGGAAATCTTAGCCAAATTTACACTGAGGATTGATAGCATGGGAGTGAAAAAACATGAATCTAGATTAAATGTAGGCTGGGCAGGATGGCCAGGTGTGTTGATCAGCATTACATTAGGAACATGGCTCAACAGATAACACCATCCCTCAAGTCCTTCGGGGATTCGGAAGTGAATTCAAGCACCTACAGAGGTCTGCCATGCAGGCAGGAAGAGGATCCAGGTTAATGGAGACTCTAGAGGGACTTTCCAGGACGGCCTGTTACTGTATACCTTAGCTTGAGGGTCCCAACCCCCTCCCAGCATGTTTCTACCAATGTAACCACCGCTTCCTTCAAATCTTTCTTCCCTGATCTCTACTTCCAACTCACCCCCCTATTGGTTTCTTTCTTGAGAGCTATTGATGGTCGATAATAACCAGCCAGCCCCTAACTTGCCATATGGTTCAGGTTCGGCAAAGAGAAATCAAGAAACATCTTTTTCAGGGTAACAATAACAGTGTTTCAACACACAGTCAAATCCAGCTTTACAATGTTACATTCTCGACTTACAAAGTCCTTGACCGAAACATAAACTCATGCTAAAAAAGACTTCCTGGCTGATGTACAGTTTTAAGATATCCCGAGTCCTCTTTGCTTCTCACCCCACCACTGTCACCCACAGGGAGGGGTTGGCTACCCGAGAAGATGTATTTTGGTCCATGTAAAAGAGGTTAGACCTTCTCCAGGCTCAGCAAACATCTTCTGATGCGCTAATAGCCCTTAATGAGGACATCTGCCATCAGTTAAATAACTGGGACCGACAGAATAGGAAAACAAACCCTCTCTGTGGTTCTAAGTTGCAAATTGCCATTTGACATGTCACTGTTGCCGGAGAATCCCAGGTCTCAGCACATCCGTGTGTGTGCGCGCGCGCATGCGCTCACGCTCAACGGGTGCTCTCTCCTACCTCCCATGGCAACAGCCCATGACGTCACCGAGTAGCACTTCCAGGACACAGGTCATAAAGTCAAACTGATTCATTACACAACTAATGGGGGTTTTGGTGGTGGGTGAAGTTTGGGGTAAGACTCCCCTTTGCCGAAGCATGGGTGCTTTGCTGCCTCTCTAATGAACAATTTAGGGACCAAGGTGCCGGGCATTACTCCTCTTCCAAGAGTTTCAGGTTCTCCACTAACCTTAAGCTTTATACTCTATGATCTCCCCTGGTAACCACCGCACAGAACATCGATTTGAGTTTTGGGTTCTTTGGCTAATATTTTGCATATCATTCTTAATCTTTTATCAGAAAGTTGCTAATGTTTTCTTTTTAATTTTATTTATTTATTTATTTATTTCTGCATTGGGTCTTCGTTGCTGTGTGCGGGTTTCCTCTAGTTGCGGCATGTGGACTTCTCATTGCAGTGGCTTCTCTTGTTGCGGAGCACGGGCTCTAGGCACATGGGCTTCAGCAGTTGTGGCGCACAGGCTTAGTGGTTCCGCGGCATGTGGGATCTTCCCTGACCAGGGCTCGAATCCGTGTCCCCTGCACTGGCAGGCGGATTCTTAACCACTGCGCTACCAGGGAAGTCCCTAATATTTTCTTTTAAATCTGTAAAGTTTTAACTTCACTTCTTTTTCAATGTGACATTCTAAGCTCATGCAAAGGTCAAAATGTTACAGCACACCACATCTTTTATTTTATAACAGAACTCAGTGGAGAATAGGACAATTCATTTGTCCAAAACAATTCTCTTTTAGCAATTCTCGGCCAGGGACGATCTCTGTTGAGAGATGCCATGTCTGTCCACAGCATATTGATGACTATATGCAAATGCGTCTGTGGTCCTTGCTATCTAAACCTTGGCAGAAAGAGGTAAGCTGTCATACTCCACCATCACCACCCAAATGCTGCCTGGTAGTTTCTTAAGCCTTATTTTCTTCTGGGGTGTCTTCTCCAGAAAAAGTAAAAAAAAAAAATTCACTTCACTGAGCATATATTGACCATTTCTTCCCAGAGGATTTTCTTTCCAGCCTGGCTTTGGACAGAAAAACCTCCAAGGGTAGCCAAGGGCCTGCACGAAAACATCTAGGTCTCTCAAGTTATACATCAGGTCCTGTTACACCATTTTTAAAATGTGTGGTATGCATTTTAGGTTTTCATGATATGAGCTTAAGATCACAGCACTGAGCATATTAGTAATTGATTCAATACCAAGATTTCTAAATCAGCTGTTCAGAGAATGACCATTTGGATTCTCAGGTCATTCTAATTGTTGTCTTCTTCTGAAGTTTTTTTTTTTTAATATTTATTTACTTATTTATTTATTTGGCTGTGCCGGGTCTCAGTTGCAACATGCAGGATCTTCGTTGCCACGTGCAGGATCTTTAGTTGTGGAACGTCTGAAGGTTTTTAAAAACTGGATTACAGGGCTTCCCTGGTGGCGCAGTGGTTGAGAGTCCGCCTGCCAATGCAGGGGACACGGGTTCGTGCCCCGGTCCGGGAGGATCCCACATGCCGCGGAGCGGTTAGGCCCGTGAGCCATGGCCGCTGAGCCTGCGCATCCGGAGCCTGTGCTCCGCAACGGGAGAGGCCACAACAGTGAGAGGCCCGCGTACCGCAAAAAAAAAAAAACACAAAAACTGGATTACACTGCCTCGATGTATAATAGTTTAGACTACCATCATCTGAGTAATAGATGTAACAGAAAAATGGAAGGAGAAAATAAGGGCCCCAAATAGCCGTGCTATTTTCATATCCCAGCAGATGGGCCACAGAAATAGGTCACCTGATCTGGTTACACTGAATTTTCTCCAGCAAATAACAAATGACCCTGATCAACAAATACTTTTGTCGGTCTGACTGCACAACAGCCATTCAATCAAGTAAAAGAGACCATTCTGTTTGCACTGCCGGCAGGGAAGGAAAGCATTTTCACAGTTCAGCCCAGAACTACACTTCCCCTTCCTTCACACCTAGCTCCCCATTTGCTTTCAAAACCACCAGTGCCCTTTATTCATTGCTCTGCTGTGCATACACTACTCCGTATGAAACAAGACAATTCTTAGCACAGTACTGGGCACACAGGGCTCAGTGATCTGTAACTACTTCTATCAGTTCCAACGCACTGCATCTCCCTTAGACGGCAAGCCCTTGCTTATCCCATCAAATTTATGATTTTGAAGAGATGCTATTCCCATAGGTGAGGAGAGCCCCAGATTTAAAAAATAATGTGTTGTAAGAAATAAGACCTGCTGCTCGCCTGAAAATGAAGAACAGTCATAGCGTCTTAGTAGCGCTTCAGTGTTTCAGACTTGGTTCTAAGATAGCAGTGTTTTCTTGAAAACAGGTAGAGAATGCTTTATAAGGAAGCAGGGATAAGTAAAAGCATGCCTACAAACGTGCCATGTGAGAGGGAGAGATGATCCAGCATTGTTTTCGTACGTGCACGGGGCACGCACACATGTGTATACATGTGGGTGCCTGCACTGTGGTTAAACCTGATTTGGCTGTACCAAAACTATGTGAGACGCAGGAGGCACGGAGATGCATGACTGCTGACTCAGCATCTTACCCAGAGCCAGCAGGAAGGAGGGAGCCAGCCAGGAGCTGAGTATCTCCGCAAGAACAAGCCTCCGAGAACTGACAGTTCCCTGCAGCAGTTTGCAGGGTAAGCTTCCAACCTGAACGTTAACCGCCAACGAACGCCTGAATGGCATTTGGGTTTACAGTCACTTTGATACACACATTCGAGGCTTCCTTTTTTTTTCCTGACCTCCTGGCAACTCAAGGAAACAGGGAGGGACAACTTAATCCCAATTTTACAGCTCAGAAAACTGAGGGTCCTCCAGAAGGCCACTGATTTGCCCGAGCTAGCCAGCTGGGGTGTCTGCAGCTTTCCCGGCCCCTCCCTGGACTCGTTCTCTCTTCCCCTCAAGGGGAGACCCAGCAGCAGGACAGGGGCTCGGGCTGGAAGGGCTCCAGAGTTCCCAGCCCCAGTGCCTTCACACGGCCTTGTCTGATCCTCACAACGAACGCTGTGAGGAAGAAAGCGTGAGTTTCATCGGGAAGAAGGGATCTATTAGAGGCACTTACAATAATGAAAAGAGAAAGCTGGCAATAAAAGAACCACCCCCCAAAATATAAAACACAGAGGGGAGAACTTAAAACGCCTAACAGTCCAGGACCCATTAGTGTAAGGCCCTGAGTGGACACGCCAGAAAAGTTCTGTGATCATGATGCCTGAGGTGCCAACCCCGAGATACAAGCAAAGGGCCCCTTATGTTCTCCCCACTTTGAAGGCAGAGAAATGCAGGTTCTATTTTTTCACTGAAGTGGTTAAAGCAGAAAAACTATATGGAACTCAACAGTCCCTTGAATGAACAATCACATTCCCCGACTATGCTAACTAAACAGACGGTGGGGGGGCGGCAGTTGTAGGGAAGGTGAGAGCCACCTGGTGACCTTCCCGGCTGGAATCAATAGGTAAGAAAAAGGCAGCAGCCCTCTACAGGGGTGGATAATCAGAGCACACAGGGCTGCAGGTGCCCAAGAAAGGAACCACCTGGTCCGGGGGCCGGGCCAGGAGTGGGAGATGCAAAATTATAGATGAGAAACCATGCACACGCAGACAGGATGGGCCAACTAGACACCAAACCAGAAGAGAGAAACAGGTGTGGGAAGGGATCAAGGTGCCCAAAATACTCCTCCAGAATCCAAGTCTCATCTGGGAGTCACCGGTGCCAAACCAGCCAGTGGGAAATCAAAGTGTAATCTTGGCAGTTATAAGTCACAAGATAAGAAACACGTGCTGTTGGGATGACAGAACGTTCTAGTGGCTGATAACATTTAAAAACCTGAAATAAGAGCTGCGTGCCAGAATTCGTTCCAAGACCAGGATGGCTGACCAGCCAAGGGAAGAGACGTGTCTAGCCAGAAGGGCGATAACAGGCTTCCACAGATCAACTTTTAATCCAACTTCTCCCTCCCTTCTGACTTCCCGGCTGACTGTACAGGCTTTCTGTTTCAGGATGGCAGTGGCTCCTCAGGCTGTCACTCTATCACCTTCTCCCGGGAGACTGCTCTGATCTCCTGGGATTGCAGCATCTCCCCCAGCACCAGCGGGAATGCTTCCCATCCCCCAGGAATGCTGTGGTTGAGGGGAAAAAAAAAGAAGTCTGGATACACCTGAGCAACTAAAACTGGCTCCTCAAAATGGAAACAGAATGTGCAAGAGAAGCTAACCCCGGGCACACTGCCGAGGACGCCTCTCCAGGAAAAGGGCTCGCGGCAGCCCATCACCTGGACCTGTGTGACTTTCGGCCACAAGCCACCACCTCGGAGCCTCGGTTTCCTGCCTTGCCGTGAAAAACGAGAACACTGCCCAGCATGGGAAAGGATCTCAACAGATGTGTTGCCTCCCCTGTTCCCCGATTTCAGACCAGCACCAGACAGGTAAATGACACGGTGGGCCACTCGGAGAGCGTAGGAGCCACTGTCCCGCCGGCATCTGGAAACTGAGGGTGCAAAAGGATATCCCACCCGAACCAGTAACACAACTGACTCTAAAGGGAATCAAGAGGTTGACCACGGGCGAGCCGCTGATGAACTGAAATCTCAACAGAACTGACTTCGGCAAGACGGGGGAACCGAGAAAGCCAGCATATTCCATTCAGAGGCCAGCTGGCCACGGTGAACCAACCGCAGGGCTCCCTGCTTCGAGAGCTCAACACCCAGCCGGCCGGCTCTGCCCTGTGGCCCAAAGCAGAGCCCACGTGACCCGGCCCCTCACCTTGCTCCCAGCACACAGGTCCCAACCCTGCCCTCCTCTTCCGGCTGAAATCTCCATCTTGGTGCCCTGCCCAGGGTGGCTCAAGGCCCACTGGCAGGCCTCCCCGAGGCGGAGCGTGACCATCCTCTGCGAGCACTCCCCAAATCCGACGCTCAGTCCCGGGTTCCAGCTGTCCCAGATCTGGATCCACATGCACCCGTGCAGACCTACACAGCACACAGGGCAGCGCCGACTCACCAGAAACCCAGGGCAAGGGGAGCCGCAGAACCGAAACACCAGCGTTCTAAATAATCCGCCGGTACTCGACACACGTGCAGGCTCTTGCCGATGAACTGAACAGAAGAATGACGGAGCCTCAGCTTCAGACCCTGACCTTAGAGAACTTCAGGCCTCGCTGAGCTTCTCCTGCATCAAACACCCAGCACTTGTTTATTAAGGCACTTAACACGCTCCAGAGTGACATTCATAGATCTGTGCTGTATAATTAGTGTGAGGCCACACTTCGTATTCTAAGGACGGACGGAGAAGAATCACAGATGCGTTGGAGACCTCCAGCTAGGGAACGAACTGGGTTTAGAATTTACCATCCAGAGTCCACCACCGCTGCTCATTCATCCAGGGATTCTTCTCCAACACGCAGGCCAAAGTCCTCAGGGGGCCAGACAGAATTGACTGTGGGGCTAAGCGGAGCCCTTCCCAACACCCACCCTTCCAGCCAAACCGTGTTGAAGCATGGGGCCACACACTCGCACACCCTAAAGCCTGCCCCATTCTTAGAAAACAATTGCCTCGTGTCCGAGCCCACCTCATGTATGCCCGGCCTGCGTTAAATCTAAGCTTGGAACTGACCTTGTAATGGGTCTTCATTAAGATTTAAAATTAATGTACCCTGTTCCCTAGCAAGTCCCCTTTCTCAGGATCTCCCCTAGAGAAACACTGACATGTGTGGCAAAGAGGCATGTACGGCCATGTTTATTGTAACAGCGTTTGTAACAGCAGAGGATTTGGAAATAACTTAAATGGCCATCAATTAGGCTAAATCAACCGACAGTTTAGCCTTCTGATTCTAAGGAAGGCTATGCAGGAGTTAAACAAAATCAATAAGACCTATACATATTGACAGGAAGCCATCCCTGAGAGGTCGTGGGGTGGAAGGGGCCAGCACACTACTTACTACTCCCAGTGCACTTAGCTTCTTTTAAGTTCTTTAGGTATAAATGCAAGTATGTTAAGCATTTGGAGAATACCAACGAACTCGTAACAGTGGTTAACCTCTGGGGAAGGGCTGGGATTAGGAGTGGTTGTCAAGGAAGATTTTGTTTGCTCTGGAAGGTCTGCATTTTTTTTTTCCCCTACAGAGAATGTGTTCAAGTAGTACTTGTGTAATGCAAATTGCATTTCACCATGTAATTTTTTTTAAAAAGCAAGAAACTGACCCTGCTCCGTACATTTCAGTCACGTGTTTGGGGGCAATTTCTACTCCAATCTCACACACGCTTCCTGGGAGGCTGAGCGCTCAGCAGTGCAAAGCAGTGGGCTCTGCAACACAGATCTTGTTTCAATATTAGAAGCCCAACTCTGTGACTCTGTGGACCATTCAGTTTATACACTAGTTCAAGGAAGAGGCAAGAAAAAAGAGAAAGGCCTGTCAGGGGACTTCTGGGTAATTCAAAGGGATGTCCTAGGAGCGATTTCAGTTCTTCTAGTTGAGCATTCCAGCTCTCCAACACCACACACACATGCATGCACGCACATGCACACGCACGTGTACATGCGGACTTGCCAATGATGGCAGCCCTCGCCCAACCACACGTAATCCACAGCAGGCCTAGCCGGCTGTGCCTCCGACTCTTCCATCCGGGAATCAGGATTTCTAACATAAATTCAGATCCTGTGGGCTAATGAGAAGGAAGACTCTGACCACCACATTAGAAAAGCTCCAAAATATCATTTACTCCCCCAGGGCCACCTAACCACACAGAATGCTGACTTTTCAACACAGACACTCCTCCACCTCCACCTCTTCAAGACACTACATGAAAAGTCCTTAGAAACACAAAATTCTAATATTAAGGACCTAGGGTAGGGCAAAACTAACCTAGGGTGATAGACATCAGAGCTGTGGTCCTTCCAATCGGGGGGAAGATTCACTGGAAAAGGTCCCATGGAACACTTCGGAGGTGACGGAAATGTTCTGTCTCAAAATGCATTCGTCAGAACTGATCAAACAGCACATTTCAGATCTGAGCATTCCACTGTATGCAAATTACACCTCAATTTAAAAAAAAAAAAAAAAAAAAAAAACTACCCCAGTACAGTTTCTCTGCTAGCTGCAGCAGAACTTCGAGCTGTCGTATCAGACATCTGAAATCTCTGTTGTGCTATGTAAAGAGCACAAGTACCATGGCGACAGTCACCATAAAAATAGATAACAAGATTAAAATGGATAGAGGACACAGGAATTTAAGAACGGCGCACCAGGAGCAATTCGTTTTCGGCAGAAGAAAAATAGAGGACAGGGAGTTTTTCATTCCCCCTGCACTTTGAAAAACAACCATTGAGTGTGGTTGTTTTTACTAAAAGAGTTTTATGGCTTCCCAGTACTCAAAGGACAAAAAAGGCTGAGAGCTGTTACTTCTTATCATATTTTGCCTTAAAAAAAAAAGTATGATACCCGAAGTTTTTCCCATACCCACTGTTCTGTGGCCCAGGGAGCCGATTCACAGCAATGCGACAAAGCACAGATGACGTACCATATACACTGTGTGAGGTCCAAATGATACTGAGATAAAGGCGGCCTGGGCCCTTTATCGAGTGCACAAAGACTTCCAACTTTAGTTCCAATTACCAAGTTCTGCCTACATTTTTTACATACATCGAACACTGACGCCCCCTAGGTGTGCACCCTGAAATTACTCCACATGAAGAGAGCACTTTCTTGCCCAATACTGACTTCTTTCAAATGCCAAAATGTAGGCATGAATCACTTGGCGACAGAAATCTTGTGTTCTTCTCCAAAAGATGAGATAAACCTCTGTTCTCCTTGTGGAGTTTCTCCAAGAAATGTTTGCTAAGTGACTTAGCCCTTGCAGTGTCCCCAGCAGCAAAAGAAGTAATCCAAAAATATCAGGAAGAAAATCTAAAATTTTTAAATGATCAGGGTGGATTCTAAATAAACCATACATTTAAGTAAAATTTAGGCAAAATTAAACGTCCACGTGTAAGCTACAAATAATAAAAGTGCAAAAACAAAAAAAATTTTCATTCAAACCACAAATTTACTGTCGGATAGCAACTAAACATATGCGTTCCTGGAAAATCCCACACAAAAGTTTCTTTAAATCTGTCTCTTGTTCCCTCTCTCACTAAGCCTACAGAGCAATCACAAGGTTCAGACTCGTCCCTGATGTTGGGATGGTTTTTAACGTGCTGCACCTGGTGATATAAATCTGCAGTGGAGAAAATGGAGGAGGAGATGGTCAAGGACACTCCCAGATCCTCCACAGCCAAGCAGAGGACCCAGGAGTCAGTTAAAGGTCCCCATCTTGATTCATTCATTATACTGAATACAACCGGCCAATAAACATATTAGTCTTCCATATGTCGATCTGTTTTATTTATTGTTATTTGCCATTTTCCACCCTACACCCACCTTCTTGCTTTTCCTAAAGACAAAATTCCATTTTCAGCAGCCCTGGGGCCACAGACTGAGTCCTGAGACACCTTGGAATAGTTCTCTTCCTCCTTTCTAAAATAACCCCAGAAGATCTCTTGAAAATGTTAGGACCCACTTATTAACATTTTTTTAAAGAGCTTAAAATGATGATTTGACCCCAGTACTACACACTAGAGGCACATTCCATATTCCACATTACCTTTCAGCTTCGACAAGTCACACAATAACCCAAGAATTAGAAAGGACTCTGGAGGCCAGCCTAATTCCTGTTCTCTTCTACAGCACCCCCAATCCACAGCATTCAGCCCAACCTGAATACCTTCAATGATGGGGAGCTCACTACTCCATGGGCAGACATTTCCACTGTTGGTCAGGCCTGCCAGCAAGAAAATTCCTTTTCTGATAGAACTGAAATCTGCTCTCCCAGTCTTTAGGGTTAAAAGGAACCTTAAAGCTCATCACCTTTGTGTAATCATTCAGTGGATAAGGAATCATGTAATGCAATCATTCTACAGAAGAAGAATCTGAAGCTAGAGAGGATAAAGCAGTTGTCCCATCCATCGGTCACACTCCAACACCAGAGCAGAAATGAACAAGTCGACTCTTTCCTATACCTCATAACCACGAAAATATCTGAAAAGTGCTATTGTGTACCCACCCCATGAATGTACTCCGGTCATTCCTGATCCCACAGCATCCTAGTCTCCTTCCTGTGGGTGAAGCCTTGTTTGTTCATGTTTCTTTTAAATCATGGCTCCCCAGTGTTCCGAATGTCACATGACGAGCAGAGGTCAGTAAAACTAGACCCTGTGATTGGACTGATGAATTTCTGATCCAGTTATGAATGGGATTCAATTTCTAAAAAGCCTCATCCCACTCAGGGCTCATATTTAACTCATGAACAGAACAATCTCAAAACTTTTTTCCCGGGCTTCCCTGGTGGCGCAGTGGTTGAGAGTCCGCCTGCCGATGCAGGGGACACGGGTTCGTGCCCTGGTCCGGGAAGATCCCACGTGCCACGGAGCGGCTGGGCCCGTGAGCCATGGCCGCTGAGCCTGCGCGTCCGGAGCCTGTGCTCCGCAACGGGAGAGGCCACAGCAGTGAGAGGCCCGTGTACCGAAAAAATAAAAACAAAAAAACTTTTTTCCCACATGATCTGCCCCCTCCTCAGCACTTGGAGGACCACCAGGGTTACACTGTGCTTGTCTGTTTACCTGTCAGTCTCCCCCTTTCAATCAGATCATCAACTTCAGGTCAGGGACTGAGTCTTCTTTTTTTGACTCCAGTACCTCGTCAGTGCTTGACACACGCAGGTAAATACTCAAGATTAGTCACTAAATGAATCATCTACCTTTACCCATCCTGTCCTTGAATGATAAAATGTTTTTAAAATAGCAGTGTTCAAGAGAATGAAGAGACAAACCACAGGCTGGGAGAAAATATTTGCAAAAGACACATCTGATAAAGGACTGTTATCCATAACATACAAAGAACTCTTAAAACTCAACGATAACAAACAACTCAATTTTAAAAAGGGAGCCAAAGACCTTAACAGATACCTCACCAAAGAAGACATACAGATAACAAAAACAGCACATAAGATGTCATCACAAAGCATTAGGGAAATGCAGATTAAAATGAGATACCACTACACACTTAAGAGAATGGCCAAAATCCAGATAACTGACAACACCAAATGCTGGTGAGGATATAGAGCAACAGGAACTCTCATTCTTTGCTGGTGGGAATGCAAAATGGTGCAGGCACTTTGCAAGACAGTTTGGTGCTTTCTTACAAAACTAAACACACTCTTACCGTATGACCCAGCAACTGCCCTCCTTGGGATTTATGCAAAGGAGTTGCAAATTTATGTCCACACAAACACCTGCATATGGGTGTCTATAGCAGCTTCATTCATAATGACTGCCAAAACTTGGAAGCAACCAGGATGTCCTTCAGTAGGTGAATGGATAACTACACTATGGGACATCCAGATAATGGAATATTATTCAGTGCTAAAAAGAAATGAGCTATCAAGCCACGAAAAGACATGGAGGAAGATTAGATGCACATTACCGAGTGACAGAAGCCAATCTGCAAAGACTATATACTGTATGATTCCAACTGTATAACATTCTAGAAAAAGCAAAACTGTGGAGGCAGTAAAAGGATTACTGGTTACCAAAGGTTGTGGGAAGGGAGGGATGAATAGGCAGAGCACAGAGGATTTTAGGGCCGTGAAAGTACTCTATATGATACTATAATGGTGGGTACATTTGTCCAAACTCAGAATGTACAGCACCAAGAGTGAACCCTAATGTCACCTATGGACTTTGGGTGATTATGTCCTGTCAGTATAGGTTCATTAATTACAACAAATGTACCATCAGGTGAGGGATGTTGATGGTGGGGGGATGTGCATGTGAGGGGGGAGGGGGTGTGTGGGAACTCTCTGCACCTTCCTCTCAGTTTTGCTGTGAACATAAAACTGGTCTAAAAAATAAAGTATATTTTAAAAGATATACTTACATATATGGTAGTGTTTTTTCCACTGTGATATACATACACACTATAAGAAATACAAATAGTAAATTTAAAATGTAAAAAAAGAAAGTCACTCAACTCATCCATTTAGAAGTAACCAATATTAATATTTTGGTATTAGAATTTTTAGTGTATTTCCTTCCAGTCATTTTCTATGCACTTTGTTTCTTTAAGATTTGAAATCATATTGTAGATGCACCTTAACTTTTAGCAGAAACATCTGTCCATGTTATTTTAAAATTATTCCTAAACATTATTTTTAATGGCCATAATATTCCACTATTACGGAATATTAGTGGAATCACTTTCGGATTACTTCCAGCCCAGTCACACCACTGGATATTTAGGTTGTTTCCAATTTTCCATTATAGTTTAAGGAAAAAAAAAAAAACCTCTAAATAATCCCTGTGCACAAAGCATCATCTACATTTTGGATGTGGTCTCCAGAAGCGGAATTATCCTACCAGAATGTATGAACATTACAATTCAAATTTTAAAAACTAAATCAGACTTTACATTTATCCCTTACTGAATTTCTTTTTTAAATTTGGGCCCTCATTCTGGATGTCTTTGAACCTTGGTTTATCTACTAAATAAGCAATTCCTCCCACCTCTACGCCATCAACAAACATACCTTCTGTATCTTGATCCACGACACTGGAATAAATGTTGAACAGCTCAAGGCCAAGAATAGAACCCTATGGCACTCACTTTCAGACCCCTTTCCAGGCTGACTCGGTGCCACTAATTAACAGTTTTTGCACATGACTATCAAATTAAATTAATAACACCATTCAGCCCACATTCTACCACTTATTTAATATGGACCTTCATATCTTCAGAAATTGTTAAGTACTTTACTAAAGACAAAGGGTACTATAGCTGCTGCACCATTTCTCTGACCCAGTAACCATCATATAAAACAGGAAATGGGTTCAATTTGATACGATCTGGCTGACTTCCGATTATCCCTGCATCCTAAGGGCACACTTCTTCAAGCAATTAAGCAAAAAGCATTTCAGTTTCTACGTTTTTTCCCCCAAACCTGTATTTTAAAATAATCAGACTGCGTACCTGTATAAAGCAGGGTGGCTCTTATTCAGTCCCTGTCACCTGTGGCTCCCCCAGGGAAGGGCTCTGAATCACAGGTAGTTATGGACCCCCAGGGTAAACCAAACTGTCTCCAGACCACAGAGATCTGAACTTATTCCTTTCAGCTGGTCCCAAATCAGCCTCGTTCTCCAGGAGTCATTTGCATTCACACCTTGAACCAATTATCCCGTGGTCACTATGAATCCTGGCTTCTCAATCTCTGGATCCTGGAAGCCTACCCCCGGGCCCATCCTAGGAAGAAGGAAATAAGAAGTGACACAGCCCCTCTCCTTGCCGTTCCTTTATTACTGACTCACAGAACCAAAGCTCCTGAGAATCTAATGTCTTGCGGCACTTGGCAGCCATGACTCACATCTCACCAAGTTATTACCCCGACATCGTTCTCAGAGGATACGTGCCAGGAGCCACCAGCTAACCAGGTCAGCCTGAAGTGGAAAATGACAAGGCCTGAGAGATCTTGGGGTCGCTAGAAATTGGCTTCACCATAGAGAATACAGCCCAAAGCCGTCTCTAATTAGTACCATTCCAGTCATCAGAAAAATATTTCACAGTGCCAGCCGGCAGCAACTCAGAAAGTGCTCCTCACCTGCCCACCTGCCCAAAACAAATCATTTGCACACAAGGCTCTAAGATTCCATGTCACACTCCTACCCGAATCCCTGCGGTGGCCACCCAGAGCCAGGGACGCGATCCCAAAGTCCCTATTTGGCCTTCGAGTCTCTTGAAAACTCAGGTCACAAACCCAAAGGCCTGCAGGGCTGAGCAGGGAATTGACTTCGACTGGACTGAGGCAACAGAGAGAACGGGAACTGGGACGCCTGAGGGCCCCGGGCCATCTCCCGCCCACAGCGGGCAGCCGCCACTCAGCTGCACAGACCTGCCTGCTCTGACTCTTTACCAGAGTCCCAACTCCAGAGGTTTTCTGGATTGCTCCTAATTTTTGAAGACCTTTGCGTGGTCCCAATGACAACTCATCTGAAGGTTTGAACACATTCTTCGGGCCTCCCGTTTACAACCCTTCCACTGCCCTTTGATCCTAACCGACCTTTCCAGCCTGACGGCTCCCTCCTCTCCCAAGGACCTCTGTTCTTCACTCTTCCGCACACTACGTACACCCCTAACTCCAAGCTGTGGCCCGTGATACACACCCCACCTGTGTGGCACCATGAGACACCCCAAAGGGTTCTTCCCAGACTTCCTTCCCTATTCCAGAAAGTTTTTCCAAGCCAAACAAGCATCGCTCCTTCTCCTGAGCCCTACGGCTACTTATTTTTCACCTTGGCCTTTCGTCATCTCGCCTTGCTCCTTAATCACAGGTGGATCCTATCTCTCCTATCCCTCAATCCCTTCCTCATGCTTCCTTCCACCTCCAGCACGACTAAGGGTAGCTCTGCCCAGGTGCAGCTTCCTAAGTACTTCCTAGATATGAAAATGCTCTATAGCTGTTTTTCCAACTGTGAGTTACGATCCATTACACACTGGTTACATCGACTTAGTGGGAAACAATAAGCATTTTTAAATGAAAAATAATGGAATAGAAAATAAAAGTACCAGAGGAGACTGCACCAAGCAAAAGAGGTAGTACTCATGAACTTAAATTAGATTTTTACATACATGATTGAGTATACTAGGTCATGATGTAAATTTTATTTCCTAATGTAGGTCATGGTCGAAACAGTGTAGAAAACAGTGCTCTCTAACGAGTAGATTAGCTCCACCAGTGCTTCACGCAACGTTTTTTTTTTTTTTTTTGACAGTCATATATTCTCTAAAAAGAAAAAAATATCTGACTGCTACCTCTCCCCACACGAGTCAGCTTCCCCTGCCAGTTCACTGATCCTGCATCTCAGAGAAACAGGGAGGCTAAGTAACTGCAATTACGTTCTCGCTCATTCTGCAACTTTTTGCAATCACCCTTCAAATTCACCAGCCCTCGGATGCTGCAAGTTGAGGCTTAGGGAATTTGTTCAGCAAATCACCCTAAGTCACCCTTGCAACAGGAAAGCAGAATTCAGAGCTCAGGAGAAACCCCAGCTCCCACTCTGTGGGCTGGTTGCTGGCTTCCTGGGAACTGGCAAGGGCTCTCTCTGGTTAGGAGGGACCTGGCCCTGGGAAAGGCACTATCCCTAGGCCCAAAATCTCCTTCCTCTTTTAGATCATCTTGCTGCCCCCTCATCTTGTTGCTTCCCCCATGCACATCTACAAGGGGACAACAGCTCTAGACTGAAGGTCTCAGTGGAGAGCAAAATTCAACGTCATTTCAAAGCCCCGCAATGTATGTGCTTCGTGAATTCTATTCTACTTCCCTCCAACCTCCAATCCCACCCTCCTGGTTAGCGGAAGAAGTGGCCCATCCTCCTTGGAGCCTCATTTCCTCCGAGTTGCTTTACCAAATTCATGTTCAGGACCAGGTGGTATCTTCTGAATGGCAAGACAGAACAGAACCTTCCAACTCAGACCCCCAGTCCCCCTCACGAGCATCCTCTACTGCCCCCCACCCCATGACCAAGAAGACACTCCTCGGAGTGCCTTCCCTCCCCGGCTTTGGCAGCCTTTTCCACCCTACACACCCTGGTTTCCCACCAACCTCAGAGCCACAGCTGCTAGCAGGACACCTATGTTTCCACGTCTTGGCAAACACAAGAAACTTCCCTGCAGCCTGAGTGTCAATTACTTCTCTCCAAAACACACATTTCCGATTTCTCAAGTTACCAACTACAGCAGCTCCAAGGCCCTGGCGTGTAATCAATTTCCACAAAGAATTAATTTCCATTCATCTCCTTCCTTCACCCTGCCCCTGTCAACAGATTATTTCAACAGTAATGCTTCTAAAATCCACCCTGTCTTCCATTTCCAGTTATCCCTGTCCAAGCCCTGGACACTCCACAACTGTAACAGCCTACTAACTGATTTGTCTTCTAACATTACTTTTAAAAATCTTCCCAAATACCCTTTCGTTACATCAGTCTCTGGCTCAGAAACCTTTACTATCTACCCAGTACACACAAGGTAAAATGCAATCCCCCAGTCTGGCTTTCTAGGACGTTCACAACCTCAACCATTGTTCCTCTCTATCTTTATCTCCTACTGTTCAGGAAACATCCCCTGGTCTGGCCAAGGCCATCTCCTTGTCTCTCAGGAAAAGTCATGTTCATTTGCACCTCATGGCCCATCTCAAAGGTCTCACACTCCAGAAATACAGTTTTGGTGATTCCTACCGTATTCCTTCTCTGAACGCCAACAGCACCTATTCTACACCTCGCAGTTTGCCAGGTCATTGTGCCCTATCTTGAGGTCTTATTTCCCATGCTCAAGTCTTTCTGTCCCCCCGCCCCCCGAGGTTATAAACCCTGGAGGGAATCATCTCCTGTATCTTTTGCATCCTCTTCACTGAGATAACTGTTTGAACCTCTTCTCCTCCATAGTCCCTTTCTGACCTCTCACACCGGTTACTTCTTCCTCCCGTGCCTTTGGCCTTTGCCGGTTATCCTTCACGTGCATAACTTATTTCCTAACTTAGGACTCTAAGTCCATTCCCCAACCCTGACCTTGCCTTTGACAGTCCCCCTGTCCCGCAGCATTTGCAATCACTTACGCAGTCTGTGCACATTTTAACTTGAGCTCTCAAATCACTTCTACCTGGTCAGTAGGCTTTCTGAGGCCTTAGATTTCTTGAGTGTCTTTTATCTCCCAGAGAACCTGGCACGGTGCTGAGAACGCAGCAGCCCCCCAGAGGTCCGTGTGGAGTTGAACTTAATTGCTATGTTTCCCGGTGTTTCAAGTTCCCTGAGGCCCAGAACCTCTGTTTACACAACATCTTAGGAGGGTGTCGAAAAGGCCTTCAATACCTGTTGATCACTCACTTCCAGGCAAAATGCACCAAATACACTTTTCTAGAAAAGGGGGTGTAAAGAACGGACCGATGGCCTGTAGGTAACCCCTGCACCTGGCCGCCTGGCATGAGAACGCCGGCCTGCGAGAAGCGCTCCAAAGCCACCGAGCATTGGCCCAGGCTGCCTGCAATCAAGGAGGCAGCGGGACCCCTCGCCGCCTGGCAGGTGGGCTTCTTTAGGTTACTGCGTCCGTCCCAAAGTGAAGGCGCTGAGCCCTGAATTCCCAGGCAGAAAAGAAAATGCTGCCTTTGAGATTGCACATGACAAACTCCCAGTCCAGGCCCCCACCCGGGCACCGCACATGCCCACAGTGCCAGTACTGAGGAGGGTCAGGGGCCGCCGCCGAGGAGAGGCAGGGTGAAGACGCGCAGAAGCAAGCGGGGGTGGACAGAAGGGCAGAAGGGGACCGGGAGGGTGGGGGCCAGTCCCCGAGGTGGAGGGTGTGTCGCGCCGCGCGTCCCGGAGCGCGGCACTCGCCCGTCCGGCCGCTCGGCGGAGCGGGCAGGAACGCGCGGGGCGCCGGGAGAACTGGGCCGGCGGCCCGGCCGGAAAGGGTCAGGGAGGGGGCAGGTCACCCTCCGGCGGAGAGGCGACTCCCGGCCAGCGCTCAAAGTTGGGGAGGGGATTCCTCGGCGAGCGCCGGCGGCGGGCGAGATAAACAAGGCGGCGCACGGGAGGGCGGGCGGCCACCCTCTCCCGGCCGGCGCGGCCACTGCCGCAGCGCCCCCGCGCCCCTACCGGCCGCTGCCCCGGCGGCGCCCGCCTCCCGGGCCCTCCTGTCGCCGGCCCGGCCCCCACGGGCGTGCGGAGCGTGGGAAGTTCCCGGGCCGCCCCCGTCCCCGGGCTGCAGCGCCGCGAGGTCCCCGCGCAGCTCACCTCGCCCCGCCACGAGCGGTGGCGCGGGCCGGGCAGCTCCCGCTCGGACAGCTCGGCTCGGCTCGGGGCTGCGGCTGCCGCGGCCCCCGCCCGCCCGGCGCGGCCCACCGCCCGGCTCCGCTCCGGCCGCCCGCCCGCCCGCCGAGGCTCCGTTCGCGCCCACCTGGCCGGCCTGCCCTCCCTCTCCGGGACACTGCGCTCACGTACGCGGCCGCGGCCACAACCCGGCCCGGATTCCCCGCCCGGGAAGGGAGCGGAGGCGCGCGCCAGCCAGCGAGCGCCGGGGCGAGGCGGGGGACACACCCCCTCGCCGCCCTCCCTCCGTTGCCCCCCCACCGCCCTCCGTCCCCCGCCCCCCTCCCCCGGCGCCGCGCGCGCACGCCGCCTGCGCGCGCCTCGCCGGCCACGCGCGCCCGCGACCCCCGCCCCAACACCCCCCCAGCGCGCGCCCGCCGTACACACCCCCGGCCGCCCGTAGACAGTGGGCGCTCAATAAGTGCCCGAGCGACTCCTCGCGCACATGCGCACTTGAACCTGACCGAGTGGTGACGCCCCCGCCCCCACCCCCAAATCGGACCCGGCGGCTGCAGCCCCGAACCAAACTTGAGTCTTAGCCTGTTTTCACTGAACCGGCCACCGAGCCAAAGTTTCTTGCTGTTGTTTTTCCAGGCCGGGCTCCGGGACAGGCTTCTCCGAGAGAGGCCGAGCTCGCCCCAAGGCGGGAAATGCCGCCAGCGGGCTCCGGGCGCCTCCGACGGGCGCTTGGCGGGGGCGATCGAGACCCAGGCCGCGCCGCCCCGACCCGCCGAGCGTGAGCGAAAGGCGAGAGGGAGGGAACGCAGGAACCAACCTTTCCATCTTCCTTTGCTTTAATGTCTTCTCCATTTTATGACATTTTACTCGATCTCACTCGTTTGTAGTTGTAAAGTGAGGCGTTATTTGCTGTTTCTGGAATTAACGTGAGAGAAAGTTAACTATTAGTCTTCAGCCCTTATGTAAACAATACCAGTTGCTTTTGGCACCGTTAGGCTCTGGCTTGTGTATAATTTGTAACAAGGAGAATTGAAGCTGAGCCATTGTGTTGCTCTGTGTTTTTCAGAGATAAGACCAGAGCCACACGGTAGTGAGAAGCCCCAGTACCGATATGTGTGAGCATATAGAGTCATATTCAAATAAGTTTAATGGATAAAAGAAATAAATCCCCTCCCCCCAGAAGTTTTAAAATATTTTTGGACATACTTGTTGAGTTTGCAGTCAGTTCACCTTCAATTTGAGGTATGCTGTTTTTCCTGCAGAGAGGCAGTGGGGAGTGTGTAGGAAAGGACTAAAGGCTTTGCAGTCAGACAAGCCTGGTTTGCAATCCTGATTTTACTGCTGAACTAGTTTTGTGATCTTCAGCAGGTTCTTTTATCTCTCTGAACCTCAGCATCTTTATCTGTAAGATGAAATAAAAAACATAGGTATAGTGCCTAGCTCACACCAAATAAACACTAGATATTATTTCCCTTCCCCCACCGTCCACCATTTGTTACAAAAGAAAAAAATCTTAAAAAAAAAAATTCCTAAAGGACATTAGTTCTCAGCTGGGGATGATTTTGCCCCCAGGAGACATTTGGCAATGTCTGGAGACATTTTTGATTGTCACAACTGGGGGTAGTGGTGCTCCTAGCATCTAATAGGTGTAGGCCAATGATGCTGCTAAACGTCCGGCAATGCAGAGGACAGCCCCATACAACAAAGAATTACCTGGTCTGAATTGTCAATAGTGACATCGTTGAGAAATCCTGCTATAGGCTAATTCTGCCATCGAATAATTCACCAAAGACTGGTTCTACCTTTTAATTCTCATCCTCAAGGAAACATTCTTGTTTTGCATTCGAGAGCACAAGAATGAAAGCATTTGGGGGACCACAGCAATTATATTAATATGCAAAGCCTGCCCTTAACATGAAAATGCAGATTCGAATTTTACATTTTATTATTAAAGGAATATTTTACCTAATTAACAACCGATGTATGTGCCCTAATTATTAAGGTATCTTATGATATATTATGTATTACTACAAGTCACAAATAGCTTTTGCTTCTGTTTCCCTTTTTCCTCAAACAGTGGGTGTTTACTCACTTCCGCAGATTCAGCTCTCTGCTAAGTCCCTCACCTATCCTGAAGTTTATAACATAGTCCCTGCCCCCAAGGAATATCCAGCCTAGGTGGAAGTAGATGAATGCACATGCAACAATTAAGGAACAATACAAGATAGCATATAATTAAGTTTTAATTGCAGCACCCAGACTAAGGTGGCACAGAGGCGAGGGAAATGAGTTCCAGCAACAACACCCAGTGCCGCCTGGCTGAGGTGTTCTGTAAATGTTTGTTGAATGAAATGAAATAGCAAAAGCTTTTGACATGAGATAGGACTCCAGCTAGTATATAATTCCATTCCAGGATTTAAACTGCTAGACTCTGTAAATGGATGTTGGTGCCTGGCTGTGAGTTTATTTTTCTTAAAACATCCAGTTCAAACTTGTAACCCAACCTGTATATTTCCTAAAACGATCAAACTTTAATAAAATGGAAACAATCATTCGTTTGACAACTATGTGAGTGCCTGCTGTGTGCAGCGTGAACCAAAAGAGTCTCTAAATTTGAACAGAACCCAGAGCTTGTTCTGTCTGAGACAGGCCATCAAAAGGCACGTGCTCTCTTACAGCATATATTGAATGAATATCCCCTTTGACTGCAGGTATGTACTTGTCAGTATGCATTCCACAGTTTTGCACATTAACACAGACTGAGAACTTTCCCTCACAAGCATCCATTCCCAAACACACACCCCGCGCTCAGAACCTCCACAGGGACTCCAGGCCCTGTCCTAAACACATACTGCGCAGCACACAGGACATAAAGCAGGAGGTGCTTAGAAAACTCTAACTGGTTGGTTTCCAATCTTGGCTCCAGCCCCACCCCCCCAGAGTAGAGCTCACCCTCCCTGGAGGCTGTCCCATCCTAGAACTGCCCCTTACCTTGGCCTCCTATTAAAATGTAGGCATCTGGTACCTCCTTTCCATCAAAGTCATTAGCTTCTCAGAGAGCATCTCCCATTAAGCTGGGGTTCAGCAAAGCAGACCCAGGCCTCGTCTCATGTTATATGGACACATTTAGAGGAGGTTTTCAGGGCACTGTGAGTCTGAAATTGCCACAATCTCCCATCCCCTGATGTAACACTTTCCAGGCTTGCCTCCCTCCAATCCATGCTTTACACCAGCCTCTTTCCTCTGCTTCAAACTCCTCCAAGGCTTCCTGTAGCTTTTATAATAAAGTCCCAGCATTGCTCATTAAGATCCTTCATGGTGGGGCTCTTAATTAGTTCTCCAGCCACTACTTGCAGCTCTCTGCCTCCAGCCCCTTCACTCTGCACTCCATACATGCTAAACTGAACTTCTGTCCTTTACCTGAACAGACGTTTTCGTTGCTTGACCCATGCTCTTCTCTCCGCCCCGAACACCCTCCGCCCCCTCTCTCATGTCTTTATCTGGCTATCCTTCAGAGTCAGCTTAGATAGCACTTTCTCTCACCTCCAAGGCTGGATTAGGTGCCTCTCCTTTAAGTCCAGTAGGACCTATACTCACTCCCCAGCCCAGTGCATTGGACCGGAATCTCCCTTCCCTTGTCCTAATTTCCCACAACACTGAACATCCTAGGAGGACAAGGAGTGTGTCTTGTCTCCATGGAATACCCAACATTTGGCAGAGTGCTGGGCGTGGGGTAGGCACTTGATAAACACTGGTGAGTAATGAATTGCTGGTTGAAACCTGGGAAGTGACTAGAGCTTTTCCATCCACAGTCCAGGCAATCCCTAGTTGGAAGCGTGCCTCATGCTGAGAAGATGTCAGGGCTGGTGAAGACTTTCTAACCACTTATTTAGAACGGGACGCAGCCTATGGAATGAACTGAGTTTTCAGGTTCCACCAGAGCCTCACTTTACACCTAACCTGGCTTCTTGAACACCAATGATCTACCTAACACCTCCACTTGGATATCAGATTGGATCTCAAATGTCCACGTCCAAAACCAGAGTTTGATTTCCCTCCCAAATCGGCTTCTCCCTATCTCGGTAAATGGCAATTCCATTTTTCTAGTTGCTCAGGAAACAAAGAAACAAGAAAAACCTTGGAGTCCTTTCTTTAATCCTTAACTCCTTTCTTTTTCTTTTACTACACATCGAATCCACCAGAAAATCCTGTTGATTCCATCTAGGAAATATATCCAGAATCAGTGACATCCCTCCATTTCCAGCCCTCCATCACTAGGCGGACCACCATCTCTCTGAGCTGGATTTCCACAATAGACTTCCACCGGCTCTCCCTGCTTTTTCTGTTGCCTCCTTACACTCTGCTCAACAGCGTAGTGGCCAGAGTGATCCTTTTAAAACCTAAGTCAGATCACATTACCATTCTGTTCAAAACCTTCAACTGCTTCCCACCTCCCTCACTGCAAGGCCCCCCAGTCAACTCTCTGGTCCCACCACCCACCACTCTTCCCTGGGTCCCCCAGTGCCAGCCACACTGGCCCCCTTGCTCTTCCTCAGACCCACTTCCAATTCAGTCTTTTTAAGTCTGTCCCTTTGGGCTGGAATGATCTTCCTCCAGATATCCACATGGCCAGCTCCGTCACTTGACTCAGGTCCCTGCTCAAAAGCACTCTTATGAGAAAGACATTCCCTCACTAACCTATCTAGATAGCACCACCCAACCAACCCTTGGCACAGCTTTATTTCCCTTCTTAGCATTTATCACCACCTGACAGCCTGTTTCCACCCACTCGACTATAAGTTCAAGGATAGTAGAGACTGTAGTTTTGTTTACTGTCTATCCCCAGCTTCTAGAACAGTGTCTAGCATATGGTAAACATTCAAGAAATAATCACGAGGGACTTCCCTGGTGGCTCAGTGGATAGAACTGCACGCTCGCAATGCAGGGGGCCCGGGTTTGATCCCTGGTCAGGGAACTAGATCCCACATGCATGCTGCAACTAAGATTTGCATGCCACAACCAAGGAGCCCATGAGCTGCAACTAAGGAGCCTGAGAGTCGCAACTAAGACCTGGTGCAACCAAATGAATAAATATTTTAAAAGAAGAAAGAAAGAATCACGAATCAAGGATCTGGTTAGACTACCAAAAAGTTATCCCTGAACAGGTTCCTATCCACTGCTTTAATCCCAACTGGTCCCTCCAGAATTTAGCTCTCCTACATTAGGGCATCAGGATACCAGCAGCCCAATCGCCTGCCACTCTGCTTCTCATCCACTTAGACCAGGGACATCTATTACCTCAGTGATACACAGTTTGAAACACAGCTTCCATATCACAACCTCAAACCAGGCTATGAGTTTCAAATGAAAAGGATAATACTGCAAATTTTGCATTTGTAGCAGACTTTATCCTTTTCTTTTGATTTAGAAAAAGTACAATGTGTCCTAGTGACCAAAACAGACCCAACACCTAGTTTAAGCTTTTCATTCTAAAAGGCACAAGAGTCAGGAGCTCAAAAGAGAAAATCAGGGACTTCCCTGGTGGCGCAGTGGTTAACAATCCTTCTGCCAATGCAGGGGACACGGGTTCGATCCCTGGTCTGGGAAGATCCCCCATGCTGCGGAGCAACTAAGCCCATGCACCACAACTACTGAGCCCACGTGCTACAACTACTGAAGCCCGTGCGCCTAGAGCCCAAGCTCCTCAACAAGAGAAGCCACCGGGATGAGAAGCCTGTGCACCGCAAAGAAGAGTGGCCCCCACTCGCCGCAATTAGAGAAAGCCCGCGCGCAGCAACGAAGACCCAACGCAGCCAAATAGAAAAAAATTTTTTAAATAATAATAAAGAGAAAGTCGGTTGCAGTTATGCCTGAGGCAACTGGCATCTTCTCTCTGATCTATCCAATCTGTAAGGCTTTCCAGGAGAAGGTGGGCTTTGCATTTCATTGAAGAGATAGGATTGACAGGTTGCAAGTAGGCTGTTCAAAGCTTAAGGGTGTCCCTGGAGTAGCTGCTTACATCTGCACAGCCATACTTTTTAACAAACAAGCTCCCACATGTGTAAGGATACTCACAGACACACCCCAGTGCATAAACACCCAGATCCTTGCTTACTTCTTCCTAGCTCTGAAACTGGGAATACAAGAAACAGTGCATATTCACAAGGGGAAAAAATGAGCTGACTTTGGGAAGACAGACCATAAAGCCCTATAACTCTGGGTATGAAAGAATGTGTAAGCCCAGGCAGGCTCTCTGTGCACATCTGGTTTTTCCTTTTATGCTTCTGTGATTTCTATGACACAGGAAATCCATTCTGGAACAACCCTGTCTGCTTTCTAGTGAGGACATAAAAAATGAGGATTAAAAGTATGTTCATCTCACTGTTCAGGGCAGGAAGATAAAATCCAGAACAGTACCAATTTGAGGGTGGACCAGCTCCAACTTCATCCTCCATGGTGCCCCAGGGGAGATGCTAGTAACTGAGACACAGGAATGAGAGGCCTAGGAAGAACTTTCTGCCCAGGCTTAAGACTATCTAGGCATGGCTCTCACGCTGAAGCATACCAGGTACGGGAAGATATCACGTGGTGAAAATACCAGTTCCGTCAACTCAACAAATACTATTGGAACCGCTCCCAATCTCACTGGGAGTCCTTCTGCATTCGGCTTCCCCAGTGTAACCTTTGTAAAAACAGTCTTCTCATAGAAAGTCCTTAAAATGGGCTGAAGCAGCCAGCTTTCCCACTCCAGGAGATAACACAGAGCTGTTTCAGAGATAAGCAACATTAAATAAGGTGGAAAAAGACAGGAAAACTTAGACTGTGAAACTGAAGAGGACTGGGTCACACCCCAGTGGGGTTGGGGGCTGAAGTCGTCTCACCCCCGAGGTAACAAATGTGACGAGAAAAGCAGATTGGGAGAAAAGAGAGGTAAGTAAAGGCAAAACAACCAGTAAGAAGCAAAGCAGTGCCAGAAAAGTGTGCCTTGTGAATGCACCTCCACGCCACCCCTTATTTTAGTTTCTTAGGTTCCAATCAACAGTAATTACTTTTCTGGGACTTTCCTGGATGTCCAGTGGTTAAGACTCCGTGCTTCCAGTGCAGGGGGCGAGAGTTGGATCCCTGGTTGGGGAACTAAGATCCCACATGTGGCATGGCCAAAAAGCCCCACAAAAGCAATAATTACTTTCCTGCCCTGTGTTTTTTGTCATGTGATTTTGCTCTTAAGCCTTCTATTTTTGTTTTCCCTCCCATGGCTGTAGTACTCTCCCCACTCCACAGCTTCCCAGAGACGGGGCTGGTGGCCTTTTCTCTGGAGAACTTGCCAGAGTTTCATTTTGCCAAGCTGTTAACCCCCTCAAATACTAGCCCTACATAAAGTCTGAAACTTAGCTTCTCCTTCAAATTTAATTTTTTCAAATTGAAATCATTTAGTGACAAAAAATTTCTCCTCTTTCCATAGACCTGCCTAAACTAATTTTGATGAAAAGAGTGAGCCTTCCTGATCTTTGGTTTTCTGAAGAAAGTCAGTCAAATACTTGCCCAGGAAATCCATAATCTTACCTTGATAATATATCCATATAGTCACCATGGGGATTCTTTTTTTTTTTTTTTTCACAGTGATTCTCTACAATTCATCTAGCTTTAGGCCACATCCTGCCTTAAGAATCCTTATAATACATTAGAGTAGGGGCTTCCCTGGTGGCGCAGTGGTTAAGAATCTGCCTGCCAATGCAGGGGATTCGGGGTCGAGCCCTGGTCCAGGAAGATCCCACATGCAGCGGAGCCACTTACCAAGTGCACCACAACTACTGAGCCTGTGCTCCACAGCCCACGAGCCGCAACTATTGAGCCCAAAGTGCTGCAACTACTGAAGCCTCGCACCTCGAGCCCGTGCTCCTCAACAAGAGAAGCCACTGCAATGAGAAGCCTGAGCACCTCAACAAAGAGTAGCCCCCGCTCACCACAACTAGAGAAAGCCCGCGCGCAGCAATGAAGACCCAGCGCAGCCAAAAATAAATAAGTAAATAAATATTAAAAAGAAATACATTACAGTAGAAATCCTGTGAGTTAACAAAATCCTGTTCAATTATCCTTTTGCGTTACCCACCTGGGAGCACTCCGATTTGCCAATACTTGTTTTCGACATGGCCACTCACAATCTTCTCACTTATAAATTGTCGAATCACCAAATCCCAACTTTCTCCATCTGACAGTATAATTGATTGCATCTCAGATCACCCCTGATAAGCTTTCAATGATTCCTGAGGGCAAGAGAAGTGGCTAGCACCTCACCTAGGTTTTCAGCCATTGAGCATCCAAACGTGGGAGTGAAGATCTGCCATATATAGGAACCAGATTTCTATCCAGTCCCAGACCACCCTAGGTTGTTATTTGTCGATATTTCTCTTCTTTCTTCATGGTTGTCCTCCCAATCCAAACTAATCGCCGAAAGAGAAAATTCACTAGCCAATAGCCTGCCAAGCTTCTTTGACATGAATACTAAAAGCCAAAATGGCTGGGAAATCATTACTATCACATACTTTGGCATCCGCTGGTCCCACGGCCAACACGCTAACCCACCACTTGATAAATGAAAGTTATCATCGTCAGTGGTTTCTTCTATGCATTGGGAAAGGTGCAGGAGGTGAGATGCTATCGCACCTTTAGTGAGTTAGAGGGGTGATGAAATGCTGATGGCAGACTTGTGAAATCTGGGTGACACAGCCAGGAGAAAAACCAATTCAGTTCAATAAAAGCCTTAAAAATAATATGTCTTTGTTGACATTTTCTTTAGGAGAAAAGCCAAGAAGGAATTTCATCTCACTACACATAACAAAGCTTCCAAAAATCCTCTTTTCAAGCTTCTGTCCCCCCAAATCCTACCCCCATTAGCAGCTGTCTCTCTCCCCTCTTCCTCCTTCTGTCTTCCACTGTCCTCACCTTGTTCTTTGTCTCCTTACTACCCCTTTCCCTTTTTCTCCTCCTTCTTCAAATGGATAAATAGCCTGCCCCTGACTTCTGTCTCTGAACTTTGTCAAAGACCTAGCAGCTGACTGAGCCAGCCAAGAATCCTCCCCGTGGAAGCCAGGGAGTGGCAAGGGATTGGTATCATATATATTGAAATTTTAATGTTTTTCTTTTCTGCTTCTCATGACAACAGTATCAGTATCAGACCAGTTCCAGTCTCTCAGGTGCCTCTATAGTTTTATCCCCAGACCCTTAGAGTAGCTGAAAAAGTATGTGAAGGACCTGCTCATCCTTCCCTGCTCTCCTTGGACAACTGACCACCTTTTGCCCAATGGCCTACCTAGCTGTCCATCATCAGAATCATTCAGGAAGAAGAAGAATGATCTGTCAGGGACTCCATCTGCCTCTAAGATCCCGTGATGCCTAAGGCCGCTGCCCCTTGTAGTTCAGTGTCGTTTTTCATTGCATCTCTGAAACTGACTGGTCCCCTTCCCATACTTCAGCTGGAATCCACTAATAGAGTAGTCGTTACTGGATCCTCTTTCTTTACCCTTTCACTAAAAGCCTTCTAATAATCTCATCTCAAAAATCTCAGTCTTGGGCTTCCCTGGTGGCGCAGTGGTTGAGAGTCCGCCTGCTGATGCAGGGGACACAGGTTCGTGCCCCGGCCCGGGAAGATCCCCCATGCCGCGGAGCGGCTGGGCCCGTGAGCCATGGCCGCTGAGCCTGTGCGTACGGAGCCTGTGCTCCGCAACAGGAGAGGCCACAACAGTGAGAGGCCCGCGTACTGCAAAAAAAGAAAAAGAAAAAAAAATCTCAGTCTTATCCTCTTCGTGATTCAGACTGCTACAATAGCCCAAGGTTAAATGTTATCTATCCAACTTCTAATTTGAGTTTGTTGTCTGGTGTCCTGTTTACCATACAATAATACTGAGGAAGAATTCTATTTTCTTCTGTCTACCCATATCCATGGGACACTTGGTATGACTCATGGGAACTAGAATACTTAAGAAGTGATAGTTGTGGCCAGCACCCAACTTCCATTATTTTCTGAGGGATAAAGAAATAATCCTGTGCCAAACTTATTAGTCAGCCCTCTCTTTGGAGACAAGTGACAGGAACTGAATTCATGCTAACTTAAGCAAAAAAATGAATTTGTTGGCTCACTTAACTGGGAAATCCAGGAGTTTATACTGGCCACAGACACAGCCAGACCTCAGGTTTAAACAAAGTTGTCAGGGTTTGTGCTCTAAATCTCTCCTTTCTGCTTTGCCCCCTTTTATGAGTCCCCTTCTCTCCTATTTCAAAAGAACCACCCCCCCCCCGCAAAAAAAAGAGCTTCCTTCATACACTTGGGAAGCCTGTTGCTGGCAACTACCAACTATGACATCCCGATTTAGCAACACCAGCAGAAAACAAAATTCTCTCTCTCACTATTCACATATTAGTTCCAGGGAGAGACTCTAATTGATTCTGCTTAGTTAAAATGCCCCACTTTGGACTACTGTTGCCAGAGGGATGGGTTACTATGATTTTGAGCCTAAGTAAAACCACAGGGAATAGAGGACTGATGTCCCAGAGGAATGAACGCTGGAGAGACATCACATATGTCCGCTACGCAAACGGGAGGGAGGAAAGGAAGGAGAGCATCTAGGAGTCAAAGGACTCATGTTCCTGTGCTCTTTTACCAGCTGGGTGATTTCGGACATGCCACTTCGTCTTTCTGAGCCTCAGTTCCTCAGGTATAAAATGGTTACATGGTAGTTACTAGTACAATATCAAATTATATATGACAATATCTCTGTATGGTACCAGGTGATTTTTCAGATAATGGAAAACTGACTTAATTGAGGAGGGCATTTTTTACGAATACATTATGGAGCATTTTACCAAAAGCTTTTTCATCTACCGTGCAAATTGGAAAATGAAGTTCAAGAGGCTGGAATGCCTAGCATATAAACTAACTTATTTGTGTAACTGTAGCCACACGCAGACACGCAAAAATATATGACGATCCTGCAACTGAATCATTTCCTGGATTAAGAAAAGTGGCAGAGACCCACTCCGAGACAACACGCACGCAGACATCCACCTCGTAAGGCAGGAGTCCCTACGAACACGTCTGCACAGCCCTTTCCTCCGGGGAGGGGAGCCCATTCTAGGTTTAAGGAATTTCAGGGCCGAGTGTGTGTGTGTGTAGGCGGGGGGGGGGGGGGGGGGGCGGTACAGGCTAGATTTAAAAACCCCACACACCACAACAACAAAAAAACAAAACTGTCCTGGGCGTCTTTAGCTGGACCCTTCCAGGAACGCAGCAGCCTTGGCACCTTCGCTGCCGTTCCGCCTTCCGCCCCTCCTCCGCCCCACTGCCGCTCCGGCAGCTCGCAGATCCAGCTCCGTGTTTTCCCAGCCGCCCTCCCGCCCTTCGGGTTAAAGCTCCCCCGCCAGGAGTAAACAAGCAGCCCGACAGGCAGCCGGTAGGACCGGCCCCCTCTCCCCGTTTCCTGCGCCAGCCCCAGCAACAGGCCCTGCCCTTCGCGACAGGCCCCGCCCCGTACCGCCAGCCCACCACCTCTCCGCGTACGTCTGCCTCGGCCGGGTCCGGGCCGCCGGCCCAGTCCCCGGCCCGCCCCCGGAGCCGCCTCCCTCAGGACCCCGCTCCCCGCCCGCCCGCCCGCGACCCCCAGCCCGCGCCGAGGGAGGGTGCGTGGCGCACACGTGACTCGTGTTGTGGGCGGAGCCTGCGTGGGCCCGGGCGGCGAAGGCCGCGGGGGCCGGGAGGGCGGGTCCGGCCTCGCCTCTCTCACTCCCGCGAGCCCGCCTGGGCCGCGGCCTGCCGCCAGCGCCTCCTCCGGCCGGGCTGGGGCCCCGCTCTGGCCCCTCGCCCGGCGAGCGCTTAGGCCTCCCAGTGACTTTGCCACTGTGACTACTCCTCCTCGCGCAGTCTCCCCCTGCAGCCCGGCCGCTGGGCTCGCTGCCGACTCCTCGCCCCCAAGTCCCCACTCGGCAGAGCCTCTGAAGTTTCCTGCCCCGTCTGCAGCGCCTTGCGTACTCACAAGCCCCCTACTGCACAGACACATCGCCTTCCTGCTTGCACCCGCAGAGA
Organism: Aethalodelphis obliquidens; assembly: GCF_003676395.1. Lineage (NCBI taxonomy): Eukaryota > Metazoa > Chordata > Mammalia > Artiodactyla > Delphinidae > Aethalodelphis > Aethalodelphis obliquidens. Next base: position 4,747,703 of record NW_020838005.1, read on the forward strand.
AGTCCTCCTGCACACACAGTCCTGTATTGTACCGCCTTCCGACACCTCTCCATTCATTACCTATCCCGGCCCAGCTCCCTTTCCTTTCTCGTACTTTGAAGGTGGGGAAAACTGAGGTTCAAAAAAGTGAAGAGATTTCCTAGATCCGGAACCAAGACCAGACCTCCTGTGGCCAGGGCCTTCTCTGCCCTGATCCTTTCCTGCAATTCAGGGTCAAACTGACTACCCTGAACCGGTAGTTCCAGCCTTGGTTATCAGTTAATACCCTCTAGATCTCCCCACACACACATCCCCCAGGGAAAATGTATCCGCCCTCTACCTTCTGTCCGTCTCAGGGTAGCTCAGGAAATAGATCAGAGCTGGCAGAAAAAACCTTTACCGAGAGGCAGTTTCATCTCGAGGTTGGGAGCGTGGACTTGGAACCAGTCGGCCTGAATTCCAGTCCTAGCTCTTCCCCCTACTAGGTATCTTGGGCAAGCCGTGTGATTCTCTCTGTCTCTAGTTTCTTACTTGTAAATCGAGGATAATGACACTACCTACCTCATAGAGTTGTGAGGATTAAATGAGTTACTGTAAGTAGAGTTAGGACAGCACCTGTCATATAATAAAGCCATCAAAGAAATCACTCTGGGCTAGCCACTGTGCTGGGTTTCTTTACGTCCTAGCTCTCTTTCCTGATGCCTCCCTCTATGTATTGCAGGCAGATTAATCTATCAGGCCAGGCTCAGCTTTAGAGGAGTGACTTCAGGCTCCAGCAGATAGCGACTGGAAGGGCAGAGGCAGGGGAGCCATGTTGGCTGGGGCCTCCCCAGGTTGAGAGCCGCACAGCTGACTTCTGAGGAGGGGAACAGGATGTGTGGCAGAGTGAGGACAGAGGCAGGGAGCTTCTGAGCTCTGCCCTTGTAGGATGTACACGGTGGGGTACTGGAATAGGGGGAAAGCTGGGATTCAGAGGTGGGATTCAAACAGTGCAGTGGGGAGACAAAGGCCACTCCCAGAGAGAATGTCGGATAGATACTCCACCAGTTGCTGACCTTTTAGCTCCTGACCCCTCATTCAATAAATTCCGCAAGTGAATATGTGCATCTAATCCTCCCTTGTAAATTTCTTGAGGGCAAGCTCTGTGTTTTGGTCTCCTTTTTTCAATCCTTTAGCACCTAGCTCAGTGCTTTGGAAATAAGTGATCAACAAATGTTTGAATGTTTTTTAAATGAAAGTATAACATGCCTATCACTGAGTTGGGCCTCGGCCGGCCGAAGGGTCCTGATTTTAAGAAAAGGAATCTTAGAGTTTCCCTATCCAACCCCCTCACTTCTGAGTTAATTTGCCCCGGGGTTATACAGAAAGTTAGAAACAGAAGCCAAGTCTCTGCTTTCCGTCTGATGCTATTTCCATGACATTGCACTGGACTTACAACGCAATTGGAAGGAAAAACAAACTCCCTAAAAGCTATAAAACAAAATAAGGCAGTGTGCGGTTAATTCCTGAATGCAGGGTTCAAATGGGAGGAGTGGTAGGAGTTGGGAGGACTGCAATCCCCAGGGCCTGGGATCAGTCAGAAAATGCTCACTCCAAGAGAGGGGACCGGTCCTAAAGAATGGGTAGGATTCAGGACTGTGGAGAGACAATTCCTGGCTTTCCCTGAGGCCGTGGTGGATATTTAAAGGTCAGTGAAGAAACCAGTCTGGTTAGAAGACAGGTTTGGGTTGGGTTAAGGCGGTGGGGGGGAGGGGGGGATGCTAGAAGGTTAAGTTGAATCCTTTTTTTTGGCCGCACTGCTTGCGGGATCTTTGTTCCCCCCCCCAGCCCCCTGCAGGGATTGAACCTGAGCCCTCAGCAGCTGAAGGGCGGAGTCCTGACCACTGGACCGCCAGGGAATTCCCAGAAGGTTAACTTGAGATGTGGGGAAATTTCAAATACCAGGATAAGGAGTTTCAGCCTTGCTCTGTGGAGGATCGGGAACCCCTGAAAATAGACACTGAGCTAGGCCTGCACCAAGGCAAGACACCAGACAAATATCTGCCAACTTGGTCTGATTTGCATCTTTCGTAGACAGTTGCTTGCCATATATGTGCATTTACTTAATTTACCCACACGAGAAGGGAAACGCCACCAACCAGCTTGTCTATATTTGTTTTGTCTCCAAATATACATGATATCTGTGTGGGAGCAGAGGAAAGAGAGGGAGATTGAGTGCCTGTGCCTGCTGCAGACCAGGGACTTTCATCTGGGATATCTCACGTAACCCTCACAACCTTGTGGGGTGTGGGTTGTATTGCTCCAGTAACACCAGAGATGATTGCCCAGATCACGGAGTTGGAAGTGGTGGGGCCGGAATTCAAACTCAGCTTTGATGGCAAAGCCCTTTCCAGTCCCCTGTCACAACTTTCCAGTGAGAGGATACAGAAATTGCGTTCCCACTCTCAGGTTCCTTCTTACAGAGGGTCAAGTGTGGAGATGACCCAGCTAGGTTCACATTTCTAGGAGTGCTTCCACATCCCTGGTTTTCTATTTTTATCTTTCCATTCTTATCTTCCTATTCTTATCGTTTCTAGTCTTATTCTTATCTTAAGCATCAGGATCCCTCCTTGCATAGGCGCCTGGCAAGCCCTCTGCCCAGTTCTGAACCCCTAATCGTGCATTACTGTCTGTACAGAGAACTTCAACAATTGTATAAGCTTCAGGTCCCGTGAAACCTGGATCTGCCTCATCTGATGACCTCCATCAAGTTACTTTCTGAGATGTAATTAATTTCCTTGTCTATATAAAAAATCATCCTAGACTCTGGCCTATCTATTTTATTTCATTTTTTTCAGGCCACACCGTTCGGCATGCAGAATGTTAGTTCCCCAGCTACAATCACGTACTCATGAAATTTGTGCACCTGTGGGGCTCTGCAAACTTCTCAAACCTTGGAATCAGAACGTGCACAACCACCCTCTTTTCCTTTTCCCCATCAATTTACTTTTTAACACAGCAGCCGCGAAAAACCCAACTCCATAAACGCAGGATGTCATCGAAACTAATGTCATGCAACCTTATGTTGAAATTGTGGATTTCCTTTAACTAGTAATGCATACAGTGTGGAACCGGTGTTACCCATCAGTGTGTTTCCCTCAACAACGTAAAATATCCCAAGGTGCCCCTGTGAATTTTCTGCAGCACCCTGGGGTGAGATGGCACACAGTTTGGGAACCTGGGACTGAGGACTGTTGTTAGAGACTATTTAAGGAAGCCGCCAGAGGGCAGCAGAGTTCTCTCCCAGAGAATGGGGGAGGGGGGACTCACTTATACCCTTATTCAAGTTTTGCCACAGGGTTATTACTCAGCTATCCACAGGGAATTTTCCAGAAGTTGCCCTTCCTGCTGCCTCTCCACTCTGCCTTGTGGCTATTTACATGACATTAACAATGCAAGGAATGATGGTGGTTTGTTGGGAGTCCTGAGCTCCAGTTCTAGGTCTGCCCCTTGAGAGGTCCAACACCTTGACCATAACCTCCTCTTCCCAAAGTCCCTTCCAGATTTAAGTATGTATGAATCTATGAATCTACCCTCAGGCTTTCTCCCGAGAAGCCAAAGTTTCTAATGCACTTGATTTTAACTTGGCCTCAAGACTAGGAAGGAAAGAAGTAGCTGTCTTTCCACGCCTGCTGCATGCGAGGAAGCTAGGGAATGCGCCATCTTTAAATCAGATAAAAATCCGTTTTCATGTCAGGCAAATTTATGAAAAGAGGGAAGAAAGAACAACAAGAAGCTCTATACAGGGGGGCTTCTGGGGTGAAGGAAATGTTGTTTCTTGATCTGAATACAAGTAACTGGGTGTGTTCAGTTTGGGAAAGTTCATCAAGCTATATAGACTTTTGATATTTGCATCTCTCTGTATAAATAAATAAATAATTTACAAAAAGGGAGGAAAGCAAAGCGCAGAATTGAAGTGATATATAACTTACATAAACATAAAAATATGACACAAACAATGCTTTTTAAAAAAATATTTATTCATTATTTATTTTCTATTTTTCGGCTGTGTCGGGTCTCAGTTGCAGCACACGGGATCTTCGTTGTGGCATGCGGGATCTCTCGTTGCGGTGCACGGACTTCTCTCTCGTTGTGTTGTGCGGGTTTTCTCTGTCTAGTTGAGGTGCACAGGCTCAGGAGTTGTAGTGCGAGGCTTAGTTGGCCCACAGCATGGGGGATCTTAGTTCCCCGACCAGGGATCGAACCAGCGTCCCCTGCATCGGAAGGTGGATTCTTTACCACTGGACCACCAAGGAAGTCCCCAAACAATGCTTTTAAAATTAAAAACAAAAACAAAAAAAACCCTGACAATAAATTGTAAACGTGTTAGTATGCTGTATGTTTGTGGTAAGGTTTTAAAATAAATTTTAAAGCATTTGAAAAACAAAATAAAATAAAAGTCTTGCCAGCTCCAAGGAAGCTTTAAGCCTTGGGCCAGGAGTAGGGATGCTCCTTTCCTTCTGCATGAAAGAGTGGGATTTTTGAAAGGTCCTCTTTTGTCCCTGCTCTTTTTCCTGTCATACTACTGAGGGTCAGATGCTGAGCCAGTCCAGTGCAGACCCATTATGGGAATTCCCTGGTGGTCCAGTGGTTAGGACTCTGCGCTTTCACTGCTGAGAGCCTGGGTTCAATCCCTGGTCGGGGAACTAAGATCCCATAAGCCTCGTGGCACAGCAAAAAAAAGAAAAAAAAGTTTATCAGGATATTCTGCAGAGTTAATATAGGCAAAATCCACATTGCTCAAGAATTCAGGATTGGCTAAGCAATCATCTCGAGTAGCCAAGAGACAGAGGCCTCTCCTCAATCTGAGGGCATTGATGGGTTACCTGTTTTCATTGTGAAGCTAGTTCAGGAGAGCCTGAATCCAAGGAAACAGTCAGTGATCAGAGGCTGCAGGAAAGAGCATGGGATGCCTCTGTCCTAGCCTTGGTGACTCAACTAGGAGAGTGGCCAGAGAGTACCTCCTCTTGAAAATGATGAGTAGACACTGGATAAGGTCTCTTCTAGCTTGAAGATTCAATCATTTTGTGAGTTAGTGATGCTAAGAGAATGATTAATTGTCTTAAGGAAACCCCAAAGAAGAAGTAAGCAACACATCCACTCTGGAAAGAATAGTTAAAGCAGTCTTTTAAAAACATCACAAGGGGGCTTCCCTGGTGGCGCAGTTGTTAAGAATCCGCCTGCCAATGCTAGGGGACATGGGTTCGAGCCCTGGTCCGCGAAGATCCCATATGCGGCAGAGCAACTAAGCCTGCGTGCCACAACTGCTGAGCCTGCACTCTAGAGCCCGCGGGCCACAATTACTGAAGCCCGGGCGCCTAGAGCCCATGCTCCGCAACAAGAGAAGTTACCGCAATGAGAAGCCTGTGTGCCGCAGCGAAGAGTAGACCTCGCTAGCTGCAACTAGAGAAAGCCCGTGTGCGGCAATGAAGACCCAATGCAGCCAAAAATAAATAATTTATTTAAAAAAAGAACATCACAAGGCCAGTGGCCCAGATGGGAGATGCAAGGCAAATACCTGAATATAACTAACTTCAAAGGTAAGGCTAACTAACTTCAAAGGTAAGGCCAGAACAGGACGCTCTGGGTGCAGGAGTGAGCTGAATGTATGGGGCTGGGAATGCAGGCCAGCTTAGTGGATAGAATATGGTAAAACCACGTGATGACAAATTTGCAGCCAAATAGAAGTAAATATGAAAAGTGGTTGCTGCAGCTTTGTGGTTTGATCCCATCAGTGCTGTACTATGATTGGGTTGACATGGTACACAAGGGTTTAGAATTTAAGAAAAAGTGAAGATCTTGTTCATATTCACTCTCTCTCTACCCCTTTGCAAAGGGGTAAAAGAGAAAGCAACATATGCTACCAGTTTCAGAGTATCAAGGAATCGGAAAAACCACTCTGACTTCAGTTTCCTCATCTGTAAAATGAGGGCCATAATACTACCTTCCTCAAAGGGTGATTATGACCTAACACTCAGAGCATGCAAACTCATGCTCAATAGAGTGGCTATTATTATTTATTCTATTATTATATATTATGCAATGCCAAAGCTCCAGAAAGTCACCCAGAGTCCCTTCAGCAGTCCTGAATGGAGAGGCACTCAGTTTTCAAGATTTTTTTTTCCCCTCGTGGCAGTTTGCATTCACCTTTATTATAGCACTTGTCCATTTAGATTTTAATTCTTCGTGGGATGAGGTGAGAGTGAGGTCATTTCTGTGCACAAGGTTGCTTCTTTTCTCTCTATTTTATTCTCTAAGGTCTCCCGCTATATGGGGACTTTTTTTTTTTAATTGAAATACATTTGACATATAACATTGTGGAAGTTTAAAGTGCACAGCATGTTGATTTGATACATTTGCAATATGGTTACCACTGTAGCGTTAGCTAGCACTTTGATCATATCACATCACAAAACTATCATTTCATTTTTGTGGTGGGACGAATTAAGATCTAGTCTCTTACCAAGTTTGATGTTTATAATACAATATTGTTGTCTATGATCCCTGTATTGAGCATTAGATCCCCAGGATTTATTAGATCCCCAGTCTGCTAGTTCCAAGTATGTACCCTTAAATGACATCTCCCCTACTCCCCCATCCCCCAGCCCCTGGTAAGCACCATTCTACTCTCTGTTTTTACGAGTTCAGCTTTTTATAGATTCCACATGTGAGTGATATCATACAGTATTTGTCTTTCTCTGTCTGACTTATCCCCCCTAGCATAATGCCCTCAAGGTCAAATTATATATATCTGTTATCTATGTGATATATATATCCCACATCTTCTTTAGCCATTCATCCCTCTACTGCTACTTAGGTTGTTTCTCAGGGATTCCGAGAATTCTTAACAGGAATAATTACTTAACACCTGAGCTTTGACTTCTTATTGGCCTGATCCCATGGGAGCCACTGCATCTATTAGCAGGCTGAGACACTGAGGAAACACACTGAAGTAACCTCACTTGGAGGCAGGAGGGCAGGGTTCTAGAAGAGAGCCTTCTGGCTGATTCCCCTTCCATCTTTAAGATACTGATTGGGTGGTATCGTTTCAAAGCTTTAGGGGAATAGAAAATGATGGGGGAAATTGAAAAACAAGAACTGGCCAAAGTCCCCAATAGTCAATGTCTGAGTCCAAAAGTCTTTGAATTTTTCTTTACATTTTTAACGAAAGGAGGCAGGTAGAGCAGAGATTTTGGGCGGAGGAGAGATAGGGTTACCTGATCAAGGCCCTGGTGTCTTTCTCTGATCAACATATACCAGTGTACTAAGACTGGCCATTCATTCAGTGCGACTGGAAAAATAAATTAGTACAGTCTTTGTGGAGAACAATTTAGTATTAAAGAATCAGGAACTTTAAAAATATTTTTATCCTTTGGACCTTTAAAAAATGAAAATGGTTACATTTCATTTTAAAAAATGAAAATGGTTACATTTTACATTTTATGTTAGCACAGAAAATGTGTTCAAGGAAAGGGGAAATGTTTGTAAGGCTATTTAGCACAAAAAGCAAGATAAATAATTTGCACAGAATTATCAATTATGTAAAGAAAAATATACATAGCCTCGTATGAAGAAATATCCCAATATGTCAAGTGTTTCTTGTGGTTAGTGGAACGATGGGTGCTCCTGTTTTTTTGTTTGTTTTTTTTTTTTTTTGGTCAAATTAAGTTACACTTCTGTAACTATGGTGGCAGGCTGAGGTTGAAACCGACCTCAAATGCTCTCAGTTTCCTTCCCAATTCTTTGAATCAGGTTAATTTCCTCCAGGTTAATTTCCCCCTCTTAAAAGTGTTGAAGCCCCAGCAGGGTCCTTCAGGCGAGCCCAGCGAGGCTGGAGAAAGAAGATTCGAGAGGCCGAGGCGAAGCAGGGAGGGCGGCGTCGGGGGAGGGCGGGCTTCTGCACGTTCCTTCCCAGATGCGAGCACCGCCGGGGCGTCCTGCCTCGTGCGTCCCGGCTCGTCAGCGCTCGGAGGAGCTGCGCCCGGGACGCCCCCAGAGCGCGCGGGGCGACGGCTGCCAAGGCCCTGGGCCGCCCGGCGTCCCCGCTCCGTCTCTGCCCGGGCACAACGCCCAAGCCCCGGCTGCGGCCGGCGTAAGCGCCCGGGCCCGGGGGCAGCGCGAGGCCCCTCCCCGCCAGCTCAGCCTCCGGGCGCGCGGGGCCAGGAGGGCGGCGGCGCGGACGTGCCCCGGCCCACGGAGGCCTCCCTGCGCCGCTCGGGGCGCAAGGCCGGCGGGCGGGGAGAGCGGAGGCGACGCGAGGAGGAACGTGGAGGCCGGGCAGCCCCTCAACCCGGACGCGCTGCCTTCCCCGCGGCCTGCGCGGCCTCTTGGTCCCCGAGTCGTGCTCGGCCCGCGGATGGGAATCGCGTCCCCGGGCCGTGCGCGCGCTTCTGCGCTGGGGTGGCTGGCCTCTCCCCGCCCGCGCCCCGCCGTCTGGTCCTGCGGGCTCTCCACCAGCCCGATCGTTAAGGCCCGCTCAGTCCTCGGCACCAGACAAGGTTTTAAGGCAGCGTTTGGCTTGTCCTCAGTCTGTCCCCTCACCTTTTTGGCCTTGGCTGTCTTTCTACCTCGATTTTCCTCCCATCCCGCTGCCTGACCAAGGCTAAGTCTGCCGCCCCAAAGGCCTTGAACCCATATTTCGCCTTTTCTGTAAATCCACCCTCACTCGGCAGCTTCGGTAATCTCCTCCCACCATCCACTACCCTTTTGCAACACACCGTGCCCAAGGCTAAGTGAAATTTGACCTGCGCTTTGCCCCTGGGACAAGGTACTGACCTCTCTCTGTCACCTACACATATTCCCAAAGAATAGATTACACTTGCGGGGTCACTCAGGAGCAGCAAGGTCCAGTGCAAAACGAAAATGCAGGACCTCTTGCTCAGAAATTAAGAATTTCAAGAGCATTAAACCAGGCCTGCGACTCTTCTAAGCGCGGGACCCTGTGTGCCTACACAGGTGGTAGCCCCAGGACGGCGGTCTTGCCAACACCCTTTCTATCAAGCCTATGCGCTAACCATCCCCCCTCCGCCACCAAAGTTTGTCGGATGCATACAAGAACAGACGGATAATGTCTTCCTTGTGGCTGGTTATCAGAACTAGGGGTCCTTCCTTGGTCAGCCGTCTCCTTCATCTTCTTTGCAGTACTCACATGGCTGACTACTCTTCCGTACAAAACCCCCCTTTCCTTTGGTTTCTCTGACGCGGTACCATTGGATTTCCCTCCCTCTTTGATGCATTTCTTTAGGTCTTTTGCGGGCTTCCCTTTTCCTTCTGTACCGCATCTGTGCGCGTTCCCAAAAGTGAGGTCCCCAGTTCTTTTTCTTTCTCATTCCCTTGGAGAGATTATCCTCCCCGTTTCAATCACCACCTTTGTGCATGTAATGCCCCAGCCTTTATCTTCAGCCCAGATTTCACTCCCAAGCCCTAACCTTGCTCTTCTAACGCTTAGGTGTCCGGGCAACTCAAAGGTAACAAGTCAAAACTTGAATGCAGGGAATTTCCTGGCGGTCCACTGATTAGGACTCTGAACTCTCCCTGCCCAGGGCCTGGGTTCAGATCCCTGGTTGGGGAACTAAGATCCCTCAAGCAGCACAGCCAAAACATAAATAAATAATTTAAAAAAAAATTTAAACTTGAACCTCTTTGCCCCTTCCTTCCCTCCCTCCTTCCTTCCTTATTTGTGGGAACTGAGCAAAAACTAAACCAAACCTGGGACCATCCTAAGTGCAGGGCCCAGTACAACTTCATTGGTGGCACTGCCAGGAAGCCAGCCTTGTCAGCACTGTTTCAAAGTATCTCTTCACTACATAGTTTAGTAATTAGATAGGGAGGGTGGAGTCACTTTACCATGGCGAAAACTGGCAGATACCATCTTAATCAAACTAGGAAAGTTAACGTAAGTAATGAGATAAATCACTTTGTTGATGCAGTGAGAATACGGTCACTTCTGTGACAGTCCAATCAGAGGTGCATCACCTGGGTCTAATCTGGAGGAAGCAATACACAAACCCAAACTGGGGGACAAACCTACAAAATGGCCTGTAATATTCAAAAAAGTCACAGCCATGAAAGTAAAGGAAAATCACAGCACTTTTCTAGATGGAAGGAGATCTGAAAGACGCGACAGCTGAGCGTGCTGCGTGGTCCTATTTTGAATCCTTTTGCTGAAAAGGACATTATTGAGACAGGTGAAAGTTGAGTGAGTTTCTGGGTAAAGGTAGTTAGGTGGTAGTTATTTTATACTACTCTTTTGGTATAACTTTTCTCTTAAGTTTGAAATTATTTAAAAGAAAAAGAAAAATGAAAATTCACCATTACAACCCCCCCTCCAAAATCGCTTTTCCTCTAGGGTTCTGTTAATAGCAATAACATTCTCTTAGGTGCCCAAGCTGAAAAACTTTGGGATCACCGTTGATTCTTCTCTTCCCTGCCATCCCTTCCCCCACCAACCTACCACTCACTAAGTCCTGTCAATTAAAAAAAATATATTGCTCACATAACCACCTTTTAAATTAAATGTCCACTTTTTTTTTGTTTTTGTTTTGTTTTGTTTTTGCGGTACACGGGCCTCTCACTGCTGTGGCCTCTCCCGTTGCGGAGCACAGGCTCCGGACGCGCAGGCTCAGCGGCCATGGCTCACGGGCCCAGCTGCTCCGCGGCATGTGGGATCTTCCCAGACCGGGGCACGAACCCGTGTCCCCTGCATCGGCAGGCGGACTCTCAACCACTGCGCCACCAGGGAAGCCCCTGTTTTTGGTTTTTAATGACACTTCCTCATATAATCATTTTAAGGAGTGCCTGCAAAAAGAATGTGTATAACATAAAGTAGGGTAAATATAAGGTCCTATTACTCCCAACCCAGCGTGTATACAGTTACCAAAGTAATCTGCTTAAAAGCATACATTTATCCTTTCGGGTCCTTACTTCCCACGGCTGACAGTGGGACTTAATCCATATTCCCTGGGAAGTCTGATGTTCTATGAGCTGAACCAAGGTGGTCTGCCCTCGTATCAAATATCCTTGACCTTTCCCCAATTCATAGAGAAAAGAACATTTAACAGGTAGAATTTCCTCAACTTGTAAGGGTTCCCCCCACCCCAATATTTGTTTCTCTGTAGTAGTAAGGATCCAAACTTTTATCTGCTAGCATTAGCGGATGACAAACTAAATGAACCAGCAGCAAGTAAATAATAACAAAGATTTGGCAATCGCGGATCGTATTTATTTTAAAAGCTTGGTTTTCTCCTGGGCACAAGTGCTGGTAGTAGTGATCATTATGATATTAAAGGTATAGTCATCTTCTTTCTTAAAATTGTTTCTCTTTGGGATGATGGCACGAATTATATCAAAATTTTATCATGAACACGTTAGAGAAAACACTGCACTCCTGAATAAATACCGTGGCCTCTTCTTCAGGGTTTTTCCAGTCTTATCACTACTACTCCCCTTCATGAATCCTTGACTTCAGAAAAAGTTGTCTAATCTCTGTTCACATTCGCTTTTTTTTTTTTTTCTCCTTTGCATAAACAATTTTATCTCCCTGGCACTCTGTCCTGGCCCACACCTCTCCATACGAACCCCGTCCAGCCTTAAAGGAACAAATCAACTCTCTACTTGGTGAAAACTCCTAAAATCATAATAATCTCTTCTAACTCACTATGTTACTGTGAAAAGTGCATGGGGAAGGACAGAATGGTTTGCAACAGTGTTCTTCAAACATCAAAGTGCATGAGAAACACCTGGGAATCTTTTGAAAACAGTTTTTTGTTTTGGTGAGAACATTTAAATTCTACTGTCTTAGCAAATTTCAATTATACAGCCCACTGTTATCAACCATAATCACCACGTTTTACGTTAGATCCTCAGGTCTTTTTTATTTTACAGCTGAGTTTGTATCCTTTCACCAACCTCTCCTATTTCCCCCATCCCCCCTCCAGCCCCTGGCAACCATTTTTCTACTCTGTTTCTATGAGTTTTGACTTTTCTTTTCAGATTCCACATATAAGTGATATCATGCAGTATTTGTTTTTTTTTCTTTGCCTTATTTCACTTAGCTAATGCCCCCAAGGTCCATCCATTTGTGGTCACAAATGTCAGAATTTCCTTCTTTCTCATGGCTGAATAATATTCCACGTATATATACACATTTTCTTTATTCATCTGTTTACAGACACTTGGTTTCCCTATCTTGGCTATGGTGAATAATGCTGCAGAACATGGGAATGCAGACATCTCTTTAATATTCTGTTTAATTTCCTTCAGATATATACCCAGAGGTGGAATTCTGGATCATATGGTCGTTATATTTTAAAATTTTTGAGGCAGCTCCAAATTGTTTTCCACAGCGGCTGCACCAATTTCTATTTCCACCAGTAGTGTGTAAGGGTTCCCTTTTCACTAGATTCTCCCCAACGCTTGTTACTGCTTGTCTTAATGTCTTTATGATGGTCATTCTAACTGGTATGAGGTGATATCTCACCGTAGTTTTGATTTGCATTTCCCAGATGATCAGTGAGGTTGAGCACATTTTCATGTGCCTCTTGGGCCATTTGTATGTCTTCTTTGGGAAAATGTCTCTTCAGTTCTTCTGCCCATTTTATTTTATTCTGCCCATTTTCAAATTAGATTTTTTTTGCTCCTGAGTGGTATGCGTTCTTTATATATTTTGGATGTTAACCCCTTATCAGATATATGATTTCAATTATTTTCTCCATTCTGTAGGTTGCTTTTTCATTTTCTTGATGGTTCCCTTTGCTGGGCAGAAGTTTGTTAGTTTGATGTAGTCCCACTTGTTTATTTTTACTTTTGTTGCCCTTGCTTTTGGTGTCAAATCCAAAAAATCGTTCCCAAGACCAATATCTCACCTTCTATGTTTTACTTATTTTGTCGTATCATTTCTCCATGCAAGAACCCACAAAGGCTCCTTACTGCATCTTGTTCAGGTTTTGCCTTCGCTTAGCCCCACACTCCCCATCCGCGCTTCCTCTTCTGCCCTCACGGGGTAAGGGTCAAGCCTTTACACCCCTCCTGGTAGCAAACTTTCCTGCCTCTGTCCTCATACTCCTTCTGTTGTCTCCTCCTCTCTGTCTATCCAAGCCTCACCCTTCCTTTGGGACTTGGGGCAAGATTCACTGTCACAACACTCTTTAATGATCCCGGCCCACACCGACTGTATTCTTTGAACTACAACTGTGCTTAACACCTTTAAAATGAAGACTAGAGTTTTGAGGCCCTCCAGTTGTTTCTTTTCTATAAGAAACCTTCCTGCTACATTGTAGTTTCCTGGATTGCAGGGATCCTGTCTTACAGCCTTTAGAATCCTTTATGGAATCTGGAAGAGAAACAGCTTTTTTTTTTTTTTTTTTTTGAGTACAAAAGGCTGCTATCTTTGTTAAATACACCGATGACAAGTGGATGGGGTCTCATGAAAAATCAGTTATGGGTGTTTCAATATTAGGAAGGGAGTATTTATTTGGGCTTTTCTGTAAGATTGTCTTATAATAGAGCCACGATGCTCAACTCAGGGTGCATGCTCTCCTGAGTTCCAAATCACATTCATTACACACCCTGATTTTTATGCACTCTCCCAGAATCATCAGTACAGAGAGCCACTGATATAATAGGAGAGTCATTTCCCTTAAGTGTTTGGGGGTTGAGAACCACCATGACAGAAAATTGAAGGTATTGGTGGTATTGATCAAAATAAGATTATTTCGATCGTACTGGGTTAGAATTGCGCCTTTCTGAGAGTATATCAGTTCTTAGCTCCTTGACAACTGATGAGTAAAAGACTCCGCTAGACAAAGTGGGGAAGAATATGCCAGATCTAGGAATGACATGTGCTTCCATGCCAGCAGGCAGGGCAGACCACCCTGAGCGCACATGAGCGCACCTGCTCACGTACAAGCATCTCTAGACCACCTGAGATTCCACTTGTGTGCGATGGCGCACTCAGGAGAAGGCACGGCCTCTCATTCCCTGCTCTGCCACTCCTTGGCACCTATATATTTTACCTTACTTTTTTTTTTTTTTTAAATTCTTTGGCTGTGCTTCGTGGCATGTGGGATCTTAGTTCCCCGATCAGGGATAGAACCCGTGACCCCTGCAATGGATGTGTGGAGTCTTAACCACTGGACCACCAGGGAAGTCCCTATTTTACCTTAGTACACACACACACACACACACACACACACACACACACACACACACTCATATTTTTTCTTATTCCTCACAGATAGGATTTTGGGGAAGTAAATCTCTTCCCCAATAAAGAAACTGAGACTTACAGAAGTTAAATGATCCCCACAATCATGAAGCCGAGTGGGGCAGCCCAGTCAGAAGTGTCTAAGATCCTTCCTGCCTCATTTTGTGTTTAAGAAATAAACGAGGGACTTCTCTAGTGGCACAGTGGTTAAGAATCTGCCTGCCAGTGCAAGGGGACACAGGTTTCGAGCCCTGGTCTGGGAAGATCCCACATGCCACGGAGCAACTAAGCCTGTGAGCCACAACTACTGAGCCTGCGTGCCACAACTACTGAAGCCTGCGTGCCTAGAGTCCGTGCTCTGCAACAGAAGCCACCGCAATGAAAAGCCTGCACACCACAACAAAGAGTAGCCCCTGCTTGCTACAACCAGAGAGAGCCCACACAGCAACGAAGAGCCAATGCAGCAAATAAATAAATAAATAAAAAAGAAATAAACGAAACATCCTTGGCTGCTGAGTATGAGGCACTGGCAGAACATCCAAAGCTCAAACACCCTGTAAATCTGGGGAAAGAGTGGGATTAAAGGAGGGAGGGTGGTCTGCATTGGGAATAGAGATTTGGGAGTCATCATCATAATCTGGTAAAGTAGACACAGATCTGATGACCTCTAAGGCAAGACCACTCGATAGAGTAAACAGATGGCTGCTACAGACTCAAGGGACTGACCACAGTTAAGGGACGGAGAAGAACCAGGATTGGAGAAGCCAGTAGTGGGTAGAAGTCAAATGAGACAGTAGCTAGAGGAGAGAACAGACTTCGGCAGCAGTCACCAAGATGGGGACAGACTTCTAAAAAGAAAAGAACTCAGACTTCCCTGGTGGTCCATTGGTTAAGGCTCTGCGCTTCCACTGCAGGGGGGCGCGGGTTTGATCCCTGGTCGGGGAACTAAGATCCCACATGCTTAGGGGCCAAAAAATTAAAAAGAAAAGAAAAGAAAAGAATCCTTGTCTAGACCAAATGCTACAGAGAGGTCAAGTCGAATGAAGACACAGAAAAGGCCATTTGATTTGGCAATGAGGAGGGTCTTGGTAACCTATGTGCTATGATCTAAATGTTTGTGTCCCCCCCAAAATTCATGTTGAAATCCTGGGGTTATTAGCTGGGGCCCTTGGGAAGCGATTAATACATGAGGGTGGAGCCCTCATTGGTAGGATTAGTGCCCTTATAAAGGAGACCCCCTTCTGCTAGTTGAGGAGGACACAGGAAGAAGTTGCTGGCTGTGAACAAGGGAGAGGAGCCTGACCAGACACCAAATCTGCCAGCACCCTGATCTTGGATTGCCAGCCACCAGAACTGTGAGAAATAAATGTCTGTTGTTTTTAAGCTGCTCAATCTATGGTATTTTGTTTTAGCAGCCCAAATGGACTAAGACACCGTGAGAGTACAATTGCCATGAGGTTAAGGCTGAGACCAGGTTAAGGAGAGTAGTTATTGAAGAACAAAAGACACACATGTAACTTGCAGGAGGGTGTTTAGTGAAATGAAGGAGAGGTACAAGGCTGGGTCAAATGATAACATTTTAAAGACCAGTGGTAAATTGTGGGGTGAAAAATGTAGGCACCCGAAAGATGCTAAACTGAGAAAGCATGGTCCCAGGAGACCCAAGGGGATGGAACCAGAAGTCCAGGTGGGTGGGACACTAGTCTTAGCAGGGGCCATATTCAGAAACCTTGGCTCTCTCCCTGACAGACATGGCGATGCACGGCCAATGAGGTTCTTCACTACCCTAAGGCACCTTGGTAAGAGATAAGGCTGTATATGAAACAGGGATTAAAGATACATCTCTCTCAGTCTGGGTTTTTTTTTTCCTCCATCTTTAAAGGTATGCTTTAGTAGAATTAAGTAGGTTTTTGTTTATCCATTCATCTGTCAATGGACACTTGGGTTGCTTCCACCTTTTGGCTATTGCAAATAATACTGCTATGAACATGGGTGTACAAATATCTCTTTGAATCCCCACTTTCAGTTCTTTGGGGGATATACCCAGAAGTGGAAATGCTGGATCTTATGGTAATTCTGTGTTTAACTTTTTGAGGAACCACCATACCATTTTCCATAGCAGTTGCCATTTTACATTCCCACCAGCAATGCAGAAAGCTTCCAATTTCTCCACATCTTTGCCAACCCTTGTTATTTTGCATTTTTGATAATAGCCATCCCAATGGGTATAAAGTGGTTGGTTAATTTTTAAAATAGATGTTTCTTCCTTAGACTGTAAGTTCTTCCAAAACTGACTATGTGAATATTTGTTTGATTCAAATGGAATCAAAGACTTGAGCTGAATAAATATTTCCCTAAGTGTGTCACTATAAATATTCAAAATTCCCCAAAGCCTCTCCCCAGTAGTAGTAAAAAACATGTTTTCACCAACGTCAGTCGTGTCTAAGTTTTCAAGAGAGACCTGAAGGGACAGAAAAGGTGCAGCTCCCTGAACTCAGATAAGAGGGGAAGGAGCGCCCTCTTGTGTCCTTTCTGTGACAGTGTCAGTGAATAAAGAAGCCAGCTGAGAAATGATCATTTCGGATCTTCTGATGACACTTCCAATGACAACAAACTCCACACGCATGCCTACTGCATAAAAGAAAATGTGAAAACATGGAGAGGGTGAAACTAGGATCTTTTGAAGAATTCCCAATCTAGAAGGGGGACGGGAACAAAATCCATGCAGAAATAACAATAGAAGACTAAAAGCAAAATGGATTAGATTACTATAAGCAAAATGAATAGATTATCTATTAAGACTCCACAGGAGATAAGATTTGCATCAAAATGTAAACGTGGCTGGTTATGAAGGAGCTTGAGTTGGCTCTCAGGTTTCTCTTAAGGCTCCAGTTCCAGGGTCCTGGAGGGACCTAGGAGGGCAGCCTCCATGTAGGGGCCACTTACATGGCTGTCAGGTTTCCAGAGCCCCTTCTGAGGTTTAGACAAGCTCACTGTGCACTCCCATCTTTGAGAGGGAGGCCCTGGGGACTCCTCCCGTGTTCCTTTCTTCCCTGTAGTGTCCTGTCCATGGCTTTCCTATCCCTTGAGTTTCATCCCCCCCCCCACCACAATCCCTCCCTCCCTAAACAGGCTGTTGATGGGCACACTGTCTCCAAAGCTTTGTCTGGCCTTGACGTTCACAAAGATAATTATACAGGAAGTATGGCTTTCGGAGTTTTGCAGGTATCATCAGCATGGGGACCAGTTATAGAGGATTAAGAAGCTCTCTTGCAAACTTTGCTCCTGCAAGCAGCCTTCAGCTATCCTCTTAGGGCCCTGAAGGAGGTAGAGCCCTTACTTTGGTTAGCATCCTTCTCTCTCTTTTATTTATTTATTTTTTTGGCCATGCCAAGGCACGCGGGATCTTACTTCCCGGACCAGGAATCCAACCCATGCCCCCTGCAGTGGAAGCGTGGAACCCTAACCACTGGACCGCCAGGGAAGTCCCTGCATCCTTCTCAAACGCTGAATGAAGACAGAATGAAGGCATGGCAGTAGATGTGACCACATATCCAATCAGTAGAGACTAGTGCGCTAATTAGGGAGGCAGCATGGTGGAAAGAGCAGTTCATTTCTTCAGAGTCAGACACAGCTCACTGTAGAGCCCAGCTCTGCCGTTCTGTGGCAGTGGCCCCGGGGGCATGCTATTTTATCCCCATGCGGCAATTCTGAAATGGGAATAACAGTCTCCACCTACCTCCCTCGTAAGATTCTCATGAAGCTTAAAAAAGATAGTGTACATAAACCTCGAGGGAGAATCTAGTGTCATAAACACCCCTCTTGCCCCAGACTTCCCCCTTATATCCCGATGTTCCCATAAGCCTCCTGGCTGTATGGACCGGAGATTTCTGGGGCAGTTGCACAATAACAGAGATTTTAGGTCAACAAGAGCTGTGTGGGAAGCAGAAGAAGGGCTGCTTTGTTTGTATTCTCATGTCAGGTGCAGTGGGGAAGGTATTTCCAAACCATCTTAATGACTTCCCAAGACTTTTTCCAGTTGCCCAAGCCAGAAATCTGGGAGTCATCCTTGATTTCTCCTTCTCTCTCACCTCCCACACGTATATTTCTAAGTTCTGTTACTTCTCCTTAAGACACTCTGAATCCTCTGGGTCTCTCCGTCTCCCTCCATTACTTTACTTTAATTCTCCATCTCTGTTCCCTGGAAAAACCACCATGGCTTCCTGACTGGCCTCCAGTATTGTCCCTCTTCTACATCATCCAGCAGATAGAGCTCTTTCTAAATGCAAGTCTCAGCAAGTTGCTCCCCTATTTAAGATCACTTATTGATGGTTCAACTACTTCCAAGAGAAAGTTTTAACTCCTCAGTGTGTCTCACTTCCTGTTTGGGCTCCTCCTACTTTTCCAGCATTTCTCCCACCAATCCTGTGGCAACGCCCACTCCTCTGTGCACCAGCTCTACTGGACTATTTACAGTTCCACGGAGAAGGCACAGTGGCCAAGGCGTTTCCTGGATATGGGACTTTTAGTGCTAAAACCAGGACAGCCCTGGGCAAACCAGGATCGTGGTCACCCTAGTTCTACCTCAGGCCTCCGTGTATCTTCTTTCTTAATCCCCTTTTGTGTCCCACACAGTTTACTACTCAATACTTCTCATCCTCGGTTTCTGCTTGGACATCACTTCTGCAGCCTCCACGGAGTGGTATATTTGTCCCTTCTAGGAGCTGTCACAGCAAGCTCTCCTGGCAGCGATCACTGTATTGTAACGGCTGCTCTATCTCCCTCGCAATTATAAACTCATTAAAGACAGAAACGGTTTTTTTCTCCTACCTGTATTCCCTGAGCCTAGTAGAGAGTCCGGCACACAATAGGTGTTCGATGAAGTTTTCTTGAATGAATGAATATCAATATCAATTTATCAAGTGTCGTCTATTTCATATCACTACGGGGGATGTTAGGGACTGAATGTGCCCCCCCCAAATTAATATGTTGAAGTCGTAACCCCCAGAGGGGCTGCATTTAGAAATGGGGTCTCTAAGGACGTAATGAAGGTTAAATGAGGTGATAAGGGTGGCGCCCTGATCTGATAGGATTAGTGTCCTTATAAAAAGAGACACCAGGAGAGACATCTCTCTTCCTCTCTCCCTTTCCTTCCCCCTCTGCAAAGGCACCAAGGAAAGGCCATGTGAGCACACAGTGAAAAAAGACAACCCAAGGAGAGCTCTCATCAAACACTAACCCTGCTGACACCTGGATCTCGGACTCCCAGCCTCCAGAGCTGTGAGGAAATAAATTTCTGTTGTTTAAGCCACCCAGTCTATAGTATTTTATATGGCATCCCAAGCAGACTAACACAGGGGATGTACCTAGTTCACATAACTATGCTGTGACCAATGATGGGTACGGGTCACACGGGTACCATCCTGAGGCAGAGATTTGGTTTCTACTCTGAAACAGCCATAATAATCTTTCCCATCTCACGGGTTCTTCCAGAACCTTGCAACTCTCCTCAGTCTTCAACCCCTCTGCTTGAAATTGGACAAGCCTCGTGATCACCAGGGGATGATGGAGTGACTTGGAGACTTCCAAGGTCCGGCCACTCAATATGGCTGTTCTCTTGCTCTCTGTACATCCCCTGCCTGACCAGTGCCTGCTTCACCTATATCTCACACCGGCGGCCCCCAACTTTTCTGGCACCAGGGACCAGTTTCATGGAAGACAATTTTTCCACGGATTGGAGGGGGCGGGACGGTGCAGGCAGTAACGCGAGTGATGGGGAGCAATGGGAAGCAGCAGATAAAGCTTTGCTAGCTAGCCACTCACCTCCTGCTGTGCGGCCCGGTTCCTAACAGGCAGCGGACTGGTACTGGTCTGTAGCCCGGGGGTTGGGGACCCCTGCCTTAGACACATGACTGACCTTCCTACATACTTACCTCTGCCCCAGCTGATATTTGTTCTTATTAAAGAGTTGGTGAGGGGCGTGCCCCTCTGCTAGTTTCCCTGGAAACTGATGAGCCCACCTGACATCAATTCTCCTATAACTGGTAATCTCCACTTCCCCACCCCCATGTCCACCCCGAAAGAAGACTGCCGCCGCATCCTGCCTGCCATCCACCACACACGGTGAGGTGTTGCTCCAGGACCTTGGTCCAGATGTGTAAGCTCCCCCATCCATTAAACCACTGATGTCTCTGTTGTTGACTTTGGACTCTTTCTTCAGTCTTGAAGTTGGCAAGTACAGGCCTTGCAGGCCTGTGGGGTGCAGTCCAACGCAAGGCTAGGATAAAACTGTGATTCAGTTTCCATCTGGCTCTCTTGGGACTTTTGTCCTTAGAACCCACCCCCCCATGCGATGAGAATCCCAGCCCACGTGGAGAGGAACAGAGGCCCCCAACCCTCAGCCCTGTTGAGTGCCCAGTGGACGGCCAGGACCAACTTTCCAGCCATGTTCCTGCACTATCTTGGAAATGGACCTTCCAGCCCTCTGCTGGGGGGAAGATGCTGTGTGGATCAGAGACAAGCTCTCCCCCAGGCCCCTCCCAAACTGCAGATTCAAAAGGAGAATAACAGACAGCTGTAAGCAACTAAGTTTGGGGTCGGTTTGTTTCACAGGAATAGATAACCCAATACAGCTTTAGACAAGATGGGGCCGCTTGTACCGGACGAGCCCTTCTTTCTCTTGATTATGTCCTTGCCCCAGGATATCCTGGTTTATTCCAGAAAGGGCTGGGGACTTACTCCAGACTGGCCCATTCAGACATAGGCCTCCAACATGACTGGTTCCTGACATATTCACAGGAGTTCACTGGGACAAAGCAGGGCAGAATCCCGGAGCTGCAGGTCCCCCCCACCCCAGCTTACACAGCTGCCCCTGGCTCCTGGGGGCTGACCATGAGGGCTCAGGCCCCAGGAAGAGGAAACCCTAACTGACAGCCATCTGCTTTGCCCATGGGAAGAACACAATGTCTCCTTCTGGGTGTGTCTTCTTTCTTCTCTGCCTCAGAGCCACATGTTGGCTTCATCCTGGGTGATGCCAACCGATCAATTACAAGTTGGTCATGTTTTGTCCTCCACCGATCACCTGGGCATCCAAACCACTGTATCCTGGGCCATGCTGCCAGGTCACCATTTTGAACCATTCGAAAATACCTACATTACAGTATATAAAGTAAGAACGTAAGTGTTCAACATGACAAGATTGACAAACATATTTGTTTTTCTACCATTCTGCTTTACTTACACAAATAAGTATCCTAGAATGGTCACTTTGGGGACCTGGAAATGGTTACATGAGCAGGTGGTTTAGTTTAGAATGTATGACTTATATTTTTGCAGTTAAGTAGCATTTTCTGTTTTCCAGTAACTCTTTAAAGCCCATTTATGTTGCCTGAATATACATCATAATTCCTCCTTTGGAAATGTCTATGTTTCCACCACCGTGCTGGTGATTCTTCATCGTCCCACTCAAATCCTACCCCTCCCCGCCCACTCCTGGCCACACCTGTCAGCCTGTTCCCTGGCTCAAAGGCTGACACCTATGAGCTGCATCCCCCAGGCTTCTCTGTTCTCTGACTTCCAGGTGGGTTTGACCAAAGGGAAGTGCTGTTGGAGTGTGAAGAGTGGCGAGAGAGAGGGGTGGGTCTTCTCCCTCCCTCCCTGCTAGGCCCTGGTCTCCATCATGGCTGCGTTCCTCCACCATATACCATAGGCTGGGCAGTCCCTCTCCCGTGGCTACAGCTCTCACTGGGTTCTAGGAATAGCATGCCCTTTCTCTTTTGCTTCTTCAGGCCAAAGGATGATAAAGGCTTCTGCTGTTGCTAGTTTCCAGGGGCTTCACCATCTCGTCTTGATTCTCTTAACCCCGCCCACAGTGTGGGTTAAGGGCTGAACTGTAACCTCCCCACACCAATTCCTATGTTGAAGTCCTAACCCCCGAGACCTCAGAATGTGACTGTATCTTCAAAGAGGTAATTAAGGTAAAACAAAGTCATATGGGTGGGCCCTAATTCAATTGGACTTGTGTCCTTATAAGGAGAGGAGATTAGGACACAGACACACACAGAGGGACGACCGTGTGAGGACACAGGGAGAAGATGGCCATCTGCAAGCCAAGGAGAGAGGCTTCAGAAGAAACCAACCCTGCCCACACCTTGATCTTGGACTTCCCAGCCTCCAGAACTGTAAGAAAATAAACGTCCATTGTTTATAAGCCAATCGTCAATGGTATTTTTGTTACAGCAGCCTGAGTGGACTCAGATAGCCGTAGTTTGTCACGGCAGCCCTAGAAAAAAACACTCCCATCATTAAACTGCTCAAGTAGCCTTGGGAGTGTGCTGGCCGTATCTTTCTGGGACCCTGCCTCACACACCCAGTCTCACCAATGGTGCTATCGTACGTCCCTTTATCAACCCCATGGTATCTATCATCACATTTCTATCTCAGTTTGTAAATACGTCAACATCTGTGCCATGAATACCTTTTACCGAAATACTGTAGGACTCACTTTCACAATAAGGTACCTAAACTGTTTCTAATAAAGGAGCCAAGTACCATCCAACTCTCCATGTAGAGCAGCCTGTCATTTCTAGAAAAATCCTTTCACATTTTTAAATCAACTTTGGCTGGAAGGCCTGGGGTAATGATTGGAGCCCAGAGTGTCTCTGGAGATGCCGCATGAGAGTTTTTGTTGCTGCTTCAGTGGCTGGGAGCCCCACTGGTCGATGTGGAAGCCAAGCGAGATGAGCTGGAATGTGTAGGGAGGTGCTGGGTTCTGCACTTAGGGATATCTAGGGAGGAAAAAGATATCACGAGAGTGAGAGTCGTTAAAACATCCAAAAAAGCTATATAGTTAAAATTATTTAAATGATAAAAACGATTTTATAAAATCACCGGGCTGGATGGGATGTTTTGAGTTTCCCAACTTCACCACCTTCCCCCCCCACCCGTCCCCACCATCTTCACCTTGAGTTACTAATAAGAAGTTCCTTAGTCTCCAAAGTGCTCTTACAACTATATTTCATTTGAATCTCAAGAAAATTCTGCGACGTAGGTAGGGAGGTATTAACATCTCCGTTTTACAAATAAAGGAAACCGAAGGACAGGTAGTTTAAGGGCCAGCTCAAGTTCATGGAGCTAAAAGGCACGAGAGCTGGGTCTGGAGACTTGGGATTCTTAGACCAGGTGGGTATCGGTAGAGTTCCCATCGTTTATCCTCCCGACTAACCTGGGCATGCACACAAAAGGCAAATGTCACAGGTTGACACTCCCACCAAAACTCATAGCGAGAAAGGATTTCTCCTCGACATCTGGCCGTGAGCGGAGAGAGGAAAGAATGGAGAGAACAAGAGAAAGAAATAATACGAGCTGAGCTTGCAGGGAACGGGAGGGATGTACGCTCACCTGCATCTTGGCCCCGGCTGTGTGCAGAGCGACATAGGAGGGCTGGCAGATACACAGATGCTGAACTTCCTCAAACACTGTCCCCCTCCCTGACTGCACGTTCAGCAGCCAAGTCCCAGCAGTCAGCTCATCCATTACATCCCTCTAATGCCCTGACGGCTACGTTTGCAACGCACAGGGTTTCTATTAATCCGGGGAAAATCCTACTTTAGACTGTCATTGAATCAGAAATTGCTTCCGCCGTGACTGCTGTCTCCAGCGAACCAGGTGCCTCCTCCTCCAAAGAGGTGTGCCACACGGGCTGGTCTCGCCCACACCCTCCGCCTGCCTCAGGTGCTCTCTTTACTCCTCCTCTAAATCTGTCCTTGGAGGCTCCCCTTCTCCTAGAAGCTTCAGTGTATTGACCCTCAGGGATTTCTGCCTCAGCTGCATTCCTGAAGCCATTATCATCCAGACCCCTAACTTAGCACTGAACGTATGCTCTTGGGCGTTAGTACCCGTTTCTGAATGTATTGGGTTGGCCAGAAAGCTCGCTCGGGTTCTTCTGGAACATAGATAACCTGAACAAACTTTTTGGCCAACCCAATAATTTTTTTATCTCCTGATGAGACTGTCAGTTCCCTGAGAACAAAGCTGGAATCCCACACCCTATTGAATCTACAGTCCTGCCTTTAGTAGATCCATCCATGTTCGCTGGTGACTTTTCTGGGAAAGAGTAGGCAAAGCTGGGGTTAAACATAGCCAGTTGTTCGAATCCAAGAGGAAAGGGGGAAGGAATGGGAGTAAATCATCTTCCCATGTTTGAAGTTTTCAGTGTTGTTTCAAGATCAGCGTAGTCAGTATTTTTGTGTTGTTCTAAGATCAGCATAAGGTAAGAGAACAAACAGAAGCCTTCCTTTGTATCATTTTAGGAACAATGAAAATAAAATAATACCTGTTGAATGGAGAAAAAGCCTAGCTCTCTGTGATACAAGAATGGGCTAGTAACACCTCATCTGTAACAGTTTCAAATTTAATCCTGTTACAGTGCAAAGCATAATTTATCACTGTACTTGAGGAACCCTTTCTCCTAAGTCCCCCAGGGAGACTCACAGGCCCAGGCAGGCTCCCCTCAAGCTTTCCTCTTCCACCCTGGCACGTCCCAGGGACTCCCCTGCCCCCCTCCTCTCCTCCTAGTAACCGTCACCACCTACTCAGATTGTGGGTTTCTCATCCCTCCTAGATGGGTTCCCGAAGATGGTCTCGTTATGTCCACCTGTTGGGCTGCACCCTGCAGGCCTATGGGCCCTGCACTTCCCCAGGTTCAAGACTGAAGAAAGAGCCCGAGGTCAACAACAGAGACATCAATGGTTTAATGGATGGGGGAGCTTACATGTCTGAAGCAAGGTCCCCCCATTTGCAGCAAGCGGCAGACAGGATATGGCGGCAGTCTCCGCTCCCAGGGCGGGGGCGGCGGCGGCGGGGGGGGGTGGGGGGGGGGGGGGGGGGGGGCGGGAGGTTACCAGTTATAGGGAAAATGACGTCAGGTGGGCTCATTGGTTACCAGGGAAACCAGCAGAGAGGCACGCCCCTCACCACCCCTTTGATAAGAACAATCACTAGCTGGGGCGGAGGCAAGTACATAGGAAGGTCAGTCACATGCGTCAGATACAGGTGACGCAGGCCCTGGTAGGGCAGAGGACTTACAGAGAGCAAGAGAACAGCCATCTTGAGTGGCCTGACTATACAGGCTTCCTTGCTGTCCCTGAAAACAAGTTTGCAGACCCTTTTCATTTTAAGACTTCAATGTCCATCATTACAAGAGAAAAGACAAGATCTAAGGGCAAAATATGGGGAAGTTATATAAAAGGGTACAAATCTGACAGTCTTGGGTCCTGGTCCAGCGCATCTGATGATCTGGTTAAAATAACTGGAAATTTCTTTTACACTAACATTGGGTATTATAAGCAGAAAGGGTAGGGGGTCCCCGGAGAAAAGGGAACCAGGCATGGCATTCTTGACACAAGAGAACCCATTTTGACCTAAGCCATTTTGTGATCTAAGCCTGGCCACAATGCTTGCCCTTGAACAGGTCTCAGTAATTAATGATCTTAAGGGAACAAACGAAAAAGCAGTCAAGAAACAATGGTTCTGTGATAAAAGAGTCCTAGATTCTCAAGAGATATATGTAGATGTAGAGAATGGACTTGAGGACACGGAGAGGGGGAAGGGTAAGCTGGGACGAAGTGAGACAGTGGCATGGACATATATACACTATCAAATGTAAAACAGATAGCTAGTGGGAAGCAGCTGCATAGCACAGGGAGATCAGCTCGGTGCTGTGTGACCACCCTAGAGGGGTAGGAGGGAGACGCAAGAGGGAGGAGATATGGGGATATATGTATATGTATAGCTGATTCACTTTGTTATAAAGCAGAAACTAACCATTGTAAAGCAATGATACTCCAATAAAGACGTTTTTAAAAAAAGAGATACATAACACTCTGATACATATCATTGAGTACATACATATCTCTGGGGGCGGAAAGCAAGGCCGCCACCCAGGTGAAGGATGGAATGATGACGTTGACCTCTTCTGACCCTCGTGACTTCAATCAGTTGAAGCCTGCACTCTGTCAACCTTTGCCCCAATTCTACACTGCATTTTCCACTGCTTAAGACCCTTCATGAATATGAGTGTATCCTTAGTTTCAAACTTCCCCAATTTTGCTATTCAGGGAGGCACAGCTTGGGAAAGATCCCCGGTGTTCTCCTTTCTTTTGGCTGCACTGTGAGATCTTAGTTCCTTGACCAGGGATTGAACCTGGGCCCTCGGCAGTGAAAGCATGGAGTCCTAACCACTGGACCACCAGGGAAGTCCCTCTCCTTCCTTGCTGCAGATAATAATTCCTTCCTTCTCCCATTCTTTGGTTTGGCCATGTTTCTTGGCTCGACACCCACCAAAAGGCAAATCCGGTTTTTTGGGTAACACCTCCACACCGGGAGGATGACACACCCCAACTTCACGGGGACAGAGGTTCCTGTGCTTGGGACCCTCCCAGACCTCGCCCTATGTGTCTCTTCATCTGGCAGTTCATCTGTGTCCTTTATCACATCCTTTAATAAACTGGCAAACGTGTTTCCCTGAGTTCTGTGAGCCGCTCTAGCGAATTAATCAAACCCACGGAGGGGGTCATTGGAACCTCTGATCTATAGCTGCTTGGTCAGAAGCACAGGTGACACTGGTGACTGCAGTGTGGGGGAGGAGAGCGGAGAGCAGTCTTGTGGGACTGAGCCCTTATCCTGTGGGCTCTGACGCCGTCTCCAGGTAGATGGTGCCGGAACTGAGTTAAATTGCAGGCCCCCCAGCTGGTGTTGCAGAGAACTGCTTGGTGTGGGGAAAACGCCCACACACTTGGTGACCAGAAGTGCCAGAAATGTGTGTTTTGTGTGAGAAGTAAAAGAAGCCCTTAGGAGATAGACGGGGCTGAGGTTTTTTCGTACAACTGGAGGGAAAGACTAGGGTTTTCCTTCACATTGGGGCTCATCAAACCTTTTACTTCCTATTCATCTTTGGCTGCTGCCTTGCTGTGAAACTCCGTCTCGGTCCTTCCCCCAGAAAAGTCCATTTCTTCAGTGCAGAGACTTAACAAGGACTATCTTAGCAGGATAGTTGAACCCCTGTTTCAAGCGGTTTCAAGAACTTTCACTTCTGAGCACTTGGAGACCAGGCAAGACGTATTTTACTACACTTCTATCCTACATGGGATTCTTCTCTTAAGAGCTTTTGCCTACAGCTCCACTGACTTTTTTTCCTTTTCTCTCTTTTTTAAAATAATTGTTTATTTTTGAACAGGTTACTTTTCTACATAGTTGAGTATTGGAAAGATACAAAAAGGGACAGTGAAAACAATCTCTCCCACTCACCTCTGAGTCCTCCAGTTCTCTTCCTCAAGGGCAACCAAGATGATCTTTTTTTCCTGTGTATCCTTCCAGAGATATTTTATACATTGCAAGCAAATATACATATAAAATGCAAATATATTCTCCCCCTCTCCTTTTTCATATAATTGGTAATATACCATCACTTTTTGTTCACTATATATATGAGAGTATGCGTATGTGTGTGTGTGTGTATGTGTGCCTGCATGTATGAAGAGTACTTAAAGAACTTCCTTGGGGACTCCCCTGGTGGCACAGTGGATAAGACTTCGCTCTCCCAACGCAGGGGGCCTGGGTTTGATCCCTGGTCAGGGAACTAGATCCCACATGCATGCCGCAGCTAAGAGTTTGTATGCCACGACTACAGAGCCTGTGTGCTGCAACTAAGGAGCTGGAGAGCTGCAACTAAGGAGCCCTGGAACCACAACCAAGGAGCCTGCCTGTCACAACTACGGAGCCCACGTGCTGCAACTAAGGAGCCCGCAAGCTGCAACTAAGGAACCCACCTGCCACAACTAAGACCCGACGCAACCAAATAAATAAATAAAATTTAAAAAAGAAAGAAGCATAAGGGAACTTAAAAAAAAAACTTCCTCAATCTTTCAAGGGTTGTATTATAGTCCATTTATAGATGAGCCAAATTTATAGCTATTTGAGCTGTTCACAATCTTTTGCTCTTAGAAACGATGCTGATATAATTTTTTTTTTTTTTTTGTCTGTGCCACACAGCATGCAGGATCTTAGTTCCCTGACCAGGGATTGAACCTGTGCCCCCTGCAGTGGAAGTGTGGAGTCTTAACCACTGGACCACCAGGGAAGTCCCTGATATAAATTATCTTTACATATATGCAGGTCTGTCTGCCGTCACCTGTTTTCTGATGGGCTAAGGGTGTCGACAGCCATGCAATCTACCAGTAATTCCAGTACTGGAGCATCTTCACATAGAGTATTCCTTTCCTCAACCTGCTCCTACAAAGACAGAATCGGGTAATTTAAATGTATATTTATTTATTTATTTATTATTTTTTTATTTTTTGGCGGTACGCGGGCCTCTCACTGTTGTGGCCTCTCCCGTTGCGGAGCACAGGCTCCGGACGCGCAGGCTCAGCGGCCATGGCTCACGGGCCCAGCCGCTCCGCGGCATGTGGGATCTCCCCGGACCGGGGCACGAACCCGTGTCCCCTGCATCGGCAGGCGGATTCTCAACCACTGCACCACCAGGGAAGCCCCTAAATGTATTTTTTTCATCAGTTGAAATTACTGTTCTTTTTCTAGAGATATTTACACAATAGTTGCTCTCCATGTTGCTGTCACGTTTTTAAATGGAAGGACATGGGAGAAGATGCATGGAAAGCCATGCTTCACACATCAGAACTCTCTGGGGTTCTTTTCTTAGCCCACTTCCTGGGCAATCAGTGCCTAAATCTTCAACTGCTGGATTTATATCTCTCGCCCTGCTCTCCCCGCCAAGCTCTTGACTCATACATTCAGCTCCCTTCTCAATGCGCCTACTTGTCGTCCCATAGGTACTTCACACCAAGCATGTCCAGTCTCAGTAGGAGATGGCATGAACCTTTACACAATCGCCCAATCCAGATACCCAGGAGTCATCCCTACGCGGCTGGAGCCTGCCCCTCAGCCTGTTAAGTCCCTCGAGGGCACGAGGGCACGACTGGGTCTTGTTAGGGTCACACATCCCTCGAGCTCCCTCCAGTGGCTGTAAGATACTTGGTGGATAAATGAATACACATATGAATGACTTCTCCTTCTCTTTCATTTCAGGGCAATGGCTGAAACCACCTTGCAGGGGAAATATGAAGCAGGGAGAGAAAATTCCTATCTTCCGGCTGGATGTCATTTTATTGGGCACAGAGAAGGGAGTGAGAAAGGCAACAGGCTACTGAGGCTGAGTGACCCCAGAAAGAGGGGGGCTCCTCAGGAGGCTAAGGCCCAAGAAGGGCTGTTACAGGGAAAATCTGCATACCAGTGTGTATACTATAGACCTGTGTCTGTCGCTCCCCAGTTGAATTTTTTTTTGTTCTCCATTTATGTTATTTGCAGACATTTGCAAATGATCACTGATACAAACAACACCATTCGATAAACCCATGGATCCCTTAAGAGAATAGATCAGGTAAAGGAGTACTGTAGGTGGGGCTTCCCTGGTGGTGCAGTGGTTGAGAGTCCGCCTGCCGATGCAGGGGACACGAGTTAGTGCCCCGGTCCGGGAAGATCCCACATGCCGCGGAGCGGCTGGGCCCGTGAGCCATGGCTGCCGAGCCTGCGCGTCCGGAGCCTGTGCTCCACAACGGGAGAGGCCATAACAGTGAGAGGCCCGCGTACGGCAAAAAAGGAGTACTGTAGATGGATATGGAAAACAGATAAATAGAATCACAACAGTGATAGCCCTGTAGGGTGCCAATCACTCTTCTAGAAACACCACCACCAACAACAATAATAATTGCAAATATCTGGCTGCTGGGCATTATATTACTTCATTTAATCTTCCCAAGCCTGTGATGTGGTAATAAAAAGCTAAAAAAGGACTTCTCTGGCGGTCCAGTGGTTAAGACTCTGCACTTCCATTGCAGGGGGCGCGAGTTCGATTCTTGGTCGGTGAATTAAGATCCCACATGCCTCGGGGCCAAAAAACCAAAACAGAAAGCAGAAGCAATATTGTAACAAATTCAATAAGGACTTAAAAAAAAAATCTACCCTCAGCACTTTATGATGACTCCCAGTTCAGGGGTGATGTGGTAATACTGTATGTAAATATGGATTATTGCGTTTGAAAGTCATAAAATCAGGAGTTTTTCATTTTAGTCATATAAACACAGCTTCGACTCACCCCTGTAAATGGCCTAAGCGTAGGCTGGGAGCTGAGTGACAAGTAACGGCCACTGGTGGGGATGAAGATGTCTGGGGAGGACCCTGCCCCAGAAGGGTTTCCTTCCAGGAGGAGAGTCTAAGCGGGGTGACTGTTCATCCTGGCTTCAGCTGAGTGAATGCTTCACCCCCAGGATGGAGCTGCTTCCGGGACTTTACCATCTGGGGATTCTGTGCAGAGGACCCCTGCTGTCCTCTGTCTGCCTACGAGCCCAGAAGGCTGCCCGGACGGTCTGATCACCCCTCCAGGTGACACCGACGAAGAGGGTGCTCTCTTTTCCTCCTAGCTTACTCTGCTTCTATGAGAAATAGAGGAAGGTGTGAGTGAGAAATAATCAACACAGCTTTAAAGAAGCCCCAGGCCTGTCTTTGTTCTTGGTTTGTCTTTAACTCGGGGTGAAACTGTCAGCTGTGGAGGAAGGCTAGGCAGAAAATTCTAGCCAGGGTTTTGAAACTTAAATCCATGATTTTGTGAGACTTCCCTGGTGGGCCAGTGGTTAAGACTCCATGCTTCCACTGCAGGGGGCGCGGGTTCGATCCCTGGTGGGGGAACTAAGATCCCACAGGCTGCACAGCGTGGCCAAAAAATTAAAAAAATAATAAATAAATCAATCCAAGATTATGTGATGGTGCCATTCAGCCTCCCAAGTAGGTGGCATAAAGTAGGGATGTGCTCCAACGCATTCCAATGGTTGTTTGTTAGTAGGGATCATGTATTCATATTTCAAAACATCCATGTCGTAGAATATTGGCTTCTACTGTAGTTTGTGGTAAAATACTGTATTACAAAATGTTTTACACGTGCACATACATATACACCACATATACACATATATATTTTAAACCCCAGTAATAACAGTGATTACAATACCCATCATAACTAATATGTATATAACTAAAAATATCACATAACTCATAAACACGGTTCTTCTTTTCTGGTAGATCCTCAAGAGAAGCTCATTTTTGTCAAATACTTTGTGCTTAACTCTTCAGTAAAAAGAAGCAGCCATTTGGCCCCAGGGCAAGAGAAGCAGGTAGAATCACTCCTGTTGGAAATGCCAGGGTAATTTATTATGGGTAGCATGATCAAACAAGAGGCTACAAGACAGAACAAGTAAACTATGCTCCTTCAGAGGCAAAGGAGAAATGCAAAGACTCTAAGCAGTGGCCCTTCCTGAGAGTTAATTTTGCCCCCAGGATTCTTAGCAATGAAGCCTTTTGGTCTTGAAGGTATCAGAAATTAACAAAAGCCCATATTGTAGTTAGTAGGCAGCGCAGCCGCACAAGACAGAATTCACAGCGCTGAGTTTAACACACGCTATTCCATCTGGGAGCGTGGAATCAAAAACCCAACACTGGGGACTTCCCGGGTGGTCCAGTGGTTAAGACTCTGCTCTCCCAATGCAAAGGGCCCAGGTTCGATCCCTGGTCAAGAAACTAGAGCCTGCATGCCGTAACTAAAGATCCCGCGTGCCACAACTAAGACCTGGCGCAGCTAAATAAAAAAGCAAAAAACAAAACAAAAAAAAACCCCACACTGATGAGGAGTAACGAGCAGGCAGAAGATGTTATGGAGGCCAGGCAGGAAAAGAAAATATATGGCTTACATTTCCTATAGCTCTGGCTGCAACTATTTTCTACACAGAGGAAACTGTGAGAAAGAAGACAAAGAAAAGTGGGGAAAGTAAAGGTAAAAGCGAGAAACAAAGCTTATTCCACAGGTTGGAGCCTCCTCCTGGCCACGTGGCTGACCGCTCAGCAGCGTCTCAGCAGCTGCTCACCGTCAGCACTCTCACTGGTCCCTCCTGTCTCCATGATGATTTGGTGTGATTCCGACAGCTTCTGCTAGTTACTGAAGCTTACTCTGAGCTGAGCACTGTTGTTACTAACTCCATTCTACAGACGAGGAAACAGAGCCTCTGAGATTGCTAACAATTGGGCCCAAATCACTGAGCTGCTAAGACTGTGAGATCAGGCATTGAACCTAGGCTGTTTCAGTCCCTAGGCTGTGCTCTTGTTCAGCAAAGTGAAAAATAAGACGGTATTTAATGGGGGAGAACACGAACATGTATTGAGTACTTAATATATACCTGGCGGCATTTAGTCCTCACCACAGTCCTGCAAGGGAGGTATCATTATTCCCATTTTATAGATGAAGAAACTGAGGCTCAGAGAGCTTAAGTAACTTATCCAAAGTTGCGCTGTTAAGTAAAAAAGCCCAGGTCTCTCAGACCGCAAAGCCCATACTCTTTCTCATTCTTCCTTCCAAATGGAATTCTCAGGAATTTCACTGAACTAAATAAATAAAAATCTCTCCTTTAGATATTTTTACCTCTGCACATCCAAACCAAACAGACGTTATAAAACGAATACCTGGGGGTTTCGTCAGAATTTGAAAGGAATCTATTAAAGATTGCCTGCAAGGAAGCCACTGCATAAACTGTGTTTTGTAAATTCTTCTGTTGTAATTAATTAAGTTTTCTAAAGTTCAAAGAGAAAGATGGAAGACAGAAACCAGTTTTTATTGGTTTACAATCAGAATTCATGAATATACTGGCTTCTTTTTTGGTATAAGGAGAGAGCAGAGAGTAAATGTGGTAGGAAACTATGGGGGTCCACAGATCCAGACTTTAGCCTGGAATGGACTTTAAAGATGTAATTCAAACTTATAAATGGGGAAATGAAAACTCAAATAGCTTGAGTGACTGCTAATTAACAGTAGAGCTGAGGCTAGAAACCTGGGTGTCCTGATTCTTAAACCATTATTCTTTCCATGACATGAACCAGGAATCACTTCAGAGAATATTCCCTTTTCCTCCTCTTTTGACCCAGACAGGGATGAAAAAGTGAGAAAGCTTACCAAAGCATTAAGGATCATACACCATGATCAAGTGGGGTTTATCCCAGGAATGCAAGGATTCTTCACTATATGCAAATCAATCAATGTGATATACCATATTAACAAAATGAAGGATGAAAACCATATGATAATCTCAGTAGATGCAGAAAAAGCTTTCCACAAAATTCAACACCCATTTATGATAAAAACTCTCCAGAAAGTAGGCATAGAGGGAACCTACCTCAACATGATAAAGGCCATCTATATCAAACCCACAGCCAACATTGTTCTCAATGGTGAAAAACTGAAACCATTTCCTCCAAGATCAGGAACAAGACAAGGTTGCCCACTCTCACCACTATTATTCAACATAGTTTTGGAAGTTTTAACCACAGCAATCAGAGAAGAAAAAGAAATAAAAGGAATCCAAATTGGAAAAGAAGAAGTAAAACTGTCACTGTTTGCAGATGACATGATACTATACATAGAGAATCCTAAAGATGCTACCAGAAAACTACTAGAGCTAATCAATGAATTTGGTAGAGTAGCAGGATACAAAATTAATGCACAGAAATCTGTTGCATTCCTATACACTAATGATGAAAAATCTGGAAGAGAAATTATGGAAACACTCCCATTTACCACTGCAACAAAAAGAATAAAATACCTAGGAATAAACCTACCTAAGGAGACAAAAGACCTGTATGCAAAAAACTATAAGATACCAATGAAAGAAATTAAAGACGACACAAACAGATGGAGAGATATATAATGTTCTTGGATTGGAAGAATCAACATTGTGAAAATGACTATACTACCCAAAGATATCGACAGATTCAATGCAATCCCTGTCAAATGACCAATGGCATTTTTCACAGAACTAGAAAAATTTCACAATTTGTATGGAAACACAAAAGACCCTGAAGAGCCAAAACAATCTTGAGAAAGAAAAATTGAGCTGGAGGAATCAGGCTCCATGACTTCAGACTATACTACAAAACTACAGTAATCAAGACAGTAAGGTACTGGCACAAAAATAGAAATATAGATCAATGGAACAGGATAGAAAGCCCAGAGATAAACCCACGCACATATGGTCACCTTATCTTTGATAAAGGAGGCAAGAATATACAGTGGAGAAAAGACAGCCTGTTCAATAAGTGGTGCTGGGAAAACTGGACAGCAACATGTAAAAGAATGAAACTAGAACACTCCCTAATACCGTATACAAAAATAAACTCAAAGTGGATTAAAGACCTAAATGTAAGGCCAGACACTATCAAACTCTTAGAGGAAAACATAGGCAGAATAGTCTATGACATAAATCACAGTAAGATCCTTTTTGACCCACCTCCCAGAGAAATGGAAATGAAAACAAAAGTAAACAAATGGGACCTAATGAAACTTAAAAGCTTTTGCACAGCAAAGGAAACCATAAACAAGACGAAAAGACAACCTTCAGAATGGGAGAAAATATTTGCAAACGAAGCAGCTGACAAAGGATTAATCTCCAAAATATACAAGCAGCTCATGCAGTTCAATATCAAAAAAACAAACAACCCAATCCAAAAATGGGCAGAAGACCTAAATACACATTTTTCCAAAGAAGATATACAGATTGCCAACACACACATGAAAGGATGCTCAACGTCACTAATCATTATGTGATTAGAGAAATACAAATCAAAACTACAATGATGTATCACTTCACACTGGTCAGAATGACCATCATCAAAAAATCTACAAACAATAAATGGTGGAGAGGGTGTGGAGAAAAGGGAACCGTCTTGCACTGTTGGTGGGAAAGTAAATTGATACAGCCACTATGGAGAAAAATATGGAGGTCCCTTAAAAAACTAAAAATAGAACTATCATATGACCCAGCAATCCCACTACTGGGCATATACCCTGAGAAAACCATAATTCAAAAAGCGTCATGTACCACAATGTTCATTGCAGCACTATTTACAATAGCCAGGACACGGAAGCAACCTAAGTGTCCATCGACAGATGAATGGATAAAGAAGATGTGGCACATATATGCAATGGACTATTACTCAGCCATAAAAAGAAATGAAACTGAACTATTTGTAGTGAGGTGGATGGACCTAGAGTCTGTCATACAGAGTGAAGTAAGTCAGAAAGAGAAAAACAAATACTGTATGCTAACACATATATATGGAATCTAGAAAAAAAAAGTGGTTCTGATGAACCTAGGGGCAGGATAGGAGTAAAGATGCAGACATAGAGTATGGACTTGAGGACACAGGGAGGGGGAAGGGTAAGCTGTGGCAAAGTGAGAGAGTGGCATGCACATATATACACTACCAAACGTAAAATAGATAGCTAGTGGGAAGCAGCCACATAGCACAGGGAGATCAGCTCGGTGCTTTGTGACCACCTAGAGGGGTGGGATAGGGAGGGTGGGAGGAAGACGCAAGAGGGAGGGGATATGGGGATATATGTATACATGTAGCTGATTCACTTTGTTATACAGCAGACACTAACACAACAATGTACAGCAATTATACTCCAATAAAGATGTTAAAAAGAAAAAGAGTAAATAGGCATAAGGGATCTTATTGGGGTTTTAAAATGAAATGTTTTAAAACTGATTTATGTTGATGGATACACAACTTGCTAATTTCACTAAAAGTTATTGAATTGCACACTTGAAATGGGTGAATTAAATGTTTTGTAAAGTATGCCTAAAAAAAACCCCAAAACTATCAAGACACTAAGAATCAGGTTATCCTGGAAAGAGGTCAAGAAGGTAACTGCAGAGGCTGGAGCTAGCAAAGCACAGGAAAAGATAAGGTCTTATCTAAAGCAATTAACAGTAAACCGGCAATTAGAGGCTTTTGTTACTTGTGTTTAGCTGAATGCTGTGAATAGCAAGCTTTCTGAAATTCTTGGCCAGATCAGAACCTAGAAAGTGAGGACTTCTAACCTCCGTTGAGTGTGAGACAAAAAGGTAGTTGTTTTTATACTTAACTTGGTAGAAAAAAGAAAAACAAAAACAGACGAGAAACAAGATATCAGCTGGGGTCCCTGGGGTCCCAATTCCAGGCCCTGGGAAGACCAAAGCTCACCCCCTTGGTTTTTGTGAATTGTCCTGAAGGGCTTTCTAGGTTTCTAGACTTCTTTTTTTTCTTTCTAATATTAGAAAGTGAAGTCATCCTTTATTCCTCTTTTCTTCACATGCCACATCCAATCTACCACAATGCAGAATATGATCACTCCTCACCAATACCACCGCTAACATGCTGGTCTGAGCTACCAGCATCTCTCCTAACTTCTTCCCCTGTTTCCATTCTTGCCCACCCCCCACCCCCCACCCCCTTTTCTTATGGCCGTGCCACACGGCATGCAGAATCCTAGTTCCCCGACCAGGGATATCGAACCCGTGCCCCTGGCAGTGGAAGTGTGGAGTCCTAACCACTAGACGACCAGGAAAGTCCCCGGTTTCTAGACTTTTGAGACCTTGCTTCCATGTGTAAATTGAGTAGAATTTACTAGAGAGATGGAAGGCGGGGTTTAC
Source organism: Aethalodelphis obliquidens (assembly GCF_003676395.1). Classification (NCBI taxonomy): domain Eukaryota; kingdom Metazoa; phylum Chordata; class Mammalia; order Artiodactyla; family Delphinidae; genus Aethalodelphis; species Aethalodelphis obliquidens. The sequence continues at coordinate 4,784,510 of NW_020838005.1, forward strand.
ATCCCAGTAATAGGGAATAAATTTGATGGGAATGGATGGGTTACTATCCAACACTAACCTGGCCCCTCTCCCCTTCCCTGTCTCAGCTTCTCTCCATCAGGCTGGCTTCTCTTTCCTGGTCTTATCTCTCTCCTCCCCTCTCTCTGCTCCCCCTCCACTCCCTTTGCAGGAGCAGAAGCAACGAAGTCTTCCTCTAATCTCCAGCCTCGGCAGGCTTTCCTCCTCTGGAGCCCAGGTGCCTGCAGCATCCAAGCCCTCGAGGTGTCATCCCTCCCTACAAGCCCCTCAGCGGCTTTCCCCCAGGGAGACAGCTCCCTCCTTCCCCTTCCCAAAGAGGAATCATGGGGTCAGCTGTTAAGATTTAACAAAAAAATTTTTTTCACGTCTTTACACAAGATCGGAAAATCTCTGAAGTTTAAGATGATACCCGGCTGTCCTGTGGTGTTTATATTTTTTCATTGCTTTGTTCTGTATGGAATTTTGTTATAATAACTAATGGTAATGGGCATTTCCTGATATTTATATAATTTTAATAAACCACCTTCAAAATTACAAAGCATTAGTGATCGGATCTAGGCTTTATTCCCATCTTCTATCAGTGATTCACTCTAAAAGGTGGTTCAATGAAGCAGCTATGATGAGGCAGTGCTAGAATTAAAAGGGAAATCAGGGTCTTCCCTGGTGGCGCAGTGGTTAAGAATCTGCCTGCCAATGCAGGGGACACGGGTTCGAGCCCTGGTCTGGGAGGATCCCACATGCCGCGGAGCAACTAAGCCTGTGAGCCACAACTACTGAGCCTGCGCATCTGGAGCCTGTGCTCCACAACGGGAGAGGCCGTGACAGTGAGAGGCCCACGTACCGTGATGAAGAGTGGCCTCTGCTCTCCGCAACTGGAGAAAGCCCTCGCACAGAAACGAAGACCCAACACAGCCAAAAATAAATAAATAAACTTTTTTTTTTTTTTTAAAAAAAAGGGAAATCAGGTACCCTTGTGAGGGGCAGGCTTTGAGAACGCAAACCTGATGATAATAGAAAACATCACCAACTCACAGCAATATACGTGGATTTGAAACTGTTTCCTGGAGAATGTTTCCGATATGGGGCAGAACTCTCACATTTGAAGGCTCTAAGTAATGACAGGCAAAAAGTGAAAATGTCTCAGTGGCCTGACAGCCACGCCCTGGAGAGATGGCCTAAGGAATATTCTTTGTACTTTACATCCGCGCTTTTCTTTTTTCCTTCCAACTCTTTCATTTTTTTAAAAAAAATACATTTATTTATTTATTTTTGGCTGCGTTGGGTCTTCGTTGCTGCACACGGGCTTTCTCCAGTTGTGGCTAGTGGGGGGCTTCTCTTGTTGCGGAGTACGGGCTCTAGGCGCACGGGCTTCAGTAGTTGTGGCTCGTGGGCTCTAGAGCGCAGGCTCAGTAGTTGTGGGGCAAGGGCTTAGTTGCTCCACGGCGTGTGGGATCTTCCTGGACCAGGGCTGGAACCCGTGTCCCCTGCATTGGCAGGTGGATTTTTAACCACTGCGCCACCAGGGAAGTCCCCAACCCTTCCATTTCACAAAGCTTTAACTTCTCCAAGTATCACATACCCCTTTGCCACTTAGAGGGGCAAGGAATACTCCAGTGTTCAGGCCTCAGGTCCTTCCTGGGCTTTGGTGATCTGTCCTTCTCATCCTGGCTTTATAACGTGTTCCCCTAAGTTTGCCTAGTCACCTGTTTCTCGAGTTCCTCCTGAATCTTCCTATATAAACCTGTCTAAATGATGCAAGGATTTTCTATCTAATGAATACGGGATTTTCTCCACTGCAATGACACCCAGGCTGTGTCTACCACACTCTCTCTACAGCTGCACTTGTTGGAGTTTTATTTACTCCCTACTTTTCTTATGTCCCCTAATTGAATTTCCTCAATACCGATTTCCTCTCCTCTCAGGCCCCACTGCCACTACTTCTTCATTTTCACAATCACCTTGCCTCATCTAGGAGGTTGCTCTTTTCCTCTGAGGGATGTGGTGGGCAGTGGGGCAAACTGGCACCTCGGGGGGAGGGGGCCTTAGCCACCTGCAGCCTGTGGTCCAAACAGCAGGCTTATCGCGGACACCATTACAGAGTCAAAAATCCTAGCTCACTTTTGGAGGGTTTAATTATGCCTTGTGCTCCTCAGAACTAAGCAGAAACAGGGATTCTCTCTTTTTTTTTTTAACCCTTTTTTTCTTTTTCTTTTTTGGCCTCGCCATGAGGCATGTGGGATCTTAGTTCCCCGGCCACAGATCGAACCCGCGCCCCCTGCAGAGGAAGTGCGGAGCCTTAACTACTGGACCAGCAGGGAAGTCCCCAGAAATAGTGATTCTAATTAGCATATTTACAGAAACAATACAAGTAGATCGATACAATTGTACACTTCACTTATTAATAGCTTAATGGTTCTCCATCATTGTTTAATTTGCCCTGGCTTCCCTTTCAGCTTTAATTAGCACAATTTTTGAAGTTGTTAATTTAGTGACTATTTTCACTTAAGCAAGGCCTGCTAGTGTGTGCCAGATGGTAAACATCAAAAACCCAGAGGGAAGGTTTCTGTTTAGCCTTTGATTTTTGTTTTGTTTTTATTAAGCCAGAGAAAGCTTCGATTGTGCTGATAATTTGTAAGCATACATCACCAACTTTTATCTTCCTTCAAATTCCCTGTTCTCCCCCAGATATGTCTTCTACTGCTGGCCTAGGAGGGGCCAGGGAACTAGGCAGAAGCATGCCTGAATGGCTTGGGTGATAAGCCTCATAAAGTTATTTTTCTCAATTAATGGTTTTCACTGACAATTTTACTGCTCTATTTTAAGCTTCCCCATTCCCTTGGGCATCTGTACATATGTCTGTGATAAGCCTCACCCAGTCCAACAACACTGGCTCCTCAGAATACAGACTACCCTATCTTAAAAAGCTCATCTCTCTTTTTGGAACATAACACTTGAAAATACATTTAAACAGAAAGTAATTGAGCTTTAAAGGAGAACTATAAAAGTGATTTATTCACGAGTACACACTTATTCCTCTCCCAAATGACACCCATTTTATATTAATTTTCCTTGAGTGTGTATCCGCAGCCTTTTTCTAAATGTTTACTACTAATAGAAACTGTTTATTCCACCCTTATTCCCTTCAACTCTGCTCTAAAGATTCTCATATGTGCTGAAAGGGATCTATTGGGGGTACAGAACCACAATTTGGGAAAGTCTGCTATGAAATAATAATGCTCCCTAGTCATAATCACTGACTTTTATTAGGTAGTCAATTAGCTATTTTTTAATTAGGGAAAGAAAAGAAAATTCTTAATTCATTTTTTCTGAAGTTATTTGAAATGCACTTTTATAATCATGTTCCATTGGTGGCAGGAAAGCTATGGAAATCATGCCTTTTTCTTAGATTAGTGGAACCTTCACTCTACAGATAAGTAATTTCTATAGAGAAATTTCTATAGGCTCTCCTCCCCCCACCCCAAAGGACTCACAGAAGAAGAAAGAACCAATGATAATAATGCTCCCTTTATACTGTACAGTTTTCAAAGCAGATTCATACACATCAGTTCATCCAAGCTTTTCTCTCTCTTTTTTTTTTAAACAGGTGGGAAAACAGAGGCTCAGAGAGAGAAAATAAAGGGCATCTTCAAGGTCACACAGCTAGTCAGTCAGTGTCAGAGACTAGGATTTAAACCACCACTTGATGATTCTGATTAAAAAAAAAAAAAAATTGGGGGACTTCCCTGGTGGTCCAGTGGTTAAGAATCCGCCTTCCAATGCCTGGGACGCGGGTTCGATCCCTGGTTGGGGAGCTAAGATCCCACATGCCCCAGGGCAACTAAGCCTGCGCGCAGCAACTTCTGAGCCCACACGCTGCAACGAAAGATCCTGCAGGCCGCAACAAAGACCCTGTATGCTGCAACCTACACCTGACACAGCCAAATAAATAAATAAATAAAATTTTTTTTAAATTAAAACAAACAAAAACACCAAATTCAATCCTGCAAATAGGATTAGAGATCCAGCAATTATCATTAACATTATGTTGGGGAATCTTTTGTAAGAAATACTTACCAGTGACTGTGCTTTTCCTAGTTTAGATCTGTCCTGTGATTTATTTTTCTTATCACGTGACTGTCGGTTGAAATCTGGGGTCATTTCGTGTCTTTTCCTTCTTCTGTAAATTGGAAAGCATTGGAATAATTATAAATATCATTTTAAAGCTTTGGTGGTTGGCATAGCTGTTTGTACATTTGATTTTGTTGTACCTGTGGTTTAAAAGACTGTCTTCACTCAGCTGGAAACAAGCCAAATATCTATCAATAGAGAATGGGTACAATAAACCCTGACACATCCACACAATGGAGGACTGTGAATTGTAAAAAGGAAGGCAGAATATTTCTTTATATAACTGTGGAGTGATCTCCAGGATATATTGTTACATGAAAAAAGAAAGGGGGATAAAGTGGTATGTATTGTGTGACACCATTTCTTTCAGAAAGGGGTGTGTGTGTGTGTGTGTGTGTGTATTTGTTTATATATTTTTAAATGGAAGGACTGCACCACGACATTTTGAAAACTAGTTACCTATCAGCAGGATTCCTTTGTGGTCCAGTCAGGAACAGGGAACAGTATGGAGGGGTCGGAACAGAAGCTAGACTTCTCCAAATACACTTTGTTTTGTGTATCTGACTTTGGAACCATATCAAAATTATAAAATAAAATGAAGGAAGAAAATTCCCAAAAATCTAAAAACAAAATGAAACAAATGATCTTATCTCTCCAGTTGGTGGCATTACCCCACATAAAGGAATCACTTCGTGGGACTTTAACATAGTAATTTGTCTGAATAGTCTTAGTAGACTATATCCTAAGGACAAAAACACAGGCAAAAAAATTTTAAACTGTTTTCAGCAATCCTGTTGTTTGCATTAACACTAATATTTGTTTTCTAAAACTATCGTATGTAATAGGACAAAGTAGGGATCCACAAACTACAGCCCAGAGGCCAATGCAGACTCATGCCTGTTTTTGTAAATAAAGTTTTACTGAAACACAGTCACTCTTACTTCTTACATATGGTCAATGGCGATTTTCAGGCTGCAGTGTTGGAGTTGAGCAGTTATGACAGAGATATGTCCTGCAAAGCCTAATGTATTTGCTGTTCAGCCCTTTCCAGAAAAAGTTTGCCTAAAATAATGGACTAAGGCAATGATCATCAATGGCCACTAACATCACAAAAAGAGAGACAAACAGAAACCATGTGCTTCATGATGGAAGTACCTAAGCATTACATACTCAGGCCTCCAGATCTGAAGACTGGTACTTGTACAGGAGACAGAGGAACATGCTGGGAGTACAGTCCCCAAAAACCAGAAGATGAGAAGGTCTGTAGGATAAATGACCTGATTTCTATAACAAACAAATTGCAAGGGAAAAAAAAGGAGGGCAGAGAAGAAACCTATGGATCAAAAAAACCCAAAAAACTTAAGTGACACATGGACCAAATGTAATATGTAGACCTTATTTGGAACCTGCTTAAACAAATCAACTGTTGAAAAATATCAAACCCTTATGAGACATTCAAGGAAACCTGAAAACCGACTTGATTCTTGATTGATTATATTAAGGAATCATTCATTGACTTAGAAGTGATATGGTATCATCTTATGATTTTTAGACAGTCTCTCTTTTAAGGAGAGGCCTTGAAATATGTATGAATGAAATAATATGACATTTGGATTTGTCTCCAAAGTAACCAGGGGGAACAGCAGAGTGGGTGAGGAATGAATGAAACCAGACAGGTCATGTGTTGGAAACTGTTAATGCTGGATGGTGGTTATAAGAGGTTCTATTCTCTTTACTTTTCCATATATTTGAATTTTCATTATAAAAAGTTTTATTGGGACTTCCCTGGCGGTCCAGTGGTTAAGACTCCATACCTCCATTGCAGGGGGCCCGGGTTCAATCCCTGGTCGGAGAACTAAGAGCCCTCAAGCTGCGCGGCCAAAAAACAAAACAAAACCAAAAAAGACCAGCTTTGCCCAAATATTTCCTGATACTTAATTTTCAAAAATTTCCACCAGCTTTTTTTTTTTTTTTTTCGGTACGCGGGCCTCTCACTGTTGTGGCCTCTCCCGTTGCGGAGCACAGGCTCCGGACGCGCAGGCTCAGCGGCCATGGTTCACGGGTCCAGCCGCTCCGCGGCATGTGGGATCTTCCCGGACCAGGGCACGAACCTGTGTCCCCTGCATCGGCAGGCGGACTCTCAACCATTGCGCCACCAGGGAAGCCCTCCACCAGCTTTTAATTAAGAAATTTCAAACATACAGAATAGTTGAAAGAACAGTAAAGTGATTACCCATATACTCTCCAACTAGATTCAACTGATAACATTTTGCTATTTTTGCTTCATCTCTGTGTATGTGTATATATATTATCCCCTCCCCTGGGCCATAAAAATGTAAATTGCAGACACTTCATCCCCAAATACTTCACTCATCTCCTAAGGTAAAGGCATTTGCCTACCTAACCACACTAGTGCCATCATACCTTAGAAAATGAGCAGTAATTCTTTAATGTCATTTTAATATATGGTCCATATTAACTTTCTGCAGTTAACCTGAGTGCCCATTATAGTCTTTCTTTTTTGAACCAGATCCGGCCTAGATTCCAACTGCATTGGTTTGTTATGTCTCTTATGTCTAGAACATTTTCCCCCGCCTCTTTTTTCCCCCTACAGCACTGACTCTTGGAAGAGTTCAAGCATCTGGTCTATTTTGGTGAATGTAGCACATGCACTTGAAAAAAAATGTTTGTGGAACTGTATGTTTATCTTTTAAAATCTTTCAGTTTTTGCTTTCTGTACTTTTAGGCTTTGTAATTACGTACATATGCATTGCAACAGTTATGTCTTTCTGTTTAGTTTATAGATCCCTGTATCATCATATGAAATGTCCCTCTTTTTGTTTGGGAATACTCTGTCTTTATGTCTATTTTAACTGATATTAACGGTCATTCTAGCCTTCTTATGCTTCCTCTTTGTATGGTACATCTTTTTCTACCACTTTATTTTTAAGTCTAACTGTGCCTTAGTATTTAAGATGTAGCTCTTGTAAAAAAGCATATAGTTGGTTTTTGCCTTTTTTACCCATTCTGATAATCTCTGCCTTTTAATTGGAGTGTTAAGTACATTTAATATAATTATTGCCTTTCACAAATAGTATTTGAGTCTCACAGAAAACTCAGGAGACTATTGGTTTTTCTCAGGTTAATGTACCATTCATAAGCCTAGGTAACTAAATTTGCCTCTCTCTAATTTACCAACCTAGTCCAGACTAAGGGCCACAAACAAACTTAGACACTATCCTCAGGGATACACCGACCAATACACAGTTAATACGTTCACAGTGGTTCCAAATTCAAGAGTTCAAAAGGATATACAGTGAAACTTTCCTGTCCATCCTTGTCTCCAACTTACCGTTCTCCTTGAAGGCAAATGGTAGTATCAGTTTCTTGTGTTTGTTCCCGAGATATTGTATGTATATAAAAATATGAATGTGTATATATGTATCTTTCTCCTCCACCCATTTAAATGTAAACAGTAGTATTTCTTTCAAACTCTGTTTTATACCTTGTCTCCCCGCCACCCCCCTCGAACTTTCTAAATTATCAGCAAACTATTTAGACTTTTTCTGATACAACTAGATGAATGTGAAGTTCATGCATCAAAAGGCTACACTTCCTTTGAAATCCACCATTTAATGAGTATTGCAATGATAGTCAGTGGTAACAAAGACGAGTAAGGCATAGTCTGTGCTCTCAAAGAGCTCAGTTGTTGCTTAATTAGGGATACCACTCTCATCTCACCTCCAAAGGACCCCAAAGTAATTTGAATGTTCCTAAGTCATCAAGCCTTCTGGGATTACCCTTTCCTTTTTTAGCCAAATAATATCCTTTTAGAAGCCATCCTACTAAAAAAAAAAATGCTTACTTACTATGTGTCAGGCACTATTATAAGCATGCTACATATATTAATCCTCACAGTGATCCTATGACTTGGGTATTACTACTATTGCCATTTTACCGAGGTGGAAACAAGCACAGAGAGGTTAAGGGACTCCCCAGGGTCACACAGCTAGAAGTGTGGGAGTCTGGATTTGAACCCATGCACTATGGCCCCTGAGCCTGTACATTGTCACTATCTTATGCTGCCTTGATGTTAATCTGTTGAAATAGAACCTAAAACTATGAAAAATGTATTAAAACATTTTCAAATTTTGTTTCCTTAATTTCTTGTTTATCCTGTGTACGTGCGTGTGTGTGTGTTAACAAATGAACAGATACATATATACATACAGATGTATATTTTCTTACTCTCTTTTCTTTCTACATTATGTGTAGGATACTAGAGACACTCTTTTGCAATTTGCTTTTCTCACTTAACTATGTACCCTGGAAATCACTCCTTACCCGTTCATAGAGATGTTCCTCATTCATTTTTACAGTTGCCTAATACTCCATTGTGTGAATGGACCATACATAGTTTATTCAACAAACACTCTCCTATTTATGGGCACTTAAGTTATTTCCAATATTTCAAAGTCATAAACAATACTGCAATAAATATCCTTGTGCTGACGTACTTTTGGTGTTTTCAAGGTTGATTCCTAGAAGTGGGATTGCTGGGTCAAAATAAATACAGATATTTTTTGCTGGATGCTGTACAATTTTTCTCCACAAGGTTTGCGCCGATGTATATTCCCACCAGCAGTGTATGAGGGTGCCTGCTGGCCCACAGCCTCACCAACAGAATATATTGACAAACTTTAAAGTTTTTGCCGATCAGAGAGTTGAAAAATGGCATATTTTGCAACGTTGTGCAAAAAGCAACACTGGGAGGATAAACCAGAAACGCACGAGATTTGTAAGTGGGAATGGAGTGGAAAAGATGAGTGTGCGGTAGAGTGGAGGAGATGGAGGGGGTGATTCTCTGAGTCCACCTTCTGTACGCTTTTTGTATAGTTTTACATAGTTTTAACTCTAGAATCACGTAACATACTCACATGGGGAAAGGGATATTTAAAGAAAAGAACCCACATGACGTTTGAACACAGTAGTATGAGTATATACCCAGGCTAAAGGCAAAAAGAACCAGAAACAAATATTGAATTCTAGTTAGATTTGTTTCGATAATGATATGAGTTAGCAATTCTGAAATTACTTTCAGAATTTGTTAAGTAAATATATACTCTGTGTATGTACTATATATAATACATTTTATATAAAATTATATATGTACATATAATATATAATCAAAATTATATATGTATATATATGGAGATATGTATATGGAGATGTACATATTTGTATATCCCTCTGTCACGGAAGGGAGATACAACTGTGGAAAAGGAAAAAGAAAAGAATAGAATGAACCTTATGGTACTGGATTGGAATTTGAGGTATTAAAATATTAAAAGAAGCTGTAAGGAAAGCATTACAGCTACAAAATGCAAACAAATCCTAAAGAACCGGACAAATTTACCAATAATGGTTCATTTACTTTTCAATTACTTTTTGCTTCTACGTAGTGAAAAGCATTTGTATTTCACAGTAAGTTCTGTTTTCATCTTTTCATAGACTGAAGTGTCAGTAGATTGTTTCTAAAAGCAAAAGAAGTGGAGAAGGGCATGACTCTCACCCTTGCCAGCTTTGCTCAATGGGGTCACAGTTGTCCAGGTAATTGAAGCGAATGATATCAGTTGGATGTTTGTCAGAGGATCGCCAGGGTGGGAGTTCTTTCTCCCCTGGGTGGTTCTTCTTTCTCAAAGAGGAAGAGGACCGGAAAGCTGATGAAGGGGATGGCTTTTCCTCTGGAGAACTGCTTGTAACTGGTTGAACATCAGCTATCACAAACCCATCTTTTGGAGGTGTCTAGAAGAAGAAAATTAATTATTTCTGTTCCCAAAATACTATAATAATAACAGAAGTAAAACAAAGAACATCATCATCACCGTGATGGCAATGATAACGGTGACGATGATTATAGCAGCCACCAACCCAGGACTACTTGCTATGTGCCAGGCACTGTCTCAGAAGTGTTCATGCGTTACTTTATTTAACCTTCACAATAACTCTAAAAGGTAATTGTAACGACTCCCATTTTACAGAAGAGGAAACTGAAATAGGATAAACTAATTAATTTGCTCACTACTACTACGTAAGTAATGACCCAGGGTCAGAATTTGAATCCAGGACTACCCTGCTTCAAGTCCACACACTGAACCTCTCTATCCTGAACTGTCCCCTCTCCTACAATATCATTGTACAGTTTTCCACAATTGCAGTTAATTTATTCATAAAAATATACACATTCTAAAAAAAGTACCCCAGCCCTAAGTATACCTAAAACAGAGACAATTTCGATTATGTAGGGGTAGACTTCATAGATATTTTCAGTTATCAAAACTTCAGCCATTCGCAAGGAATACGTCTGCTTTTTTTTTTTTTGCGGTACAGGAGCCCTCACTGTTGTGGCCTCTCCCGTCGCTCCGCGGCATGTGGGATCTTCCCAGACCGGGGCACAAACCTGTGTCCCCTGCCTCGGCAGGCGGACTCTCAACCACTGCGCCACCAGGGAAGCCCTGAATACTTCTGCTTTAATTGCCCCAAATGAAAATCTATTTTTTGTGTATAAAATTCATAAGGTTTTTATGTGGTTGTAGCCTAAGGGAAGTGGTAGTGGTACGCTGAGAAGCCATTAAAGGTTTAATTTTTGTTCTTTAAGAGATTAGGGGAGCTTTGCTCAGTAAATTGGTTTGCTTGACTTGTTTGTGAAAATTAAAAAATTCCCCAGTCTCTCCAAGCAGAGTCGGTTAATTTCTTATCCTTGTTTCAACTGTTCTTTGTATATATTTCTACTACCAGATAGCACTTAGTATTCAACGTTGTAATTATTTGCTTGTCTGTGTCCTGGGCCACTAGACTAGGCTTCCAGAAAGCAGGGTTAAGACCATTGTACTCTTAGCACCTAGCACATAACAGTATTTAATAAATATTTACTCATTTAGTGAGTGATTGCAATTAATAGAGTAAGAAGACATTTTACATTTATATAACTGCTAGCTCATTACTGGTTTAGTATTCAATATTTTGTGCAGATCTCATTTTAAATGGACATTCAGGGAATTCCCTGGTGGTCCAGTGGTTAGGACTCTGTGCTTTCACTGCCTAGGGCTCGGGTTCGATTCCTGGTCAGGCAGCTAAAATCCCAAGCCACACAGACACGCAGACAAAAAAATGAAATAAAAAAAATAAATAAAATGGACGTTCATTTCATTTCTCTGAGTTCATATTGAATGAAATCTGTCTGTTTTTGCTGGAAGAGGTCTTATTTAACACCATTGGGAATAAATAATACATGATAATAAAAAGCAATTTCAGGGAAGAAAATTTAGGCGTGCATGCTACTAACTATATATAAATAAGCGTCATTAATTCTGAAAAGTACACAATATTTGACCCATTAACAGAATAGGTAAGAAAGAAAAACTGATGACTTTTCTGTTAAGTAAACAAAAATCTTATTCCCTTTACCCAAAGTCTTTTTGAGAATTTTTAAAATCGTGAATGTTGAAAAAATTTTGCATGCTTTTGTTTGCATATATTGAAATGACCATACATCTTTTCTCTTTTATTATGTGAATTACATGGATTGATTTTTGAATATTATGCCAAATTTATTCTCCTTAGAGACATCCCACTTGGTCATCATTTATTATTCTTTTTTTATATATTACTGGATTTAATTTGCCAATATTTTTAAAGGATTTTTATGTCTGTGTTCATGAGGGGTATTGGTCTGTGGTTTTGTTTTGTTTTCTTTTAAAGTCTTTATCTAGTTTTGGTATAAAGGTTATGAGTTGGGCAGTGTTCCCTCTTCCTCTATTTTCTGAAAGAGTTTATGTAGAATTGGTATTAAAATTGGTATATTAAAAAGTACTACCTACAGAAATTTAATACTAAGCAAAGATGTGGCAATTTTCTTGCATCAGAACTATTCATTATTTTAAAATATAGTTATGCATAAATATTTTGTGGAGAAAGAGTTATTGCTGAAGACGAAGCATTAAAGTCAGTGTTGTATATAATACTCAAAACCTTTTTTCATTCTACAAGTTGGTTAATCACTTTTCTCTCCTCTGCCTCAGACCAGCCCATGCTTCAGCCATTGAATGCCATTTCCTGCCTACAACTGAGAACGAGAGTCAAGAAAAGCCTCATGGGGACTTCGCTGGTGGCGCAGTGGTTAAGAATCCGCCTGCCAATGCACGGGACACGAGTTTGAGCCCTGGTCCAGGAAGATCCCACATGCCGCAGAGCAACTAAGCCTGTGTGTCACAACTACTGAGCCTGCGCTCTAGAGTCCACGAGCCACAACTACTGAGCCTGCATGTCTAGAGCCCGTGCTCCGCAGCGAGAAGCCACCGCAATGAGAAGTTCATGCACGGCAACGAAGAGTAGCCCCCGCTCGCGGCAACTAGAGAAAGCCTGCGTGTAGCAACGAAGACCCAACGCAGGCAAAAGTAAAAATAAATTTTTTAAAAAAGAAAAGAAAGAAAAGTGTTTTGATAAAAAGTCATAGCTATTGTAATTTTTTAAATAACTTGTCTACCAGTTCAGTTTAAAAATTTCTTTTTTTGGCTTCCCTGGTGGCGCAGTGGTTGAGAGTCCGCCTGCCGATGCAGGGGACGCGGGTTCATGCCCCGGTCCGGGAGGATCCCGCATGCCGCGGAGCGGCTGGGCCCGTGGGCCATGGCCGCTGGGCCTGCGCGTCCGGAGCCTGTGCTCCGCAACGGGAGAGGCCACAACAGTGAGAGGCCCGCGTACCGCAAAAAAAAACAAACAAACAAAATTTCTTTTTTAAAGAAATCCTCATGGAGAACACCAATTATTGAACTCAGAAAGACTAGTTTTATCATTGCGATTATAACAATATTAATTATGCATAGTTTATTACTCTATTAAATGCAGATGGATTCTTCTTCGAGCAAACAATAGAACGAAACCTAAATGAGCACGCTAAATAGCTCAGGAGCTGACTCTTCATATTTCAAACGGATTCTTCAATTTGAAAAGGATTCACTGCAGCTTTTTTACAGAAAACCCCTGTGGTTTAAAAAATGATTAAAAAATTTTAATTTACACATAATTTTTCAGGAACTCATCTACTGTACAAAACTGCATAACTCCGTAAGTATATATTAGATCATGCCATAAAGAAAAAGCTCATAAAAATTTCCCGTAAGTTACCTAATTAACTGTGACTCCAAGAATGAACATAAACATTGGTTATAATGCATGCAAAAACCACTAGAAAATATTATGCTCAGATTATTTACTTTTTAGGATTATATGTACATGCTTTACATTGCTAGTTTCTAGGGTAAAAAGAACTTTAACATGCCCATATGCCCTTCCCTAATTACTAATTTATTGCAAAACTCATCTTTATAAATGATACAAAAATAAACTTCAGCTCGTCTGGTAGAATCATAGACAATTTGAATCAGTTAAGTAAAGTGTGATGACCCATAGGTAATAAGGACAGCACACTCCCCCAGAATCCCAGTGTCAGAACTCTGTGGTATAGGCGCCAGAGACACAGAAATCCAGGAATCTGAAGAGCGAGGAGCTCCCAGTCCTAACCTGGGTGGAACTGTGGTTTGGCAGTGTCAGGTGACAGTTCTCAGCTCACATGGATACCTTGAAAAGCGCCATCAAGTTCTCAGAAAAGGAGAATTTTAAAGTCACGTCGATAGTATATTTCCTTTGAGTCAACTGCCTTCCCCAACTTCAAGATGGATCATTTAGTCTTAGTTCTAGCATTCCTACATAGTGGATGTTTGTAATTTTGTTGCTTCTTTCCCCAAATTTACCTTGGGCTTGGTAACATGGAGTTCTTTCACCATGTGAATATAGTGTTTCTTCCATATACCCTGCTCAAAGGGAGTTGGAGAGAAATTGATGTACCAGTTAAACCGTAAACATTTGAGCATCCAGAGCTGATCCAGTTCCGTTAAGTTCTTCCAATGCCAGCTCACCTGGAAAAACAACAAAAATTAAAAAAAAAAAACAAAAAACTATTCAGTGTACATGCTCACTTTCTCTAGGTTTTGAGCTGTCCCTTTCCACCAAATCACAGCTTAGTTACCTACTGCCTAAAGTGCTGCCTAGCCAGGCAGAAGGATTTTTTTAATGTTAATTCAGACTTAGAATCAGAGTCAACTAATGTTTATTGAGCACCTATTAACCATTCTCATAGCAACTTAAGGAGGGAAGTATAATTATTATTCTCATATTGCAAATGAGGAAACTGAGGCTCAGATAGACTTTGGAACTTCCTAAAGGTTCCTGAAGGTCTCCATATGAAAGTTACAGAGACTCCGGTTGGCACATTGCTTATTCTTTTCATGATATGCTTCCTTTTTTTCCCTCCATTCTTATGATTTAACTAAATATAAACTTTATAAAGGGAACACCATTGCTAATACTATATTGGAGTGTCCTAAATAGCCTTTAAGTTTCAATAGAGCATTAAGTATTTGTTCTATACATTCCATTTCCATAGCTTTAGTGTCAATCCTACACATCCAGCAAATAGTGGAGGTGACCCTATTATGTGTAGTAGCACTTACAATAATTTACTCCAGGTATTGAGTTAGAAACTAGAGTCGAGTCCATATATAAAGTTGAGACCAGGCATTCTATGTCTCTTATCAAGAGTTGCAAAGAGGACAGCTAACCTTCAAACTCAAATTTCATCCTTGGAAAACTGGCCTATTTTTCAAGATTAACTATATAATGAATAATGTTTGAGTGCCCCCCAAATAAGCAGAACACTCTATAATGGAACTTGCTACCCATCCATCCATTTATCTATCCCTCTCTTCCTCCCTCCTTCCGTCCTATTATGTCTAGGATTGTTTTACGTGCTGAAGATGAGACGTGCAGAAGAGAGGCATGCCGGAGAGGGCACAATTAGAAGTAATGACAGGTTCAGGAGCTGGAAGAAGGAAAAAGCTTAGAGGATCTGATAGAGCCCTGAGGGCAGAAACAGAAATCACATCTACTTTGTTCAACCAGACATGAAACTACACAGACCTTAATCTCCGTATGGTTAGTTAACTCAATTCAATCGAGAGGTGAGGTTTGGGAAGGAGGGGATGGGGAGAAAAGTTGCTCAATTCTCACTCTTTTCCTCTGAAAAGAGGAACCTTAGATCTGGTTTAGACCTGGGTATTTAAGTTGGGGGTCCCCCCACCGGGGTAAATAAAGTTTTCTTTTCGTTGTTTTTTGTTTTTTAAACTAAACAGGAATGAGGAGAAGGGTAGGTAAGAACTTTCAAAACTATAAGACAGACACTTCCCTGGTGGCGCAGTGGTTAAGAATCCTCCTGCCAATGCAGGGGACACAGGTTTGATCCCTGGTCCGGGAAGATCCCACATGCCAGGAGCAACGAAGCCCATGCGCCACAACTACTGAGCCCACGTGCCACAACTACTGAAGTCTGCGCGCCTAGAGCCTGTGCTCTGCAACAAGAGAAGCCACTGCAATGGGAAGCCCGCGCACCGCAATGAAGAGTAGACCCCGCTCACTGCAACTATAAAAAGCCCGCGCACAGCAATGAAGACCCAATGCAGCCAAAAAAAAGACAAAGTTAACAAAACAAAACAAAAAACTATAAAGCATCCCCCACCATATTTTTAAACAACTCAAAGCTCATTTTGGTGCAATGACTTTACTGTTTACTTTAAATCTAGCTGAAGAACAACTGCTTCACAGTCAATTCTGGGAATAAAATACGATGCTGAAATCTTGCAAGACTGACATATGGTGCACATAGATGAGAGGATTAGTTAATTTAAAATAACATCTCCCTGGAATGATAACATTCTCATTGTGAAACACTTGGAAAATTCTGAGAAGCTTGAAGAAAAACAATACCCATAACCCCATCAATCAGAGATGACCATTATTAACAACTTGGTAGAGTTCTTTTCCTTGCCATCTGTTTCCTAGGCATATACGAAACAAAACTGGGAAACTCTGTATACAATTTAAAATCATGCTTTCTTCATTTTACACATAATAAGCATCTCTGTTCTTCCAAAACATGTTTTCTAATAGCTGCATAGTAATTCATCATATGACTGTATGATACTCTCTTATTATTGGGCATTTAAAATGCTATGTTGGGGACTTCCCTGGTGGCGCAGTTGTTAAGAATCTGCCTGCCAATGCAAGGGACACGGGTTCAAGCCCTGGTCCGGGAAGATCCCACATGCTGCGGAGCAACAAAGCCTGTGTGCCACAACTACTGAGCCTGCGCTCTAGAGCCTGCGAGCCACAACTACTGAAGTCCACATGCCTAGAGCCAGTGCTCTGCAACAAAGAGAAGCCACTGCAATGAGAAGCCCATGCACCGCAACGAAGAGTAGCCCCTGCTCGCTGCAACTAGAGAAAGCCCGGGCGTAGCAACGAAGACCCAACATAGCCAAAAATAAATAAGTAAATAAATGTATTTTTTTAAATGCTATGATTTTTTTTTTCTTTTTCTTTTTAAATATTTATTTATTTATTTTCTTATTTGGTTGTGCCAGGTCTTAGTTGCGGCAGGTGGGCTCCTTAGTTGTGGCATGCATGTGGGATCTAGTTAGTTGCCTGACCGGGATCGAACCTGGGCCCCCTGCATTGGGAGCACAGAGTCTTAACCACTGCACCACCAGGGAAGTCCCGCTATGCTTTTTTTTTTTTTTTTTGCGGTACACGGGCCTCTCAACTGTTGTGGCCTCTCCCGTTGCAGAGCACAGGCTCCGTACGCGCAGGCTCAGCAGCCATGGCTCACAGGCCCAGCCACTCCGCGGCATGTGGGATCTTCCCGGACCGGGGCACGAACCCATGTCCCCTGCATGGGCAGGCGGACTCTCAACCACTGAGCCACCAGAGAAGCCCCCGCTATGCTTTTTTAAAAAATTGTTTCATTTTTGGAATAAGTAATATGTGTACATTAATACTAAATTCAAAGATACCAAGGGGCACACGGTAAAAAAGAAGTCTCTCTCATCCCTATCATCTAGCCACTCACTTCCCTCCCTGGATGTAACCATTGTTACCAGCTTCTTGTGTGTCATTCCAGAATATTAACAGATATGGATGTACTCTTTTTTTTTCTTTCCAAAATGGTAGGACAACTCTGCACTTTTGCTTTTTTCACTGATGATATATTGTGGAGATGGTTGCAACCGGTCCCCTATTAGCAGACACTTCCATTGTTTCCAACATTTTGCTACTACAAACTATGTTGCAATATTCTTACACAGACATAATTTTTGCATGTGTTGAAGTATGCCCATCAGACAAATTCCAAGAAGTGGAACTGCTGGGGCAAAGGGAATCTTTATTTAAGAATTGAATGCTACAAATTGTTCTCCATCATGGTTGCATCAATTTTTCTACCAACAATATATGAAAGTGCTTGTTTCCCCACACCTCCACCAATATAAAATAGTATCATTAAAAAATATGACTCAACCCATCTGAGTCATGAAAGATGGTATGATAATGAGGCTAAACATTTTACATATTTTAGAAATATCTGCTTTTCTTTCTGTAAACTACTTGTTCGCTTCCTTTGCTCATTTTTCTGCTGGGTTGTTTTTTTTTTCTTAATGTAGATTTATAGTAGTTCTTTAAAAAATAAGGAAATTAGCTCTTTGCTGGCCATATGTTTTTCTCCCTGTGTACTTGGGCCCCCGGCAGTGAAAGTGCAGAGTCCTAATCACTGGACCACCAGGGAATTCCCTCCTTTGAGTACTTTAATGGTTTCCTTTAATTTCATATCAATCTTTTATCCTTCTAGAATTTTTTTCCAGATAGCTGCCCAATTGTCTCAACACCATTCATTGAATAATTCATATATCCTACTGCATTCATTTTCTTAATCTTAAAAACTAAAGTTACCATGTTACATGTATGTGAATGCAAAGTAACAGGTAATTTCTGGTCTTACTAGACTATGAAAAGAATCAACAAAATGACTATCAGTCTTATATCTTAAATAATATACTTTAATACACCATGGAATTGCTTGTAAGAAAATAATGGTCAGATCCTTTCCCAACCTCACCCCTGGGAGCACATCTGCCCACTCTGAAGACTTTTAGTCTCATATCCTTTTGTAATTATTGCATGAGCACCTTATTTTAAGCTTTTCTATTTATGAATGGCCTGCACTCTACAGTTTGGGATTTTACTGTAGTTCTGTGCCGTGCAATATAAGATTATTCTGCTGATGAACCATTACGTACATGTGTATTTGTTTCCCCAGCTAGTTAACACTATTTTGTGGACACTTAGTAGTGTCTTACACTTTTTCCCGCTCTTGAGCACTAAACGCAGAGTCAGACACAAAGGAGATGAGGGTTAATTCAAACTGTACAGACTAATCATACTGAGCATCTCATCTACTTCTTGGTTTTGTGTACGTGCTGTTTTTTTTCCTCAAGTGTCAGCGTTTTGTCTTTACAAGATGCCATACACCGCTTCTTTGTCTTTACCTGTGCACAACGACAAAGGCTTCGGGGATCCAGGAAAGAAAAGATATATAAAGATAACACCCTTGGAAGCTTGGTAGTAAAATCCAGAGCTTCTGCTGGAATTTTTTCCTGAAGCTTTCGACAGCAGAACTTTTGCTGTGACAGGGAGCAGCGTTCTAACAGCCCTGTCAGGATTCTTCTCCTTTGAGAGTCTGTCCATTTGTCAAACTGGGGGGAAAAAAAAAAGGAAAAGAAAATTTAAAAAGCTCCAGGTTTAGTCTGACACCAGAGATGCGTTGTAAAAAGAAGAGATAAGAATGGCATAGAAAGTGAGTTTAGTAATTTATTCCTAATGAATAGCATGTATTTCTTTCCCTAGCTAGTAAATTCCACGTTTTACCACTGATCTGCCCTTTCTCATGTTTGCGTGGGTGAGCCCATGCAAGACTGGGGTGTGGACACAGAAGTGCACTTGACCTCAAAACTTGGAGTTACATAAGAACAGTAAGTTGAGAGCTGGCCGTATTCATCAACTGAGAATATATATACTTATAAAATACAGATCTTCCTCAACTTCTGATGGGGTTACGTGCCGATACACTCATCATAAGTTGAAAATATCATAAGTCGAAAATGCATTTAATACACCTAACCTACCAAACATCCTAGCTTAGGCCAGCCTACCTTAAACGTGCTCAGAACACTTCCATGAGCCTACAGTTGGGCAAAATCATCTAACACAAAGCCTACTTTGTAATAAAGTGTTGACTATCTCATGTAATTTATTGAATACTAGACTGAACGTGAAAAACAGAATGGTTGTCTGGGTACAGAAGGTTGTGAGTGTATTCGCTGTGTATCCTCATGATCGCGTGGCTGACTGGGAACTGTGGCTTGCTGGTTGCCCAGCATCATAAAAGAATATCCTACTGCACACAGCTAGCCTGAAACCCCCCCCAAATTTACAATTTTAAATATGGTTTCTGCCGAATGTCTATCACTTTTGCACCATGATAAAGCCGAAAATTCACTAAGTTGCATCACCCTAAGTCGGGACCGTCTGTACAACCTCAAGAGAAGACAACTTGGGCAGCCTCTCTCCCCCAACAGTTTCTCTATTAACTCGTTAGTGATTAAAACTCCAGGATGAGAAACGAACCTTTGTGTTCACAATCGGAGATAAGGCGTAGCAAGCAAATATCCCTGAGAAGGGGAATATACAGGGTTAAAGTTCTACTAATATGTAAATGATCGATATGATTGCAAAGGAAAAGGTGATAGGGGGACCTGGGAAAAAAGTACCAGAGATAGGAAGGAGATGCCAAAACCATCTGGGGCATGCCAAACAAGAGCTTTGGTTACGTCACAATTTTCCTCAGAGATAACCCCAAACCAGTCCCAAGATCAGTGACTGATCAGAGGTAAGAACTTGAGGGCTGGCCAAAACCAAAAGAAAGCCTCTTAGGGGAACACCTAGCTGCTGAAGGGGCCATTACCAGGGTCTAAATCTCTCTTCTTTAGGCCGTTTAGGCCGAGAGAAGAGAAAACAGGGAAGTTTGGGGCTACTTGTATTTTGTATACTATTGCATTTAACATACAGAGGTTTATTCGTTATTATAAAGTAATCAGAATTTTATAATAAACTTTAGTTGTAATCATAAAATACACAGACCACCTAAAAAGGCATATAAAGTAAAAATGTATTTTTTATAAGCCTTATGACAAGTCAACGTCGTTATAATCATAGGATGTATCTATTTAATTAGTAGGAATACTTCTTCTTTTTTTTTTTTTTTTTTTTTTTTAGTAGGAATACTTCTTGATTAAAACTATTCACTGTTACAGATCTATTCAGTGACCCATGAATCTCACTTTGGAGACTATAATTCATGCGCAGGGGGTGGGGTTGGGGGGATGGGGATTCCTAAAATGAAAAAAAAAAAAAACCCAAAACCTTAACTTACAAATACGTGAATAAAATATATTCACGTGTGAGTGTTCCCAGATTTCTTCTATGTTTGTTTCTGCACAGTCCATATTTTCAACTCCCATAAAATGAGACTTCTTTCCTTTGGGGTTGGATTATTAGAATGAATATAGAGAAGCTGGGCCAGAATGGCCAGGGCCAGGGGAAGGGTCAGGCCCAAGAAGCTGCTTTGATCTATAAAATAAAGAGCCAACGGGGAGGCATACAGAGATAGAAGAGCTGCAGGGCTTGTAGGGAGTTTGAGGGGTTCAGACCGTAATTGCCTCTGCAGCAGTTATAGAGTGTGAGAGAACTGGGGAATGAAGGCAGGAGATGTGGGAAGTATTGTTATGAGTTTTGAATTGGATCCCCTGTGATTTTTCTTTGAGAGACCAAATGAATATTGGTATTCATTTTTAAAATTACTTTTGGGCAGTGCTATGTGGCTCTGTAGAAACTGAGCTACGTGGGGACCCAGGATGATTATGCTTACAGAATAATTTTTATGGGATATTATTAGCTCTGCAAGAAATCAGAAATAACTCCAAATGCCTAACAAGAGTGGATCAGCTCAGCAAACTAATATATCAGCATGATAAGAGAAAGTATGGCTTTACGGATGGATGGTGGATTTGGGAATGAGGCCATTTGAGTCTCACTAACAACCTCTTAATTTCTTCATTTACACATTAAGAATAATTATATCTAAATTGCAGGATTGTCATGAGGATTAAATAAAATATGTATAAAATTCCTAATATGGTGCATGATTCGTAGTCATGGCTGTTAATATTATAAAGTATCACAGTGATGTTAAAAATAATAAGTATGTGGGGTAAATCAATGTAAAAGGAATAGATATGCAAACAATTAAATTACAAAGCATAAAATTACCAGGTTTGTACATTGACAAGGACGGGAAGTACATTTCGAATGACTGAGGTTAGCTCAATTACTTTCATGGATGCCCACAAAAAGAGAATGAGCTCAGATTGAAGAACAAGTGATTTAGAATGAACATAAAAGAACATTAGGATTATAAAATGCTGAAGAAATCTATAAAAGAAAACATTAAAACATTTTCCCCTAGAGATTAAAAAGATCATTACATTGGTTCCTCATTTATTTCCCTGATTACAACAAAGATAATTTGTATTTGGCTTTGATTGGTGTTCTTTGCCTTGAGGGATTTTCCTTTCTAATTGTGTTTATTTAGGCTAAAAGAAAACTAATTTGCATTCCTTGAACTCCTACCAATTGAAGGTGGGTAGATGACTCAGAAGAATGCTGAACAGTTGGGGAAAATCCCTTTGGAATTTAAAAGGTGCTAGGAATAATCCAAAAGGTAAATAATCCGTGGAAGAGTTAACTGTACAGGAATTTGGTAATCTCCCAGTATCTCTTTTTTTAATTTTAATTTTTTAACTGAAGCATAGTTGATTTACAATGGTTTAGGTGTATAGCAAAGTGATGGTTTTATATATATATATCTATATAGAGATATAGACAGATAGATTCTTTTTCAGATTCTTTTTCCATTATAGGTTATTATAAGATATTGAATATAGTTCCCTGTGCTATACAGTAGGTCCTTGTTGTTTACCTATTTTACATATGGTAGTGTGTAGCCATCCCAACATTTCTTGCATCACCTCTCAAGAAAAAAGAGCCATAACATTGTAGCCAGGGATCTAATGTGTGAGACTGGGGAGCAGCTAGGATCACTTTCCTATCCTGGTAGGTACCTCACTTCACAGTTAGTTCCTTTTTAATGTTATATATTATATGACACTATGCTATATTATATTATGCTATACTATCTTATATCATATCATATTATATTTTATAATTATTTTTAATGCCTTTTTATAGGGCTTTCTTGACAATAGAATTGTGAAAATCCTATTTTCAGAGTAGTTGTTACACGATTCTTGCTGCACTTTCAGGAAGTGAGGACAGTGGCTAGAGTGTCAGTGCCACTCATCTTACACTGAATAGCAAGGAAAGTTCCCGGGGAGTGAGGGGCAAGATGAAGACAGAGGCCTGTTATTTTTTGCTTACTGGTTATATTATCTCAATCTGCTTGAGTTTCTGAATCTTATTATCAAACACTTAATTTCACAATAAAAACATGAATACATTATTGTTTTAAAAGTTTCAGATAGGTACTTGCAGAATTAAACATGAAAATCCTCTTTATTCCTTCCCATCAAATCTCACTCCATTCCCCAGTAATAACCACTGTTTACAGTTTGATGTTCATGCGATTCTATGCATTTACGTATACATACAGTCATCAATAGGGAAGCAGTTGAAACAACAAGGTCCTATTGTATAGCACAGGGGACCATATTCAATACCCTGTGATAAACCATAATGGAAAAGAAAATATACATATGTATAACTGAATCACTTTGCTGTACAGCAGATTAATACAACATTGTAAATCAACTATACGTCAATAAAATTTAAAAAAAAATAGAGGGGCTTCTCTGGTGGCACAGTGGTTAAGAATCTGCCTGCCAATGCAGGGGACATGGGTTTGAACCCTGGTCCGGGAAGATCCCACATGCTGCGGAGCAACTAAGCCCATGCACCACGACTACTGAGCCTGCGCTCTAGAGCCTGTGAGCCATAACTACTGAGACTGCATGCCACAATTACTGAGGCCTGCGCGCCTAGAGCCCGTGCTCTGCAACAAGAGAAGCCACCGCGATGAGAAGCCCACGCACTGCAACGAAGAGTAGCCCCCGCTCACCACAACTAGAGAAAGCCCATGCGCAGCAGTGAAGACCCAAAGCAGCCAAAAATAAATAATTAAATAAATAAATTTATTTTAAAAAATAGGGAAGCAGTTAAATAAGAGTATACCCACCCCATGGAATACTACACAACAGTTTTAAAAACAAACAAAATATAGCCATAAACGTCCAGATATGCAATGAACTTCAGAGCATGATATTTTCTCCAGTCATTCATAGAAGTACACATATGCCATGATCTATTTATTCAATATACTACTGATACCATTTAGGTTGTTTCCAAAACACACACACACACACACACACACGTGCCTACACACACTGCAATATTCTTGTGCACGTTTTTTCATGTCCTATGTCTATATTTCTCTAGTCCAGATAAACAGAAGTGGAATTATAGGTTCAAAGATTCTGCATTTAAAATTCTAATAGATCCTGTCAAATTGTCTTTAAAAAGTCTTTATTATTTTACATTCCCTCTAATTGTGTTTTAAGCATATCCTACTACTCCCCAATGAATGCTTACTTACGCTGGATATTATCTATCTCTTCAATTTTTGCCCCATAGACCAAGAGAGGGGTTGGGAATCTCATTATTTTAATTTGCATTTCTCTAATTTTAGTAAAAAGAACATAGTTTCCATGTTTATTGGCCACATATATTTTTGTGTATTTCTCATTCTTCTATTGGCCCATTATTCTGTAGGGGTATTTGTATTTTTCTTATTGATTTGTAGTAACTTCATATATCTCAGCTATTAATCTTTTTTCAATTTTTTTATTGACGTATAGTTGATTTACAATATCGTGCCAATCTCTGCTGTACAGCAAAGTGACTCAGTTATAGACATATATACATTCTTTTTTAATATTCTTTTCCATTATGGTTTATCACAGGATACTGTATATCGTTCCCTGTGCTATACATTAGGACCTTGTGGTTTATCCATTCTAAATGTAATAGTTTGCATCTACCAACCCCAAACTCCTAGTCCATCCCTCTCCCTGCCACCTCCCGCCTTGGCCACAAGTCTGTTCTCTATGTCTATGAGTCTGTTTCTGTTTTGTAGATAGGTTCATTTGTGCCATATGTTAGATTCCACATATAAGTGATATCATACGGTATTTGTCTTTCTCTTTCTGACTTACTTCACTTAATATGGTAATCTCCAGGACCATCCAGGTTGCTGCAGATGGCATTATTTCACTCTTTCTTATGGCTGAGTAGTATTCCATTGTATATATGCACCACATCATCTTTATCCATTCATCAGATATTAATCTTTATCAAGCAACTTGCAAAATATTTTCCTGTTTCTCTTTTGAATTTTAACTCTGATTATCGTTGTTTCCAGCAAGTTAAAAGTGATGCCATCTACTTTAATCAAATTCTTTATAACATTACAATTATTTCTAACAACATAGCAGAAGCTGAGAAAAAGTCTGAAATACTATCTTTTCAGCTGAAATACTTCTGCTGGTGTTTTCTGTCCATTGGGAAGTAGTTGCCTTTTCTAACAGGGATTGAAGGGCAGAGAAGATTTAAGAGAAAACGGATTAAGTAATAGCATGGAACAGCAAAGTTGAAGAGCTTTTTTTCAGTTTCTCTCAATCATTTTGTTTGTAACTATACAGAACATCAGACATTTGCCATGTGCAAATGTATGAACAAAAATGACATTCTATGGCTAAATATAAAATACTTTTGAATTGTTTATCATTGAATAGGTCTCATATTAAATCTTGCCTCTTACTATCCAGATTGTTTTAAAAAATGACTTTATTTCTAATACTAGATGGACCTTTAAAACCAATACTTAGTCCCTACAATGAATATCCCAAGTAATGTTATGTTTAAATCGACATCCTTATTTCTCCTTTCTTTTTTTGGAAAATGCATTTCTTATGTTATCAATCTCTTAATGTTGTTTGTAAAGTACACAAACAAAAACCCTAAAAACTAAAATGGAGAGAGAAAACTGAATTAAAGTAAATTGGAGGGACTTCCCTGGCGGTCTAGAGGTTGACTCTGCACTTCCATTGCAGGGGGCATGGGTCTGATCCCTGGTTATGGACCTAAGATCCCGCATGCCACAGGGCAAGGCAAAATAAAATAAAATAAAATAAATTGGAAATATCCCCTTGAAACTTAATTGATGTAGCTTTCATGGGGGTATAAAGATTACTATGTGATCTAGTGAATTTAAGGAATAAGTTTGTTGTTAGGCAAAAGAGAAAAACCAGTGAGTATCATTTAGAAAATATTTATTAAATGTCTGATAGCATCAAGGAATGTGTAACAAGGAGTATGATAGAACCATGCCTACCCCCTGTAGTTCAGCCAATTGCAGTAGATAGATAATTAGTGATCTTTGCAAATATATGTTTCTATTAGTTATGGTAAAAGAAAAGAATAAACAGGACCTTTTAAAAAGTTTGAAGACCTTGAACTTCATCCAGGGTGATATTGAAAATATTTAACAACTGGCAACGCTAACAACCAATCAAAACAGACAGTAGCTGGTCAGCCATACCACTGAGCACTGGCAGAACATTAGCCCTGGTTATATTAATTTAGGGATTTCCACTAGTAGTAAGTGGAATGACTGCAAATACAGTCATTCTAAATAAATGTCTTTTTTAAGTTTCTGGTAACAGATGCAAAGTTAGTTTAAAACATAAATAGAATATGAGAAAAACTTAGCTAGACTGCAGTATTTTAAAATTAATTTTTAGTGAATTTATTTTAGAATATATATATATATATATATATATATTTTTTTTTTTTTTTTGGCCCACACCGTGCGGCATGTGGGATATTAGTTCCCTGACCAGGGATTGAACCCATGTCCCCTGCATTAGAAGCATGGAGTCTTAACCGCTGCACTGCCAGGGAAGTCCCTTTAGTGAATTTATTTTATAAAATTTTAGTACTATTTTGAATAGGTAATACATTCACACGATTAAAAACATTCACATGGTTAAAACTTCAGAAGGTACAAAAGACTATTCACCTAAAAGTGCAAGTTTTTGCATAGCCGTGTTTTCAGTTCTCTGAAGTGAAGAGACTAGCAGGTGAGACTGCAGAGGAATTTGAGGAGGAGTACGCATTGCTCAGAGATGGGGACTTTGATCATGATGGACAATAGTCACTGAGACTGTGTTTCCTTTGAGGAAGAGTGTGAAAGTCTTTGTGCTAAGGATAGTCATATCTTGTTAGGTAAAAGCATGTTGTTACAGTGTTCCTTTGGAAGTTTAAGCATATGTAGAGGGGTGTATATGGATGCTAAGGGGTTAAGTGGGGGAGCTGTGCTGGTTTCTAAGCTATCCTCTCTCAGATCCAAACCCACCCCATATTCTGTGAATATGGAAGGCTAGGGCTCCACAAACCAAGCTTCTCCTTTGACGGCGGGCTCCCTGTTAAATACTGCCAATGGGGAGGGTCACTAGAGGGAAACTGAGGGAGAAGAACCTCACTCCTTTCTGTTTCCTTGCTGTTCCTGGCACTTATCACCTTAGCTCTTCACCCTGGCAGTAGCAGTTGATTCCTGAATCCTGTTTTTTCCACACTCCCAGAACCATCATGCTTCCTCAGATATAGCAGAATCAGCTGGCCATGATATCCTCTATTTTATTCTGTAGACGTCCCCTACAGGGATGGTCCCAGCTCCAGAGTCCTTTCCCTGGGCTCCTGAGGTATCAGTGAAGCTGGTGGTAGCTACTTCCTGCATCTCTAGCTCCACGGTACCTCAGTGTTCCCTTTTTGTCTTTTCTGTCTTCTGGTATTTATTTAACCAGTTCTATTTATTAAATTATGTCTGTTAAAATAACTGGCATGATTTCTTTTTTTCTGACTGAACCTTAACTGATACATACAGAAAGTACCAGTCAGACTTCTGAGGGAATGAGCAATCGCTCATTACCTTATGTCCAAACTGAATTCTTTGGGCTCCATGATAACATAACACAATATAGAAGTAAGTATACTTTTTTTGGGGGGGCAGTGTCACCCGGCATGCAAGATCTTAGTTCCCCGACCAGGGATTGAACCCACACCCCCTGCAGTGGAAGCATGGAGTCTTAATCACTGGAAGTCCCACTTTTTAATTTTTTTTAATTATTTTTTTATTGAAGTATAGTTGATTTACAATGTTGTACCAATCTCTGCTTTGCAGTAAAGTGACTCAGTTATACATATATATATCTGTATTCTTTTTTTTTATATTCTTTTCCATTATGGTTTATCCCAGGAGATTGGATATAGTTCCTTGTGCTGTACAGTAGGACCTTGTGGTTTATCCATTCTAAATGTAATAGTTTGCATCTACCAACCCCAAACTCTCAGTCGATCCCTCTCCCTCCCCCCCCCCTTGGCAACCACAAGTCTATTCTCTATGTCTCTGAGTATGTTTCTGTTTTGTAGGTAGATTCATTCGTGCCATACTTTAGATTCCACATATAAGTGATATTATATGGTATTTGTCTTTCCCTTTCTGACTGAGAAGTAAGTATACTTTAAATAGTTACCCATTTTCCAAGCAGAGCTCTTCTTTCTTCAAATACCTATAATAAATTAAAAAAAGAATGGAATGATTTCATATTTCACGGTTCAAAATACCCATTACAAAAAAGACATCATTAAAGTATCAATAAATATTGACAGGCTTTTCATTATATCTACTGAGTATAAAACAGATTTTGTACCTGAAAAGGTACTTTACTTATATTTTTTTAATATTTATTTTATGTATTTATTTGGCTGTACCAGGTCTTAGTTACGGCATACGGGATCTTCGTTGCCGCGTGCAGGACCTTTTCTTTTTTTTTTTTTTTAGTTGCGGCATGCGGGATCTAGTTCCCCGGCCAGGGATTGAACCCGGGCCCCTTGCATTGGGAGTGAGGACTCTTAGCCACTGGACCACTGGGGAAATACCTTTACTTATTTTTAACTTGGGCAAAGTTTCTTTTTTCTCAGTTTCTCCATGTGAAATAATTCATCTTGAAGAAGAAATAATTTTTTAAAGGCAAGAAATAAGAAAAGCTGGGAATTCCCTGGCAGTCCAGTGGTTGGAACTTCGCGCTTCCACTGCAGGGGGCACGGGTTCAATCCCTGGCTGGGGACTAAGATCCCACAAGCCACTTGGCATGGCCAAAAAGAAAAAAAAGAAATAAGAATGGAATTGTGAAGTGAAATCATTTTTGGAATTTGAAAGGAGATGAAAAAACTGACAAAGGAAAAACAGGAAAATGGAGAACCTCCCCCAAATATATCAGCATCAATAGTATACGAACCTGTGAAATTTATGAGTGAGTGGCTCTGTTTTTATATTTCCATGAGTTCACATATCAGGGGGTGTACACGACTTATATGTTTGTAGGATTAGAAACTTGCATATGTGCGCCTCTGGGCTTACAGCTCAGTGTTTATCTGTATAGGTTTGTCGTTATATACTATTTAGGATAGAAACCATGTCTTAGTCACCTTGCAGTGCAGTGCAGAGTGCTGTACAGGGCATATTACAGGGACTCACGTTTGCCGGACTAAATGAATGTGATCGTGACAAATGAATATCCTTATGAATGTATCAGTACAATGTGAGTGTATTTTGAAACTGGTTTTTCTGAGCATCAGTCATTTGTATATTTGAATGAGTGAGGAAGGGACAACTAATGTGAGAATGTTTGGCGGAGGAGGGAGTTCTGGGGAAAGGAAGTAAGAGACAGCAGTGAACAGATGTGAATGTCTCTCTCACTCCTACACTACACCCTCTGTCAGCTTTCAGAATTGGGCCTGATGTTTTTCCCTTCCTCTTGGCACTATCTAAATTCTCTCGCACTGTTAAGATCATTCCTATTTGGAAAGTAGCACAGGCCTATTTCTTCCCTTTTGTGGAGGAGGATGAGGCGCTGGCTTCCTTCTTCCAACAGATATATTTTCCTTCCTTTTTCAGACTCTCAAACTCTACTTTCAAAGGGCATACGACACGGAGATTGAAATAACTTGTTCAACAACAACCTCAAGGCCTGTAAAATGTCATCTTTGCTACTAACCCCGGAACCTCATACATCACAGGCAGACACTTTTTATACTTTAGAGAAGAAGAAAAAGAATACCATTCTTGGGTTTCCCTGGTGGCGCAGTGGTTGAGAGTCCGCCTGCCAATGCAGGGGACACGGGTTCGAGCCCTGGTCTGGGAGGATCCCACATGCTGTGGAGCAACTAGGCCCGTGAGCCACAACTACTGAGCCTGCGCGTTTGGAGCCTGTGCTCCGCAACAAGAGAGGCCGTGATAGTGAGAGGCCGGCGCGCTGCGATGAAGAGTGGCCCCCGCATGCTGCAACTAGAGAAAGCCCTCGCACAGAAACGAAGACCCAACACAGCAAAAATAAATAAATTAATTAATAAACTCCTACACCCACTATCTTCTTTAAAAAAAAAAAAGAATACCATTCTCCCTTTCCCCCTAATTAACTGCGACCTGGGCTACTAAGACCCTCAAATAACGGCAACAGAAACTCAGAATTTCTAAATGAAAATAGAAGAGCAGACTTCCCTGGTGGTCCAGTGGTTAAGACTCTGCACTTCCACTGCAAGGGGGCGCGGGTTTGATCCCTGGTTGGGGAACTAAGGTCCCACATGCCCCAGGTGCGGCCAAAACAACAAAATAAAACAACAACAACAACAAAAATAGAAGAGAACCTAGAGAATACAGAAGACTGAAAAATCAGGATTCAAATATTTCCTGAACCCTTCTCTTGTGTCTAACCAAATCCTATCAATCATCTAATTCCCAGCCCAAGTCCCTGGCACCAGCACGTTTCCGGCACCCGCTGACCTCACTCCTCCCAACTCCTCCTCCACTTGCAGCCCATGCTCCACCTGGACTTTCTAGGGTTTGCAATTGCCTGCCAGGTGATTCTGTTCATTTCATCTTCCCGTGTAGATTACAACCACTTTCTCTTCTATGCTCCACAGGCTCCATGGCAGGCTCTCAACAAACACCTACTGATGGAACAACAACAACAGTTTCAGGTGTCGTAGAATTTTAGAGCTAAAAGGAATCCTAAGATCTTTTTGTTCAATCCCCTGATTTTAGAGGGGATAAGCAGAGGCCCAAAGAGTTAATCATTGGTTCCAGACTGTCTGTTCAGCTCAACTCTATACTTGGTTCCTCCCTAGATCCCTGGTCTTCCCTGTCCCGACCTCCAGCCCTACGTTCTCCTTTTTTTTTTTAAAGCTTATATTTAGTTGGACAGATTGATACATGTGTTATTTATTTAATTTTAAAACTTATTTGGCTGTGCCGTGTCTTAGTTGTGGCATGCGGGATCTTTGTTGCAGCATGTGGGATCTTTAGTTGTGGCATGTGGAATTTTTTGTTGCAGCATACAAAATCTAGTTCCCTGACCAGGGATCGAACCTGGGCCCCCTGTATTGGGAGTGTGGAGTGTTAATCACTGGACCACCACGGAAGTCCCAGCCCTATATTCTCAGTGAACCGCTGCTCACACTTTGGCCTGACAGTGGGAAGAAAAAAAGATTAGATCCAAAGACCACAACCTCCTTTCAAAAGGAGGTTGGGATGACCATAGTGGTGTCCAATGGTAACAGGGGGCATTGGAAAGAAAGGGGCACTGACTTGAAGGGGAGAGGAGAGTCAGCAAGAAGGTGGCAGGAAAGGAACAGGGTGGGAGGTGGAGTGTTTAGAGAGCCAACAACCAAGTCTAAGCAGGATCCAAGCAAATCCAGTTCTTTACCAAAAGGCATTTAGACCCAAGTGGAAACTGATGAGAGTAAAGGGGGAGAGGAGAAACACCAGACAAACTCAGATCTGGTTCTGACTCTGCCCTTGACAAGAAATATAATTTGGGACAAATTATTTAATTGTCAGGTCCTCAGTCAGACTCAGAATCATGTATTCTCTGGTTTGGAGCAAGTCTTCCTTCCAAGGATTTGCAATCAGGTTTTACATCTTTAAGAGCTGGGAAGGGGGTGGAGGGATAAATTAGGAGTTTGGGATTAACATATACACACTACTCTATATAAAATACATACCCGACAAGGACCTACTGCATACCACTGGGAACTATACTCAATATTTTTAATAACCTGTAAGGGAAAAGAATCTGAAAAAGAATATATATATATTTGTATAACTGAATCAGCTGGCTGTACACCTGAAACTAATACAGCATTGTAAATCAACTATACTTCAATTAAAAAAAAGAGCTGGGAAACGTATCGCTTCAAGCGGAAACGTTAAAGTGGGTCTTCTTTCCTTGCAGAATGCTGTAGTCTGTTTACATCACAGTTTACTCAGAGCCTGCTCTTAAGTCAAAATTCCACGGTTGTTATTTTAGTCTGTTGACACTGCAGTTCCATATTTTACCATGTGACATCATTAAAGTTAGGAATAAGACATTTCGGGGCTCCTAAATTATGACAGATGTATGGTAGTTAGGTGCTTTTTCTCAGAACACCCTTTTAACGTGTACTGTACTACACGTGCGAACCATACTCAAAAAGAAATGTTGATCATTTTCAATTAAAACACTGGATGGCAAAGAAATACATACTTTTAAAACATTCCTTCTCTCAAAGTTCACAATACCTGAATTATTTTATAATCTGTTATATTTGCCTAAACTGATGATGCTATTTTTTTTAGGTGTTTACATTCGAATTCAATCTCTATGCTTAAAGCCTGCTGTGAAGTTAAAACCCTGTGACTTTCAGTCTGAGACAGTTACGTATTTCACATTTTACTACAGAGCAGAAAAAAGGCAAAATTAAAAACCAAAAACAGAACCTCAAAATTACGCTGATCATTGGTGACAAAACGCCCTGTTTTAGAAATACAGAGTAGCCCTTGAAGTTATTGTATGGACACCTTCTGCCGAGCTGTATCCTTGGCCATCTATTTTTAATCCCTTTCACACAGTCAGAATGTTAGATCTGGAAGGGACTTTTGAGGTCATCTGACCCAACCCACTCATTTTCCAAAGGAAGGTAGTAAAGACCAGAGATGTCAGTGACTCACTGAAGTCAAGCAGGAGATTATTAGTACAGCTGATCTGGAACCTGTATTTTCAACTCTGAGTTTTTGTTCTTTGTTTGCTTTTATTTATATTTGTTTTTTGAATTGTTTTAAAATTTGAAATATTATTGCACTGTGTAAAGTAAAAACCAAAAACTCTTCTAACAGACCTCCCTCCCTCCTTCCCATGCCATCCAACTCTTTGGGGGAAACCACTATTAATAGTTTGGTATATACATATCCAAATTCCATGGGTGTGTCTATGTACATTAATACACAGACATATGGGTATATACACATGCCAAGATTTTTTTAAAAAAATTGTTTTTGGCCACACCGTGGCACGTGGGGTCTTAGTTCCCCAACCCGGGATCGAACCCACACCCCCTGCAGTGGAAGTCCGCCAAGATTTTTTAAAATAATTTTACTCCAAACTAGAACCTAACTAAACCAAAATAAAGCAATTTTGGAATAAAATGGGAGTTCTGAACAACAAAATAAATATCATCTTTAGAAATTATCATGAAATTTGACAACAGCTCTTCAGGAACCAAGATAAGGCTGTGTCATGCTTGCTATGATGCGCGGCCCAGATTCCCCTCCAGGATTGAAGGATTTATTCCCCCCAACTGTTGGGAGTGCTGCTGGCCGACAGCCGTGAGCTGGAGAGATCTGCCCTGACTAAGATCCCATCCACTGAATGCTCAGTGTGGAAGTATAAAGGCCAGGCCCCCTGATGCAATGCAAGACTCTGAAGGATCTTCGGGGTGTCCTACAGGGTCCATGGAGGCCTTGTTGCAACTGCCTGACAGCCCAGCTTCTTCCTCTGCCCGAAATCTACATCCTGTTCTTCCCTCCCCACACCTCCCCAGGTATGGATCCCGAGAGCCTTCCCCCATCAACGCCCTACATGCCAATCTCAGAGTCTGCTTCTCCAGTAACCCAACCTGCAACAGGCAATCAGACAATCAGACAATCAAGATACATTTTCTCCATGGCTGCTAAATCGATGAAGACTTCTCATTTTTCAAAGAAAATTTCCGAAAATCAAGACATCCAACGAATACGTATTTCAATTCAAGTCACTTTTCCACGTGCATAAAACCTTTACAATTCTATGAGAAAACGTATTTCAAAACTAAACACTGGAGTTTCTGGGGGCAGAAAGCAGAGAAGCTGCTATATAAACTGTTGGAGAACTAAGAGCATTGCAAACAGGTGCTCAATAAATAATTGTTGAGCTGAATTTAAAAAGACTGTCAATAGACTTGCTTTTTGCTCATGGCTGGGTAAAGGCTGGATTTCTCTCTCTGCTTCTCCTTTTGTTTCTCCTCGTGC
Source organism: Aethalodelphis obliquidens (assembly GCF_003676395.1). Lineage (NCBI taxonomy): Eukaryota > Metazoa > Chordata > Mammalia > Artiodactyla > Delphinidae > Aethalodelphis > Aethalodelphis obliquidens. The sequence goes on from NW_020838005.1 coordinate 4,818,228, forward strand.
CTCCTTTTTTTTTTCTATTTCTCGATCTCCTTTCCTCACTTCCTTTATCTTTTTCCTTTCCAGTATCTCTCCCTTTTACTTCTCAGTATTCCGATCGCTATGTTGGTTCCTCTGTCTCTCTCCCAAATTTGCTCATGTTCTGCATCAAATGAGTAGAAACAGGAAAGTCCTGAGCAGAAGGGGTCAGGATGGACGCTCCAGCTTTGCCAGAGCAATTAGCATAGCTGTTAGTTCAGAGAGGCAAAGGGTCAAATCCAGGCTAAGGAAGGAGAGACGTGGGGACAAGAAGTTCAGAGTCAATGAAGGAGGTCTCAGTGAGTACAGTTGACCTCTGACTCCATTCTTTGTGCTTCAGGAAACACATCAGGCTCTGGAGATGCAGAGAGAAAAGACAGAATCGCAACCCTTAACACATTAGGGTCGGGACTTCCCTGGTGGTCCAGTGGTTAAGACTCCATGCTCCCAATGCAAGGGGCACGGGTTTGATCCCTGGTTGGGGAACTAAGATCCCGCAGGCCGCACGGCACGGCCTAAAAAACAAAAAAGAAAAATCATATAAAAACACATTAGAGTCAAGTGGAGAAGTCGGTAAACAGTCATGAGAGGAAAGAAAAGCAAGGGGGATTAGGCTTCCCTGAGAAATGACATTTCAGATAACTCTTACAGGAGGCCATGAGGAGGGCACTACAAAGGCGTGGAGGGGATGAGAGAGCTTGGCCCAGATGTAGGATGAGAGAGCTTGGCCCAGATGTAGGATGAGAGGAGGCAGAGGCAGGGCTTGAACTGTGATGCTGGTTGAGTCAACTCATGAAGGGTCCTCAGTGCTATGTGTGGGGCGGGGGCTGGAATTTACCCTTTGGAGCAGCGTGTTATCAGTCTCACTTAATAGGATTAGTTAATAGGATCAGTTTGGTACTTTAGAAAGATCATTCTGGGATCAGAAGAGAGGATGGATTGCTAGGGATAGAGGCAGTGAAACCAGTTGGGGGGGTTACTACAATGTGCCAGGCAAAGGGTGATGAGGGCGTGAACTGAGAATGTGGAGCTGGAGGTACGCAGTGAAAGGAGAAAAGGGGTCCGGATGAAGAGACCTAGGAGGAAGACTCAGAGCTGCAAAACAAATTGCATGTGGGAGTGAGGCAGAGCAGTGGCAGACACTCCTTCCTGAGCTTCTCACTGCCTAAATATCTTGAAATGCCAGGAGTGCAAGGTCCTGACTGCCCTTTTCTTGGGCCATTACTCCAGGCTGTGCTGGCAGCAAGGAACCTTGAGGGGCGAGGTACTAACTCCCTTTAGAACCAAGAGCAGCCTTGCTAATGCTCAGTATTGAAAGCAGTGGATTCCCTGGGCTCCTTGTTCCTCAGCTGTGGTGCAGACCCACTGTGTGCGTAGTATTTATCTGGGTCTCTGCGTCACTCCTGTGGCACAAGGTGGGCCAGGAGAACCTGTGCAAACATGATGCTCACGCCCCTTGCTGCGTTGTAAGAAAGTTCTTTGTCTCTGACCCAAGCATCTCTTGTCTTCTACTGTAAAACAGTAGTGACTTTGCCATAAGTAACAGGCTAAGTTATTAGCTTGTAAGATGGGGAAAACCAAACCCTGGACCCAAGAGGGAGAAGGAAGATTTGCAGCTTGAGTGATTTGGTGTAAAGTGATGCCCTTCCTTACGGGGGAGGAACTGGTGTGTAGGAGCAAGATAATGAGGTCAGTTTTATTGATGATCGTAATTTACTGTCAACTAGATATGGTCCTTGTATATAAGTATTGATATAGGAGCTCACAGACCTGTTGGAAATTCTGCCCCTAATTGAAGCAGGAGTAGAAATCCCCAGAGGTTGGCAATCTCACATGCCCACATGATACCCAGCTGTCCACACTTGCAATGCTTTTTCTGGTGTATTCTGCTGGCACCTCCCCAGAACGCAGGTGGCAAATAAACTTCTTAGGAGAATCCGAGTAATGTGAGTAATCAGCTGACATTGACTCATTTTATTTACTTGGTTAAATGTACAGCTTTATCCAGTAACCTCAACTCTAGCAAGAAAACCTATTTTTGGGGGAACTCCTCACACATCACCCCCTCCTCTTTCATTTCCGGTGGTTCCTGCAAAGAACCAGTGATAGAAGGGAAAAGGCATTTGGGGTGAGAGAGAGGAGGAGTGACAGTGGAGGAAAGAGCAAATCTAAGACCTTTCTTTCTAGGCAGGAACTCTGTGTCTACTGCCAACCCTGGCCATGTAGCAAGTGTTCAGTTAAAGTTTCTGAAAAATTCCTTCATTTTGTTTTTTTCATCCATTACACAGTCCTAAACAATTAATGTTTATATTTTGATAACCAAGATTTTAATACTTTTTTTTCTTTAAGGCGTGGACCCAACTGATAAAATAGCTCTTATCACTTACCCGGTTATTCAAAAGCTGATGGTTTAGGGGTGTCCAGGTACTCATCTTTGCCTGCATTTTGGGACCACCTATGTTTTTTGGAGGTGCAAATGCCATCATGAAATAACTGGATATTCTTCCATAAGAAAAACTATACCTGTAGAAGAAATGAATCATATAATCTTCAGAATACTAAAAACACTAATACCATATAATCTTTTAGTACGTTGGGACCAGGGAATGGGAGGGCTAACATTTATTGGGAACATTTTATATGTCAGGAACTTTTATGTTTGCTCAATTACAACTCGTAACAGGGCTTCCCTGGTGGTGCAGTGGTTAAGAAACCGCCTGCCAATGCAGGGGACACTGGTTCAAGCCCTGGGCTGGGAAGATCCCACATGCCACGGAGCAACAAAGCCCATGTGCCACAACTACTGAGCCTGTGCTCCAGAGACCGTAAGCCACAACTACTGAAGCCTGCGTGCCACAACTACTGAAGCCCACACGCCTAGAGCCCATGTTCCACAACAAGAGAAGCCACCGCAACGAGAAGTCTGCGCACCGCAACAAAGAGTAGCCCCTGCTCGCCGCAACTAGAGAAAATCCGCGCACAGCAAGGAAGACCCAACACAGCCCAAAATAAATAAACAAATAAATAAATAAATAAAACTCATAACAATCTGGTGAGGTGGTGGGTTTTAGCTCATTTTACAGATGAAGAAAATGAGGCTCACTGAAATAATACTCTCTGCCCAAATTTATACAGACAGTAAGCGGAGAACTGGAAATCAGACCCAGGTCTATTTAACTCTGCTTGATTTTCATTGAACCATGGGAGAAATCCAGAATCTCTCCTAGCTAAGAACATACCATATTGGCCAGAAAGAAGAAGTATTTATAAAATCACAGTGCAATATGAAAACACTCTATCTTTGTCCCTTGTGACCTTCTTCCTCCCCTCTTATCTTTCTGACATCTAGGTAACAAGGGTTCTAGCTTGATACCATATTTAAGAGGTAGAATGGTACAACAGATAAAGCCAAGACTTTGGATACAGACAGATTTGGGTTTAATGGGGGAAATGTGCTGTTTTTAGATGTCCAGTACTAAATATGTCTTCCTTCATTTGATTAAAGCACTCTAGTTTCCATTAGGAATTATTTTTCCCTCATTATTTAGAGTCTGCTCTGTTGGTTAATCAAGGTGGCCTCCCCCTCCCCAGTCATGAGACCAAGCTAGGCCAGTTTACTTTTTTTGGGGGGGGGGGGGCTGTACCACTCAGCTTGTGGGATCTTAGTTCCCTGACCAGGGATTGAACCCAGGCCCACAGCAGTGAAAGAGCCAAGTCCTAACCACTGGAGCTGCCAGGGAATTCCCCTAGGCCAGTTTACTGATGCTGGCTTATCCTTACTTTACAGCTGAGGTGGTCATTCAAAGTACCATAGGTGCTCTGAGCAGACTAATAAGCTGTTATTGCTGCCTCAACCTTCGGAAGCCCCTTGTCCTTTCTTACTCATTTTGTAAGCCAGCTGATACAATAAATCAACCTCCTCTTTAGCTTCCATTAGCTAGAATCTATTTCTGTTGTTTGCAACCAAAACTTTTTACCTTATACAGTTTGGATCCTGGTTCTAAAACTTACTAGCTGTGTAACTTTTTGCAAGTTATTGAATCCATCTCAGTTTCCTTATTTGTAAAATAAGGGTGTGCATATCTACCCTCAACTGCTGTTGCAAAGGTTTGAGAAAAAAGGCTCAAGCAGAATGCCTGACAGATGAGTGGTCTTGATGAGTAGAATCCCTGCAGCCTTTCTTAGAACTCCCTGTCATTTACAGAGTGCCTCAAAGCCTGTCCTTTAGAAGCCCACAACAAAATATTTTAAGGTGAAAAATATTTAAAGCAGACTGATGGTATTTTCAGTATGTATCCTCCATGTTTCTGCTTATTTGTGCTTTTCTTCCTCTCTGTAGGTAGATTTCACATCCAAGGAAGTGGTGCTGAGTGAGGGGGCTAGGACTTACTTGCCTGCTTGATCTCTGGGCTGCGAAAATTACAGCAACAAATACTGGACAGCTCTTTTTAAAAAAAATCACTAGTGTTTAGCTGATAGAGGATTCCCCAAATGCTAGATCTGAAATTTTGAGGCTCTCACTTGACATGTAATATTCTCTCTCAGGTTTAAGTTAGAGCTGAAGATAAAGCCAATGTTTTAAAATCTCAGGGTTTTAAAGGTAGACAGTATCTCAGGGTTTTAAAGGTAGACAGTATCTTCCTACAGTTTTTTGCTGTCACCACTCCACTGGCATAAGGGGGCTCAGATCAGTCCTTATATTCTTAGCTCCAAACAGCTATGTTGCAAAAGGTGTAAGAAATGATTTCATTACAGTGTTATTAATTGGCAGCTATAAAAGTACACGTGAGCAGGCAAATTATAGGTACAAAGCATGGTCACTGAATCTAGATCTGCCCAGTTAAAAATCACATATTTCTTTTTTGTTATTGTTATTTATTCATGTTTGACCTTTCTTCTCTTTAAACCAATTGGTTTTTTCTTTGTTTTATTTTAAATTTTTATTTATTTATTTTGGCCGCTCTGTGCAGCTTGTGGTATCTTAGTTCCCTGACCAGGGATTAAACCCGGGCCCTCGCAGTGGTTAAGAATCCACCTACCAATGCAGGGGACAGATTCGATCCCTGGTCCGGGAAGATCCTACATGCCGTGGAGCAACTAAGCCCGTGTGCCACAACTATTGGGCCTGCGTGCCACAACTACTGAAGCCCATGTGCCTAGAGCCAGTGCTCCACAACAAGAGAAGCCACCGCAATAAGAAGACTGTGCATCACAACGAAGAGTAGCCCCCGCTCGCTGCAGCTAGAGAAAGTCCACACTCAGCAACAAAGACCCAATGCCACCAAAAATAAATAAAATTAAAAAAAAATTCTATAAACCCAGGCCCTCGGCAGTGAAAGTGCGGACCCCTAACCATTGGGCTACCAGGGAATTCCCTAAACTGATTGTTTTCAATTTCTTTTTTCAAGACCATAAAACTCTTTGAGAATATGATGAAAACTCCTGCTGTAAGCTGAGAAACTCTCTCTCTTTCCAGTTTGTGTAGGAAACAATCTGACTGATTCTAGGCACAATTTCTGATTATGACAAAGTAGCTTTTCTAGGGCCTCCCCAAGGCCTTACACTGGTTGTTTTCTTTGTCCTGGGTCCTCAGAGCTAGAAATTATTTGAATTAGGCTTTCTTCAAATCAACTTGAGGAAAGTTTGGTTTTCAGGAGATGGGCCAGGCCGGGAGAAAGAGACCTCTTGGTAATAGTCTTGCTGAAGCAGGCAAATGGAGGTGCCCTGCTCTGTCTTTTTACAGTTTTTCCTCCTCCATCCATTCTAGAAGATGGGCACCGTGCATATTTGCACGCCCACACCGGTTCACAGTATAGACCACTCAGACACTTTTATACAACATACATAAAAATAACAAGACAAAGCAAGTTGTCTTCCCTCCTTCAACATACAAAGCTTGCTGTTGCTTTTTTTTTTTTTTTTTTTCGGTACACGGGCCTCTCACTGTTGTGGCCTCTCCCGTTGCGGAGCACAGGCTCTGGACACGCAGGCTCAGTGGCCATGGCTCACGGGCCCAGCCGCTCCGTGGCACGCGGGATCTTCCCAGACCGGGGCACGAACCCGCGTCCCCTGAACCGGCAGGCGGACTCTCAACCACTGCGCCACCAGGGAAACCCACTGTTGCTTTTTTATGACCTCTTTTCCCCTTAATGGCTGTCGTTGAATGTTCATCTTTAATTTTTCTTTGGATAAAAAGGAAGAAAAAGGGCTTATGGCCCTTGCCCCCAATGTGTGGTTCTAGTTCCATGTTTAAAGGCAAAGATAGTTCCTCTGGTAAAGTTCCAGTGGCCACGTACTTCTAATCCCATCTTCTAAGCCATTCTTCACACTGTCACCATTATTCAACTGCACTAAGGACCTTATTAGGCCTGTATTAGAAGTACAAAGATGAGAGTCTTGGCTATAATGGAGCTAAAAGTCTACTGCTAGAGAGGTTTCTTTTTGTGTTTGTTGTTTTCTTGACAAATAAAAAAGGTATATATTTAAGGTATACAACGTGATGTTTTAATACATGTATACATTGTAAAATGCTTACCACGATCAAACTATTTAACATATCCATCACCTCCCATAGTTACCGTTTGTGTGTGTGTGTGTGATGAGAATACTTGAGATCTACTCGTTTAGCAAATTTCAAGTATACATTATTATTAACTATAGTCACAATGCTGTAGATAGGGTCTCTAGAACTCATTCATTTTATAACCAGAGGTTTGTACCCTTTGATCAATAGCTCCCCATTTCCCCACCCCTCCAACCTTTGCTAATCACCACTCTCCTTGGGAGGTATTTTTAAAAAATACCTGTCATTTTTCAGCTCAAAAACCTTCAGAGGCTTGATAATGGCTACAGAATATCCAGGCTTCTTAGCATGCAAATCTAGGTCCACTATGAACTTACCTCCACCTACCTTTTCAGCCTCATCCTCCTTTCTCTCCCTTCATGCACTATCTGCCCAGACACACTGAACTTCAGATCACAGAACATGGTACAAAACTGATGCTTCTTTGCTTATGTGGTTTTCTGACACTGCTCACCTGAATCCTAATCTCAGTAGTACGTACGTAATGGGTGCTCAATAAATATTTGTCAACTGAATGAATGAATACAACAGTGGAGGGGAGGCGGTTTAAGGATTAAAACTAGTGGAAGGGAAGGATAAAACTCAACATTAGGAACTGACCACTGGTATTAAACACAGGACGATCGGATTTTTATTTGGAGTTTACAGAGTGGAAGAGGATTGAGTTTCTATACTAACATACATCTCACCCATTGTACATTGCAGTATCATCAGAGGAGATCAGATATTATCAGAAAATTATCAGGAAAGGGGGTATGGTTAGACTTAAATATGAATTCATCTGATATTCAACTAGGTAGAAACAGAAAAACTATAATACCGTGCAAAGAGCTAGTGCTTGATAGGCATAGAAACAATTATTTGTTGGTTGTTAATTTCAGAAATATGAAGCATCTGTCACTTGAACTGCAGCTGAAACGGAGCAAAATGTAATTCCCGGGGGGCACTGCCAAGGTTTGTGAGAGACCCAGGAGGATCTGAGAGAGGAGCTCTCAAACGAAAGTCTCCATCTTTTTCATGCACTGCCCACTGCTCTCACCTCTTTTGGTTCGTCTTTCTCTTCAAGCCTCTGGCGCTGGTGTTGCCATAGTTGCTGTTTCTTTGACTCTGTCTAGCCCCCACCCCTTCCAGTAGTCCAATCACCGCCTATAAATCTTTTCGCTGGCATCCGGGGTTTCTTAGGCAACAATGTGTGGTCTCTTGATTGGCCAGGAGATCCTGGAGGGCTGGCTCCAAAATTGGGCGCATGGATAAAACGAAAAAGTGTGAGCGCCAAGAGGGTGGGAGGGACTGCAATCTCCCAATATAATGCTAGTACGAAGATGCAGCCGATCCCGAAATAAACAGCCTTAAAAGCCCTCATTCAAGACGTGTGTTCCAAATCAGGCCAACCTACTGAGCATGCCCAGTTACATCGTTCTGGTCGCTCCAGGGTTCCAAAATGTCAACTCCATTTCTCCGGGTTTTAAGAGTGGCCAACAGGTAAAAGAAGGTTGGAGGAAAAAGAATTCTAGAGAGGTTCACTGAAAGAATAGCACCTGCACACAGGAAGTGGAAGAACGTGGGAAAACTGCCCAACACACAAACTCGCAAATGCTTCAACATGACTTTTAATCTATTGGATTAAAGAATTCAGGCCGATTGACAGATACACCAGGGAACCAGCAGATGGCATGCCTTAATAAGAATAGCTCCAAATTTGGGAAATTTTAGGATCGGTCTAATTTAATTAAATTTGTGGAGTATCCACCATGTAATGAGAGGCGGAGTGAGAATGCAAGGATTAAAAAAGAAATCTAATGAGGAAGCCTGGAAAATGCAATGTAGAAATAACTACTGTAAGGACCACAGTGATAACTACTGTGATAGAACTATAAACAAGTGTTAGAGAAAAACAAAACATTCAACATTTCAGAACGGAGCTCCTCTGGTAAATGTAAAGCAGTTCTTATGGGCAGCAGCTAAACAAACAAACAAAAAAGACTTTCTCACTATCTAATATTTCCTAAAATAGATAAAAATGTACTCCTATGCAAACAAATGTAAACTCTATGTTTGTAACGATTCATAGTTTTGAAATAGGCAGCATTTGTATATCTCCCATTTAAAAAGAAAATGAAAAGTGAAGCTCATAGAGGTTGTTGCTTTCCGTGAGTTGACAAAGGATCAGCAAGTGGCCAAACTGAAATTAGAACCTAGGTTGTCTGAATTCCAGCCTAGTGGTTTTTCCGCATGATCAGGTTGTATGTAAAATGAATAAACAAAGCCTTTTTGCAGGGCCAGAGGCCTGGGGGAGGTAGGTAGATGCAATACTAAATTACCGTGTATTACCAGTTAACATGTATGGTTTCAAGACGGGTTCATCCAGGAAGAGACCAGTTTTAACAACATGCTGGGAGAGTGCTGTGTCTCTGTGAAGTTCCCGCTCATTAAAGATTTTCTACTGGTGGTTACAACATTGAATGAAAGAGAGGTGGGTTTAAAGAGAGCAGAACACTTTAACCCTGTTAGAGCTGAATATTTTTATCCATGAAAATAAGGTTCCTTTCTTCGATCCTCTCAACCAGCACCCTCTAGACCTGTGTTCATGGTGAGCGCACTGGCTCAATATCCTTGATAATTCAACATTACTTTTAAATGAAACATTTCAACCACAAAGAAAAGTTTAGAGACTTGCCTAAGAAACACCCTGTCTCCCCACAGAGATTTTTAAAAATGTTAACATTTTGCTTCCTGTGTGTGATTAACAGTTGAAGCCCCTTTTGCATGCTTCTCAGATCTCATTCCCCACCCTGCTTGCCTAGAGGCAACCACTATCATGAAATTAGTGTGTAGCCCACTAGTCCACTTTTTATGCTTACTGTATATACATGGTTGACCTCAGAAACAATACGGCGGTTTTAGAGAGCTATCATAATTTACATATCTTGTAGTTTGGTTTTTCCACTCTGTTCTATTTCTGAGATGTGATCATGTTGGTACATTCAGTGATAATTTCTACATCATTCCCACCTCCCGGTGTGAACCAAGATATGTTCTATGCCTGACAGCTTCAATGTGTCCGTGTGTAAATTGCATAAAAAATGTGCTAGCAGCACATCTCCAGAAGATCTGCAGGTACAAGGGATCTGGAAGTACATGAAGCAGGTCCACACAGATTTTCACAAACGCTCTTAGCTGCTTCACTCACCCTCAGTAGAGGCAGTGTTGGCTCCACAGGACACAGTGACCTGACAAGAATCAGCCAAAGGATCAATACTACTTTCTTTTTTTTTTTTTTTTAAATGTTACTGCACGAGTAGTTATTTATTAACGAAATTGAAAATGTCTCTTCAGATCTCTTTTATGATGCGCTTTCCCATAGCTCATCTTCTGACATTCAACTGTATTTATGGCTGTCTCAGCTCAACATTTATTTATCATTTAGGGAACACCTTTAAAAAGATTATGTTAAAATATACGAACCAAAATTTACCATCTTAACCAAGCGTACAGTTATGTTAAGTACATTCATATTGTGGGACAAGATCAAAATATTACTTTAAGTCCTGTGTGCTACCACAGATCAAAATGATGCCTCTGAAGTCTAGGTTGAAAACGGACGAAAAGGAAGAGAAAGGTAGGTAAAATAATGTAGGCAAAAGGAGGAACAGTTTTGGCTTGAAATGAATCCAAACTAAGCCATTAAAACGCTGTGTGACTTTGGGTAATTCATTTAACCTTTCTGGACCGTTCTTTTTCGCGTCTGAAAAATGAGAGGTTGGGTTTAGATGACTTCTAAGAAATCTTTCAGTTCTAAAATTACTTATGTAGAAAAAGCGAGGAGAAACGTTTCCTAAGGAGCAAAATATGGGGGAATGCCACCAATCATCCACAAGCTCCACCTGCCCACTAAGGTGTTGGTAAAGAAGATACAAACTGTTCATGGGCAGGTATCCTGTCTGCTCTGTTGTTTCAGCCTGGAGCTCTGCAACAGGCCAGTTGACTACCTCCACCTGAACCCAGTGCCACCCTCAGCAGCTGGTGACCCGCCTCTTAACCATCTCCAATTCCTGGGTCCCCGGGGGCACACTGGTTCTCAAAACAGGTCCTGGTAGTCTCGCAATACTAGCATCCCAGGGTTGAGAGATGAGAGTCGCCGCGCTGTCTCAGCAGGGAAAAGAGGGATGGCTTTGCAAAGGGGGTTATTTAAGAAAAACGCTTCCAGAGCTCGGAACGACACCGCAGGGGGTAGGAGGCGCCAGCACCACCAGCGGCTCGAAACCGGGAAAAACGAGGCGAGCGGAGCGGGTATCACGCAGCTGGGCTCAAAATGGGAACGCTCGGCCGCGCGTGCGCAGCGCGCCTGCGCCGTGCGTGCGCGCGCGCGCTCGCTCGCTCCGCTGGCCGCGCGCCCTGGCGCTCGCGAAAGCTCGCGGTCGCTTTGAGGCGCGCGCTGGCGGTCCTCCTTCGCTACGTTTACCTGAGGGACCCGCGCCCACCCACGGCCGGCGCCGCAGCCCCCCTAGGAGCCCGGCCCCGAGGTGTGAGGTGAGTCCCGGAGCGTGCGGCTCCCCCGTCCGGCTCAGCGGGAGGAGGGCTTGGGGAGTGTGGGGACTGAGGAGGTGCTGCCGCGGCTGCCCGCTCCTCTGTCTAACCCTATGCCGAGGAGCCACCAGCAGCCCCGGCAGCTCCTCCTCAGGGATCGTTATTCTCGTCGCGGCCGAAACAAAAGCCTTGGGTGCCGGGCTGTGGCGGGGTGTCTCGGAGCTTCTCGGGGTGGGCGGCGGGCCGGCGGGGCGCGGGGGAGCGGGGTTTGGGGCTGGGGGTTGAGGCGGACAGATGTCCGCGGACAGGATTAACCCTCGCGGTCCCGAGCTCGCGCCGGACAACCTGTGCGAGTGTGGCCCGCGTTCCCTCCGCGCCGACCCCGGCCCAGCCCTTCGCTTCGGTGGGCGCCGCGGGGGCGTGTGGCGCTCCGGGGCCGCCCGGGGCGTGGTGGAGGGCGCGGCCGCCGGCGGGGAGGACAATGCACCGAGGGCTGCGCGTCGGGGCGCGGCGGTCCGCCCGAGACCCGCGTCGAGGCTTCCCCGGGCCCGGGCGGTGTCTCAGCATCTGACCGGCCTCCTGTTTCCAGTCCTAAAAGTTGTTCCCTCCCCGCCCTCCAGTCAGTTCGCAAAGTCTGCTGCTCCCTCCTCGAGGCTTCCCCCGCTGCCCGCTTTGATGCTCCGTGTGTTTGCCCTGGGGTACCGCGGGGCAGTTCATCCATAGCCTCTGAAATAAAGCTGCTGTTAAAATATTTCAAGACGTTTTAGCAGCTTCCTAGAGGCTTTTGAAGAGTTAGGTGCCTCCTCAATAAGAGAAAGAAAGACGGCTGCTTCTTTTTTTTTCTTTTCTTTCTGTTTTCCTTTTTTTTTTTAGAACAAAAGCACATGCCACTAATTCAGGCATAGGAGTCAACTTAAAGTTGCAAAATATCTGCTGTAGGAAGGAGGTCCGGTTTTTGGCCCATAATTAAAATGAAAATTTGAATTTTGGTTCCCTTCTAAATTTAAAAGGATGGAGCAGCAGAGCAGACTAGCAGCTATGGAAGTGGATAACTGCTATATAAAAACAGCCAAACAAGATCTTATTTTATAGAAGTAGTTCTCATAGACCTGTCATGTTTATTTACAGGAATTGGGTTACTTGGCAAAGCCAGTACCGCAAGAACAAGGAAACAAAGACCTGACATTGGGGATGTTACCTCCCTCTTCAGCCTTCTTTTAGCCTTTAGCGGTGTGCTGACAGTCAAAAGAATAGATAAATCAGTAGTTATGTTATTAAGAAGCGTTTACTCCTCAAGATAATGCTTTCCATCCGTACTTTTAAGCAAATCAATACCATCTTTTTCCTCCAGGAAAAAAAAAAAAAAGCATTTGCTTGAACTACCTACCAAACCACAGCATAGAGGTAATAAGACAGGAAAGTGGTGTAAAAGCTTAAGGGGGCAGGCTTGCAAGGATAGAGCTGAAGATAAAAGATAATTGAGATGCAGCCCTTCTCTTACCGGGTTGCCTTTTATTTCGTGCAATAACATGTTCTTCCTCTACCCCCCAAGGGCTTTGAAACTATCAGGAAAATAAGAAGGTGATTAGTAAAGCCTACCATCCTACCTTCTCTTTCCTCCTACTTTTTTTTTTTCTCATCCACTAATATTCTCTACCTCCACATCTCTCTTGAATCTACCACAGTGTCCCATTAATAAAAGAAGAAAGGACCGTAGGCTCTTTCATTCCTTTTTTCATCTTAGCTACTATATTCCTCTGAGCTTTATTCTGTGCTTTGAACATTTAGGTGGCTTTTTCTTGGGAGTCCTATAATTGAGATATTTGAAATAGGGAGGGTTGAGGGGAATATAATAGTAAAGTGCACATTCTTTCTTTGTATAGTACAATGTGAAAGCTTCATCATTGGGCAAAGAGAGGGGAGTTTTTAACTCACAATAAGTCCTCTGTTTCCCACTTGACAGGAAAAAAATGTCTCTCCCCAACTTAAATTTCATATTTGTTAGTAAAACTATGAGATTTTATACTGAAAACTTATTCTGAGCATATTAGTTTGTTGGTGTTAGGCTGCTATTGACTTTATTTTCTTTAAGAGACAGGTGGTAGGAAACAGTTCTTACCACATCTTTACCTTCTTTTGCAGGGGAGAGCAGTGTTGGCCTCAGGTTTGTTTTTTTTTAACCCCTAAAACTCTAGAATTAGGGCTGCTTAAAGCTGCAGCTGCCCACGTAAAGAGCAACAGTGCAAATGAAAAGCAAGACTTTGAAATATGTTCGAGAGATTGTTCAGTGTAGGTTTGCGAAAAGATGTGTAGCAGGGTCTTGAGGAAAGAAATGAAGGTTTTTAATAGTGGCATTTCCATAAGGCTAGGGATAAATGTTTGAAGAGTAACAACTCTTCATTGGCTAGGAAGCAATTTTAACTGACTATTGCATCAAAAATGATGGATCTCTCTTTGAATTCCAATTTGTTACACTGAGAACTAGCGACAGTTTTGGTGGATCCAAGGAATGCACTGCAAATGAAGGTTGAGATAAATATAACTAGGCTAGTCGGCTTAAAAAAAAAATCCTGGTCCCCAAATTTTATCTCACTGAACTAATTTTATAGTCAAAGCATACAACCATGCTAAAGGGAAAAAAACAAAAATCAGGGGCTTGATATTAGACCATTTTCTGAACAAATTTTAATTGAAAAGGGAAGCCAAGGCTGGAATGTCACCTGATTTTTGTTTTTTTAGTCCAGAATATGGCTATCTTTTAACTTTCCAGTTTTGTTTTTAGATTCATTTTAAAAGATCTTCTGCTTTCTCTAGTCTTAAAAGTAATGTATAATTTGTAAAATGGACTGGATTTTGATGCCTACCATTCATTTAAATTTTGAACTTAGATGTATTTGTTTTTCCTGTGTTTGTTTTTCTTTCTAAGCCATATCACTCAGCACACTGGAAGATTAGATTATCCATTGTAATCAGTAGATGACAAGATGAACTTTAAAAATTACAGAGATGAAGTAGGAAGGAGATACTCTGAGATTAATAGGAATCTGCGACCTATGAATTAAATATGGAGCTGCATAAATTTTCTTTTTGCCACCAGGAAACAGTATTTCTAGAATGAATTTATTTTTTAAGTAATAAGATATGGAAAACAAAAGGCCAAAAACCACATGGGTTTTAGGAAAAGGAACCTAACACTTAGAGCAGTGAGTATGCTCTGAATGTATATTTTGCTCTCCAACAAGACCGTAATTTACTTGAGAGAAGAAACTCTTTAGAGGTAGTCATTGCTAATCCTTGTAATGCATTCTTGGAAAACTCCTCCGAAAAAAGACAAGGAATGTTTCTCCTGTTCCCATTGTAGCCACCGTGTTTGAGGCAACCTTTAGATGGTATTTCTGAATTGGAAATGCAAAATGTTATCTACATTTATAGAGTGTCAAGAAAATTAAATCTAAACTGAGAATGATGAACCAGATCACTTTCTGTACAGAAAGTGTGAATTGGAATAGAATTGCTGAACATAATCTTTTGTCGCAGGACCCTCTTGACAAGCCCTCAGGGCCCACTGTTGTCATTGTTTCTTCTGGGATTCCGCCTGCTTTCCTCTTCACAGTTGCCATCTCCTGCTTTTCCCACTTGAGTTCTTTGGGTCTGGCTTTGTAGCCAGCCTGGGAAGACAGTCTTCCAAGACTGCATCCCCTTTATTGCTGTTCTTCAGGACAAATACTCAGCTTATTTTAAGGGCTTTTACTTTCTGTCATCAAAAGAAAACTGGTAAATTGGGTAATACCAGATTCCTGATGTTACACATTGATAAAAATTAAAGTGTATGTTTAAATGTATCTATTCCTTTTTGTTTTGTGATGAAATGATAATCAAGTAGCTTAATCTGAAATCAGTTTTCCATGTTATATTGCTCTGTAGAGAAGTGAATGTGCCTCTTTTCTCAGGGTTAGGGCATGAACAACTGTTGCCATATTGCTCACTTTTTACTGGGCCCTGCCTCCTGAGGCTGTTCACTCCAGTTATGTTAATCCAGCAGTTCCCTTTATTCAGCGGAGATTCTGCAGATTCTTATAGTAAAAAAATATAATATCAGTAAGAATGCCAGAAGGACTTTAAACCTTTATTTAATGAGTTGCTATATTTTGGCAGTATCTCTTGGGGTCCCGAATCTTCTCTGTGTCCTGCTGTCTAGAACTTCAACTTACAGCTTTTCCAAGGATGATTCTACCTTAGGAAAAATGACTGTTGCTACCCATACTCACATGATCTTGATTAGAAGCAGATATTTCATTATGTTATTTAAAAGCAGTGTAGAATACATATCAAAATTTTTTTTAGGGCTTCCCTGGTGGCGCAGTGGTAGAGAGTCCTCCTGCCGATGCAGGGGACGCGGGTTCATGCCCCAGTCTGGGAAGATCCCACGTGCCGTGGAGTGGCTGGGCCCGTGAGCCATGGTCGCTGAGCCTGCGCGTCCGGAGCCTTTGCTCCGCAACGGGAGAGGCCACAGCAGTGAGAGGCCCGCTTACCGCAAAAAAAAAAAAAGTTTTTTTTAAAACTGTGTATAACAACATTTGATTCAGCTGATAAGTGATGTGATTTTTTTCAGTATTGAAAATCAGTTTTTGACTCATACTATGTTGATCATCAGTTTTTTGCTTTTCTTACTACTTACAGTAGGACAGTTTTTTTTTTGTTTGTTTGTTTGTTTTTTTGCGGTACGCGGGCCTCTCACTGTTGTGGCCTCTCCCGTTGCGGAGCACAGGCTCCGGATGCGCAGGCTCAGCGGCCGTGCCTCACGGGCCCAGCCGCTCCGTGGCATGTGGGATCTTCCCGGACAGGGGCACGAACCCGCGTCCCCTGCATCGGCAGGCGGACTCTCAACCACTGCGCCACCAGGGAAGCCCAGTAGGACAGTTTTGTGTCCCTTGGCTTGTTGCATAATTAGCAGCCAATAAATCAGTGATTCAGCTAGTATTCTTGTCAGCCAGTCAGCACACATTTATAGATTTAGCAGAGTTAAATTATCCCATACACAAATAATATACGACAGATTTTTAAATAAAATTTTAGCATTTATAATATTTTATTTATAATTTTTTGTTTTTGTTTTTTTGGCCACGAGGCATGCGAGATCTTAGTTCCCCAACCAGGGATGGAACCCTATGCCCCCTGCAGTGGAAGCGTGGACTCCCAACCACTGGACTGCCAGGGAATTCCCTATAATATTTTATTTTTAAACAACTGAAATAGTTTTATTCTGTTCTGTGTATGTATCTTTTTGACAGAAGTGATATATATATATATATATATATATTCTGTTTTGCAAAACATTTTTAAATTTTATTTTTTACTTATTGTTACTGTCTTACCACGTCAACGTGTACAGATCCTGCTCATCTTTTTTAGTGAGTATATCATGTATTGGTTATACCATAGTTTAACCAGTTACTTATTGGTAGACTTATAGGTTGCCTCTGGTTTTTATTTTATAAACAATGTCGCACTAACATTTTGGTTATACATCACGTGTACTTGTGTTTACTTTTTTTTTTAATTTATTTTTGGCCGCATGGGTCTTTGTTGCTGTGCGCGGGCTTTCTCTAGTTGTGGCGAGCGGGGGCTGCTCTTTGTTGCGGTGCACGGGCTTCTCATTGTGGTGGCTTCTCTTGTTGTGGAGCACAGGCTCTAGGGTGCGCAGGCTCAGTAGTTGCGGTGCACGGGCTTAGTTGCTCTGCAGCATGTGGGTTCTTCCCAGACCAGGGATCAAACCTGTGTCCCCTGCACTGGCAGGCAGATTCTTAACCACTGCGCCACCAGGGAAGTCCCTGTGTTTACTCTCTTAGAATAAATTATAGAATAGGTTTTCTGGATCAGATTGTACACATTTTAAGGGCTTTTGATGTACGTAGCTGTTTTTTTTGAAATACCAACTAGTTTACATTCCCACCAGTAGTATTTGAAAGTGGGGAATTCCCTGGCAGTCCAGAGGTTAGGCACTTTCACTACCATGGCCTGGACTCAATCCCTGGTGGGGGAACTAAGATCCCGCAAGCCACACGGCCAAAAAAAAACCTATAGTATTTGAAAGTGTTGGAATGTTGAAAATGTTCTTTTCCCTGCACCCTCTACTATACTGTGTTCTGTTATTCTTATTTTGCCTATCTGATTGGAAAAAATGTTATATATCATGTTCACATGTTTTTAGTAGTAAAGTTGAATATCTTTTCATGTGTTTGTTGGCTATTTATATTTCTTTTGTAAATTTATGTCTTTTTCCCATTTCTCTATTAAAGTATTCTTTACCTGCTTTTTAAAATATTCATTTTATGTATTACTTTTGCTAAGCACACAATTATGTACAAATATCCTATACTGTTAAATTACTCTATTTTAGGATAGAATTTCTCAAAATATGATTTATAGATCACCTGTAATAGAACCTGAGATAATCATTAGAATGCATATCATTTTCCAGAGGTTCCAATTTCTTAGACTTATGGGGGAATCTATGAATCTGCTACACATTAAGATTAGGGCACCTCTGATTTGGGGGAAATATACATTCTTTAAGATTTTTACTATTCCTATTTTTCTTTTTGTCTCACGGCATTCCACTGGTTTTTTTTCTTATTTATTTTAATAATCATAAACTACTCTTGATGTATTAAGATTATACCCCAGCCTAACATAATAATTTTACAAAAATGTTTTGATATGTGGAAATTTTTATTTTTTATTTTTTGGCTGTGTTGGGTCTTTGTTGCTGTGCGTGGGCTTTCTCTGGTTGTGGCGAGTAGGGGCTACTCTTTGTTGCAGTGCGCAGGCTTATCATTGTGGTGGCTTCTCTTGTTGCAGAGCACGGGCTCTAGGTGAATGGGTTTCAGTAGTTGCAGCATGTGGGCTCAGTAGTTGGGACACGCAGGCCCTAGAGTGCAGGCTCAGTAGTTGTGGCGCATGAGATTAGTTGCTCCATGGCATGTGGAATCTTCCCGGACCAGGGATCAAACCTGGTGTCCCCTGCATTGGCGGGCGGATTCTTAACCACTGTGCCACCAGGGATGTCCTGATACATGAAAATTTGAATGTCGTAGTACATAAAGGAAAGCACTTTTGTAAGGTGGTGGGGAGCCTTGCTTGTAAATGAGGCAAAAGGAATAATTGAGAGAAAAACAAGTAAATAGAGTAGGCAGAAGTATAAGGGGGTTTCTCATCTAGTTTCAAAAACCCAATGAGCTATTACTTAGTTTCTTCCTCAAGTTTTATGTGGTAGTCTTCTTTGAACCATATATTTGAAACCCATACTGCTTGAAAAATAGATTAGTCTAAGTGAAATTTTTGAAATTTTTATTGTTATATACATATTCAGTAGGGAGCAATGTTCCCTTTAACTTTTTTCTTTTTCTTTTTTTTTGCGGTACGCGGGCCTCTCACTGTTGTGGCCTCTCCCAATGCGGAGCACAAGCTCCGGACGCACAGGCTCAGCGGCCATAGCTCACGGGCCCAGCCGCTCTGCGGCATGTGGGATCTTCCCGGACCGGGGCACGAACCTGTGTCCCCTGCATCGGCAGGCGGACTCTCAACCACTGTGCCACCAGGGAAGCCCCCCTTTAACTTTTTTTAATTGCAAGCAGATGAACATGCTACATAAGCAGCAAATTACAAAGATGGAACTTATATGGATGTTTTAATACTGTAACCAAATAAAGCTTTCAGTGGTTGACACATTTAATGATATGCATAATTGTTACTGTGCTGCATGGTAATTAAGCTTAAATATAAATGACTGTGTTTATTATCAGTTTTCTTTAGCCAGACATCACATTTTTGGGACCAACTTGAAGGAGGAAAAAATATGGCAGGCCCAGAAGCTTTTGCAAATATTTCTGGTTTAGAGATTTCAGTATTAGAGAGATTTGATGTTTGGGGACAGGTTTGCTCGTATCTTTAGTGTTCCTAATTCTGGAGGCCACAGACTTTCCTTTTCCCGTCCACTACTCAAGACCAAATACTAGGGGGAGAAATTGGGAAGATTCAGCCATTGCTTTACTTTCTCCAAATAGTTTTTTCTGCCTAGTAATTAAAGCTTGGGATGCAGAGGTCCCAGTCATTGATAGTCAGTGGACAGAGGACAGTTCCTTCCCTGCTTAAGCCAACCCAGTTCCAGGTCTCAAGGTCTAAGCTGTCACGGGCCCTAGTATATATTTAAGTTGTCTGTTAACCCGGGTCTCTGAGAATTTCTGAACCTGTCTTTTTCATGTTTTCCCAATCTAGGCTGTCTACCGCAAACAAATATCTAATATCTATGAAACAAAATGAAATAAAAGCAAATTTAACATCATTATGAAACCAAATGAAAATATGATAGCTTAGTATATGCTTTTTTCCTGCCAGACCTGCCTTCCACTCCACATATACCCTTCCAGCCCCAAATGAGATGCATATTTTTACCCCTGGAAAAGTAGTGTCAAGTCAAAGATTCTACAACTTGGAAGAAACTATAACTGGGAATCATTCCTATTCCTGCTATAACTTTCTAGGGATGATTTCTAGTCTCTGCAACTTGGCTGTGTGTAATGAAGCATTTGTTGGTCAAATGTTTCTACATCTATGGTACTAAATTTTTGTACTGTCTAAAAGGATGAAGTAATATTGGGAAAATGTCCTGATACTACTTTTAGAATCTTCTGTTTGCCAGTTCATTATTGGTTGATAGTAGTCTTGTATCAGCTGTTATTCAGCAATAAACCTACCTAATGTTTGATGTTGCTTTACCTTTTATAGAGTACTTTTACATGTATTACTTCATAATTCACTCATAAATCATCTTTGTTAGGGAGGTGCTATTTTCAGGAAGGAAAGTTCTGAGTTCAGAGAAGTGAAGTGACTCAAAGAGCTATAAAGAGGCTTGAATCCATATCTTTCTATTTATTTATATTTTACATCTTTCACAGATACCATCTGCCAAATCATTTAATGTAAAAACTGCACTATTAATGATTAAAACACATATAATAAAATTTAAATTAAATAACTTAGGTTATAAGCGTGGCAGATATTTAAATAAAGTTTAGGACAATGGCATACAGATTTTTCAAAATGGATCAATTATGTCTTGTGACAAATGAAAAATTGCCATCATAGATGGGAAATTAAACGATATGTTATATAGGCAACTGAGGGAAGAAAATTTGCCTTTGAATGCTGTTTATGTATTATGTTAGTATATCTGTACCATAAATGATAAAGTAGGAAAACTATACTATATGAAATACCCATGTATTTTATCTATTAGGTCAGTATTATATCTCTCATCAAAGATTTTTTTTTTTTCAATTTCTCTTTCTGGTAGTTCATTGTTAGTGTATAGAAACGCAACTGATTTTTGTATACTGATTTTGTATCCTGAAACTTTACTGAGCTAATCAAAGATTTTAATATCAAGTCGATAATATTTTGAGAGGAAATGACTAATTTCTCCCATTTTTAAAAAATTTCTTTTCAGATATTTCAGTCAAGGGAAGAAATAGCTCTTCTCCTAAGATGGAATCTGTTGTTTGGGAATGTGGTTGATCAACTTGATCTGTTGGCCAAGTGGTGCCCTATGTAATAAAATGAAAAGAAGAGGCAAGATGATGTCATTTTCCCATATTGTGAAACCAAAAACAAATGCCTTTTGTGAGACCAAGTTAACAAACCTCTGACGGTGCAAAGAGTATTTCTGTCTGAAGAACTTAACAGAAAGATCGAAGAAGTACTTTCAAGCTGAGACCTGCAAGTGTACAGAGATCTAACGTACATATTGAGTAGGCCTGATCATCTGATTCTCATTCAGTCAAGGAAGCATGGCTGTGAGTTGGATCGTCTTCATTCTGTGGCCCTTGACTTTGTTTGTGAGGCATATAGGTGGGCACAGTTTGTTTTCTTGTGAACCTATTACCTTGAGGATGTGCCAAGATTTGCCTTATAATACTACCTTCATGCCTAATCTTCTGAATCATTATGACCAACAGACAGCAGCTTTAGCAATGGAGGTAAGACTTGATCTATTATTTGACATGTCGTAGAAAATGATTCTTGTATTACCCTGTTTAACCAAGCTAATGAATGTGTCTGATAGACAACAGGAAAATAATGTTGTTTTTAACTACATCTTGTATGTTAAAAAGTTATGTATTTAGGTTCAAACTCTAATGGATTGAAGATTTCATGTTTGGGGAATGTTACTCATCTTAGTTTTCAGACATTATTTTATATAGAAATTTGAAGCACTGGAACTTGGGAGATAATAGCCATTCAGAAGTTTAAAATTGTCCAAGTTATGACATGATTACATCTTTTCTGTTTTTGCTAATAAAACTTTAAAGAACAGACTATACTAATAGTACTCATAATTCAGTTACTAAATATTGAAGGGAACATGACTTTGAAAATGGGTTCTTTTGTTCAGCCTTAGGCTGGTGGTTTACAGTATCTGAATTTTCTTAAATAGTTAAAGTGATTTCCTGGTCTTACCATGCCCTTCTGCATGTGGGATCTTAGTTCCCCGACCAGGGATCAAACCCATGTCCCCTGCATTGGAAGGCGGAGTCTTAACCACTGGACCGACCAGACCACCAGGGAAGTCCCTCCCTGTAACTTTTTATTATGGAAAATTTCAGTTATATATTGATAGAAATGTATGGAGTGATATAATGAACACCATATACCCATCATCCAGCTTCAAAAGTTATCAACACATAGCTAGTCTTGTTTCATTTATGACTGCACCTGGGTTGCTTTAAAGCAAATCCACCTGGGTTGCTTTAAAGCAAATCCCAAACACCATAATTTCATCCATAAATATTTCCGTATATATCTCTATAAAGTAACGACTCTTTCAAAATATGTAAACATCGTACCTGTATCATCAAATATACAATTAATGTTTAAATTACTCTTAGAAGTTCACAGTTTATTTTATAGTTGACTTTTCAAATCAGAGTTCATGCAATGCATTCAATTGATGTCACAGTTTATAGTTTCTCCTTCCCTTACCCCTCTCCCTTTTTTCTTGTAGTATGTTTGCCCTATTTCTCATAGTTTTATTTTGCAGACTGCATCCCTGTGATGTTATTTACCATGTTCCTCTGTCTCTGTTTTTGTTTTGAAAGAATACTTCGTAGGCACGTAATGTCTGCTTGTTACTCTTTGTAATTTTAGCAGCCATCGATCATCTCTTAGGTCAATAATTTTATTAGGGGTTTGCAAAATGGTGATATTCTAGTTCTGTCATTCTTCATTTCTCAGCCAGACTACTTTATAAACAGAAACTTCTTCTTTTCGACTATTGGACTATTAAGTTACTCTTGTGTTCAGTTTTTATAAGAAAGACAGGATAAATACTTGATTGTTTTCCTTTGTTTATTAGTTTTTAGGATAATAAATTGATTCACAAGAATCTTTCAAAAGTGACTAATGAGGTCTTTTTTCTTTTTTTTCTTTTTAAGTATCATTATGAACTCATGGATTTTTACCATATTTGATGTGTTTCAGTCCATTGCAGTTATTATTTTATTAGGGCTCAAATTGTTCTGTCTTTGGTAGTGGGAGCCGCTTCAAGGTAGCTCCTAAGTGTATTTGACACTACCCTAGTGGTTTCTAATAGCTTCCTTGCTTTCTGGTATGATCTAACCTCATTTCATAAAATTCTGCCTTAGACCTTGAATTATCAGGTTTTTTAGGGAGCACTAGTTCCTTTTAGTTGGAAAGGATTTTCACGGACTGCTATCTGGGTGTTACGCTTATTGATACTAGGTTAGTCATTTTTAGGCCTTTTCATAGACAGAGCTAGGAAGTACTTTTTTTAAAAAGAAAGTACATCATGAGTTTATACTGATACTTGCAATTAAATCATATTGCAGAGTTTTTATTTAACAGTTTAAAATTTTAGTTTTGTTTTTCTCTTATACTGAAACCTTATTATATAGAGACATTATATAATTTCAGAATAATAGCAGTATTATTACTAACAATGTAATTACTGAAAGCAGTTTTAGATTTCTTTCTACTTCTTTTAGTCCTGAGGGATGTATTTCACCAAGGATGTACAGTCAAATTACTGTGTTTTAAGTTACTTAAGTACTTCTCTGTTTGGTTTAATTCAACACACAGTTCAGGTTTGTGTTTCATTTTGATTTTAAAGAATGACTTAAAATTTTTTTTTTTGCTTAAGTTTGTTTTATAATTATGTTTCAGAACTTTATATATAGGACAAGGTACAATCAGAGAAGTCTAGTTTCTGGCCCTCTCCCCTCCACCTTATTCTTTCCTTCCCTTAGGGGGTAGTCTTTTTTTAAAGTTTTTTTGTTTATCCTTCCATTAAAAATTATAAATATAATATAACAATTATATAAAATGTTTATACAGTATCTGTCTATATTTATATATTCTTTCACTTTCCTTTGATATAGTGTCATACTGTTTGTTTTCTCTACCTTGCTTTTTTCACTGAACAGTATATCCTGGATATTCCATAGTAGTGTTTATAGATATTCCTCAAAAAGATTTCTTTAATTATGGCAGAATATACATAACATAAAATTTACCATTCCAATCTTTTTTGGGTTTTTTTGGCCGCACCGTGCGGCCTGCAGGATCTTAGTTCCCTGACCAGGGATTGAACCCCTTCCCTTGGCAGTGAAAGCACAGCGTCCTAACCACTGGACCACCAGGGAATTCCCCCATCCTAACAATTTTTAAGTGTGCAGTTCAGTGGCATTAAGTACAGTTGCCTTGGTATGTCATCACACTATCCTTCTGCAGCACTTTTTCAGCTTCCAAAACTAAAATTCTGTACCCATTAAACAATAATTTCCCATTCTTCCATTCCCCAGTCCCTGGCAACCACCATTCTTTCTTTTTTTCTTTCTCTCTGGATTTGACTACTCCAGGGAACTCCCCAGTGGTCCAGTGGTTAGGACTTCGCGCTTTCACTGCTGCGAGCCCAGGTTCAGTCCCTGGTCGCAGAACTAAGATCCCACAAGCTGGGCCGCTTGGCCAAAAACAAAAAGAAATTGACTACTCCAGTACCTCATTTAAGTGGAATCATACAATATTTGTCCTTTTGTGATTGGCTTATTTCACTTAGCATAATGTCTTCAAGATTCATCCACGTTGTAGCACGTGTCAGAATTTCCTTCCTTTTTAAGGCTGAATAATATTTCATTGTATGTATATACAAAACATTTAGTTTAACCATTAATTCATCAGACAGTTGGGTTGCTTCCACTTTTTTGGCTGTTGTGAATATAGCTGCTATGAATATGGATGTATAAATATCTGTTTCTCTGCTTTAAACTTTTTCTGGGTATACACGCAGAAGTGAAATTTCAGGATAATATGATACTTCTATGTTTAATTTTTTGAGGAACCACCACAGTTTTGCATAGCAGCTGCTCCATTTTACATTTCTAGCAACAGTGCACGAGGGTTCCAATATCTCTATATCCTTACCAGTGCTAGTTATTTTCTGGGTTTTTTGTTTGTTTGTTTTGTCTTGGAATAATAGCCATTCTAATGGGTACGAGATTGTCCTCATTTTTTTTATATAAATTTATTTTATTTATTTATTTTATTTTTGGCTGCATTGGGTCTTTGTTGCTGCACACGGTCTTTCTTTAGTTGTGGCAAGCGGGGGCTACTCTTCATTGTGGTGCGCGGGCTTCTCATTGCAGTGGCTTCTCTTGTTGCAGAGCACGGGCTCTAGGTGCGTGGGCTCAGTAGTTGTGGCTCGCGGGCTCTAGAGCATAGGCTCAGTTAGTGTGGTGCATGGGCTTAGTTACTTCGTGGCATGTGGGATCTTCCCAGACCAGGAATTGAACTTGTGTCCCCTGCATTGGCAGGTGGATTCTTAACCACTGCGCCACCAGGGAAGCCCCTGTCCTCATTTTTTAAATTCAGTTCTTACTGAAGGACATTTGCTTTTGAAAGCAGAGCTTGCTGTTGATGTCCTTATTCATCTTTGTAGGGCCAGCAGCTAACATAGTGCCTAACACATAATAATTGCTAAAGAAATGTTTGAGTGAGTTAATGAACTTTATAAACTGTGTCTTCCGAAGGGGTGGTGGTAGTCATGGTTGTGGTTATAGTGCTGTACCTAAGCACTTAATCTCTTGAAGTTGTAATTGATAAATAGTGATGGGCTTTTTGGCGATGGTAATGGTAATCCTCTTACCAATACCAAAGATACCACTTTCCTGTGAACACTAATATTTTACTTTGCCCTTTTTTGGCAGGAGGTGGGGGGAGTGGAGATCAAAATGACTTGAAGCTTTCAACATTTTGTTTACACTTATAAGTGGGGTAATTAAGAAAAAAAATAAAGCAAACCAACTCTCATCTCTAGACCTCTCATGTTCTTTCTGCCTTAATAGTCTAATCTCCATCTTTGCCTGTCATATTCTAATGGTTGTACTTGATGCATTAATAAGTAGAAAAAAAAAGAGTGGATAATAAAACATTTCGTGTAGTATCATCCTGTTTTAGTTGAAGAAAAAAAAGCATGTTCATGTAGAGTAAGTGATCTGGAGAGATTTTTGCCAAGGCCAACAGTGATTGTTCCTGAATTAGCACAATTTATTTGTGTTTTCTGTGTTTTTCATTTAATGTTTGTATCAGTATTTTCTGATTTTTCTGTAAGAAACACATTGTGTTTTCAAAATAGTAAAATTAGTACAGAAACTTTATTTTTAAAAATCTCAGCTGTCCTTTTTTGTCTACCTCCCAGTTGCAGTGTCTAAGACTTGGTATTTATTAAGTGTATTTTGATTGAATGACTGAAACTTAAGGAAGAACTTGCTAAATGCCATAAATAGGTATAAAGTGCTAAGAGGATTCAAAAGAGAGAAGGATCATATGTAGAAGAGATAGCTGCAGATCATATTTGAATTAACCTTGAAAGACAGGTGGATTTTCTGTTTGTTTTTAAGAGAATAATATACCCCTTTCTACCAGTAATATTTTGTGGATAGGCTTCTTAGGAAATGAAATTTCTTTGATTATGTTTATTCTTGAAATTCATTGCTTATATCTTTAGAATATATGCATTATCCAGCAGATTTACCTCTCTTATTATCTTTTGTTTAGGTTAATATTAATAAGGTAGTTTTCCCTAAGCAAACAACAATCTAGTGAATTGGATTGAGAAGCCTATTGTGTGACAGGGAAACCAACCAGGAATTAAGAAACTTCTAAATTGAAAAATGTACACACAAGTAGTGGAGAGTTAATTGCATTTAGTTATTTCTGACTATAGGAAAAAAATAGCTTTTAAATTTTTAATTGATTTTTTTGTGTGACAAATCACTTTAAAAGAATGCCTTAAAAATACTTTTTTTTTGTTTGTGTGTTTTTTGTTTTTGCGGTACGCGGGCCTCTCACTGTTGTGGCCTCTCCCGTTGCGGAGCACAGGCTCCGGACGCGCAGGCTCGGCGGCCATGGCTCACGGGCCCCAGCCGCTCCGCGGCACGTGGGATCTTCCCGGACCGGGGCACGAACCCGTGTCCCCTGCATCGGCAGGCGGACTCTCAACCACTGCGCCACCAGGGAAGCCCCAAAAATACTTACTTTAAATTAAATTACTAAGTGTGATGGAATTTGGTTTGTGAAGTTTTATCTTTTGAGACAGACCAAAATTTACAACTGTTCATGATATTTGAAAAAAGTTTACTTTCTGAAGAAAAGTCAGATTTTATGGGCAGGGCTTCCCTGGTGGCGCAGTGGTTGAGAGTCCGCCTGCCGATGCAGGGTACGCGGGTTCGTGCCCCGGTCCGGGAAGATCCCGCGTGCCGCGGAGCGCCTGGGCCTGTGAGCCATGGCCGCTGAGCCTGCGCGTCCGGAGCCTGTGCTCCGCAACGGGAGAAGCCACAGCAGTGAGAGGCACGCGTATCGCAAAAAAAAAAAAAAAAAAAAAAATTTTATGGGCAGCTCTGGAAACTCCCATTTGACTTAAGAAGATAAATATAGGCCTGTGATAATGTCATCTTTCTGCAAACCAACGCACTGAAAGAATATTGGAAAGTATTTAATATGCTGTCGTAAGACATTTAAAAAGTAAGATTTGTAAAAGAAAAGCAGATCTGTGGGATTAAAGGTATTTTGTTGCAGACCTAGAATTTTTTTAATATGTATATATAAAGTATAATTCTTAAAGTTTTAGACCTTTTCTCATTAGGAATTTTATTATTACAAAAAGGTTTTTAAAAGGTCTTATTTTTAATCATTTAAAATTATTCTAAAAAGTTGTTTTTTAATAATTTCTCACTCTAATTTGGATCTGAAATAGAATGAATACCATTTTTGAATTTTCAATGCCATTCCACATTTGGTTTCACATTTAGTGAATTTAGTCATAATATTCCCAAACCTAGTAGGATACAGTTTCTATGGTTATCAGACCCTTTGTAGAGTGACAAAGATTGGAATTCTGATTCTCTTGAGTCAAATTTTGGCCTTTGACTCTGTCCCCTTTTCACACTCCTTGCTAAGCTTAGGCTGTTGCTATGCTTGAGGGCTTGTCAGCTAGAAGGTTCCTATGGTAACAGGAATGGAAATTTCAAAGAAGAAAGAGAATGAGAGCACAAAGGCTTGGTTGATTTGAATCTGAACAAAGAATAGAAGGTTCCATGTCTTGTACCTTCGTTGAAGAAAGCAGAAATTTAATTTTAGAAAGTTACTTTTCAGTTTGTAAACTTTGTATACCCTGGTCTTAATTTAGTGAATAAAAGTATTACTGCTTAGGGGAGTACTCAGTAAGAATCTTTTAAAAATTTAATCAGCTAAAGTTCCTTTTTTCTCCTTTATAGAGCTTTGATAGTATTCCTTATCTTAACATATTCTCAACTTTGCAGTATTCAGCCTAGCTCATTTAATTTTGATTTTGCTGAGGTTAAAAATTGTTAGGGTTAAAATCAAGGCAGTTTGCTTATTTGAAAAATATTAATTTTTTTTGTTTTTATGTAACAGCTTTATTGAGGTATAATTTGTGTACAATAAATTGCACCCATTTAAAGTGTTCAATTTGATGAGTTTTGACAGATGTATACATCCATGAAACCATCACCACTATCAAGATATAAAACATTTCCATCACCTCAAAAGCTTCCTTGTGTCCCTTTGTAGTCCACCTCCCTGAGTTGGCTCCCTGTTCCAAGCAGCCACTGATCTGCTTTCTGTCATCATGGATTAGTTTTCATTTTCTGAGTTTTATATAAATGTAATTAATATAGTATCTACTTTCTTATGTCTGGTTTCTTTCACCCAGCATAGTGATTTAGAGATTCATGCATGTTTTGTTTTGCTTTTTAAAAACACCATTCCAATTGACAATTGACTTTCTCACTTGGGAGTTGAGAATGGGAAATCAGCAGGGTTCCTCATGCCCATCAGATAGGCCTTCTGCGGCTCTATTAATTTGCAACTCTTTCCTAATCTCCTTTTAAAATGTCTTTTACTGGGTTCTGTACTCTTTTTTTTTTTTTTTTTTTTTTTGCGGTATGCGGGCCTCTCACTGTTGTGGCCTCTCCCCTTGCGGAGCACAGGCTCCGGACGCGCAGGCTCAGCGGCCATGGCTCACGGGCCCAGCCACTCCATGGCATGTGGGATCTTCCCGGACCGGGGCACGAACCCGCGTCCCCTGCATCGGCAGGCAGACTCTCAACCACTGCGCCACCAGGGAAGCCCTGTACTCTATTTTTAAATTTAATTTAATTTTTAAAAATTTTTTTTAAATTTTTGGCTGCATTGGGTCTTTGTTGCTGCATGCGGGCTTCCTTTACTTGCGGTGAGCGGGGGCTACTCTTCGTTGTGGTTCACGGGCTTCTCATTGCGGTGGCTTCTCTTTGTTGCAGAGCACGGGCTCTAGGCGCGCGGGCTTCAGTAGTTGTGGCACTGAGGCTCCATAGTTGTGACTTGTGGGCTCTAGAGCACAGGCTCAGTGGCACACGGGCTTAGTTGCTCCGCGGCATGTGGGATCTTCCCGGACCAGGGCTCGAACCCGTGTCCCCTGCATTGGCAGATGGATTCTTAACCACTGCACCACCAACGAAGTCCCTATTCTTATTTGTATGTAATAAGACCATTTTACAAAGGAAAAACATGAAATTTACAGAGATTACATAGAACACATTGGTTAAGCTCAAGGCCTCTGGGTAAGAATGCAGAGGTTTAGCTCTTGGGACTGTCTTTGTAGTTATGTGATCTTGGGCAAGCTACGTAACTTTCTGTGTCTCATTGTTTTTCACGTGTATTATAAAATGGGATGACTAATGATAGTACCTACCTTATGGGATTGTTGAGAAGATTAAAAAAGATGTGTGAGGCACTTACAACACTGCCTAGCCTATAGTAAGTGTCAGTAAATGCTAGCTGACATACAGCACAAGGTACTTACAGCTAACAAGTGGCAGAAGCATAAACTTATAGCTTTAGACTCAGTGCAAGCAGCACAAAATAGTCACTCAAGTCAATTTTATAATTCATGATGGGGCTCACAAATGAAGGTTTTACTAACATAGTAACATCACGATATTGGATTAGTTGGTATTGTATGCATTGCTGAGGACCACGCAAGTTTGAGACTCACTTAAGGCATACATATGCATATATGTGTGATGTATGTACATACATCAAAATAGTGCAGAGAGATTCTTTGTACTGTACCTAGTTTTCCCCCAGTCTTCCTATCTTATATAACTATTATGCAGTATCAAAACCTGGAAGTTAACATTGGTACAATCTATAGCCCTTATCATATTTCACCAGTTTTTACATGTAGTCATTTTTGTGTCTGTGAATGCACATGTACATGTGTGTATATTGTCTTTGCAGTTCTATCACACGTATAAATTTGTGTAGCCATCACTTTGGTTAAGATACAGAACTGTTTTAGTGCCACCGAGGAACTCCCTTGTGCTTCCTTTCTCCCTCCCCCCTTTCCTATTTCCAAGTAACCACTAATTTGTTCTCTAGCCCTATAATTTTGTCAGTTCAAGAATTTATATAAATAGAATCATACAGTATATATAATCTTTTGAGATTGGCTTTTTTTAATTTAGCATAATACCCTTGAGATCCATCCAAGTTGTTGCATGTATCAATAGTCATTGTTTTCAATTGCTTAGTAGTATTCCATTATATAGATGTTCTGCAATTTGTTTAATCATCCATTGACAGATACTGAGTTTTTTCCAGCTCTTTGCTATTACAAATAAAGCTGTTATGAACATTCCTGTACAGGTTTTTGTGCAGACATAAGTTTTCCTTTTGGGGGGAATAAATGCCCAGCAGTGTGATTGCTGGATCATATGATAAGCATATGTTTGGATTTTTAAGAAACTGCTCAGCTATTTTCCATAGCAGGTGTACCATTGTACATTCCCACCAGCAGTATATGAGAGATCTACTTTCTCAGCATTCTTACCACCATTTACTATTTTCACTATTTTTTATTCAGCTTTTATAATATGATGTGGTATCTCATGTGGTTTTAATTTGTATTTCCCTCATGTCTAATGATATTGAACATCTTTTCATATGCCATTCATATATTCTCTTTGATAAAATGTTCATGTCTTTAGTTCATTTTTCAATTGATTTGTTTTTTACTTTTGAGTTTTGAGAGTTCTTTATAAATTCTAGATACAAATCCTTTGTTTGGTATGTGGTTTGTAAATAGTTTATCCTGGTCTATAGCTTGCCTTTTCATCCTTTTAACAAGGTCTTTAGGAAAACAGAAGTCTTAAATTTTAATGAAGTTCTATTTACCAATTTCTTTTCCCTCTTACGGACTGTGATTTTGGTGTCATTTCTAAGAACTCTTCAGCCTGGGTCTGGAAGATTCTCTCTCTTTTAAGTTTTATAGCTTTATGTCTTACGTTTAAATCCATGATCAATTTTGAGTTAATTTGTGTAAAGTAAGTTTCATTTTTCTGGCTGTGAATATCCACTAGCTTTAGCACTATTTGTTGAACAGACTATCTATCCTTCCACCATTGAATTGCTTTTGCTTCTTTGTGAAAAATGAGTTGGTTATTCTTGTGTGGATTTATATCTGTGTTCTCTATTCTGTCCTGTTTTATCTTTGTGTCTGTTTTACCACCAATACCACAGTGTCTTGATTACTGTTAGCTATATAGTAAGTCTTAAAATTGGAGAGCATGATTTTTCCCACTTTCTTTTTCAAAATTGTTTCAGTTATTCTACTTCTTTTGTTTTTTAAATATAAATTTTAGAATAAGCTTGTCTTTAGTTACTAAAAGCATGCTGGCTTTTGACAGAAATTTCATTAAGTCTAAGGACCATTTGGGGGAAGATTGACACCCTTACATGTTGAGTCTCCAGTCCATGAACAGTGTTGTTATGGATTGACTTGAGTCCCCCTAATAAGCCCTAACCCCCAGTACCTCAGAATGTGACCTTGTTTGGAAATAGCGTCTGGAGTAGTGGAGTACTGAGGTACTTCTACTCCAGTATGACTGGTGTCCTTATAAAAGGGAATTTTGGACACAGGCACACATAGAGGGAAGATATGTGAAGAGGCACAGGGGGAATGCTGTGTGAAGATCGGATTTATGCTGCCACAAGCCAAGGAACTACTAGAAGCTAGGAGAGATACCTGGAACAGATCCTTCCCTAGCACCTTTAGGGGGAGCATGGCTCTGCCAACACCTTGATCTCAGACTTTTAGCTTCCAGAAATGTGAGACAATGAATTTCTGTTGTTTAAGCCACACAGTTTGTGGGACTTTGTTGCAGCAGCCCTAGCAAACCAGTATAACTGTATATCTGTCCATTTATTTGTATCTTCCTTGATTTCATCAGCATTTTATAGTTTTCAGCATACAAGCCCTATACATGTCTTGTTGGACATTTACCCAGGTGTTTCTTTTTTTAAAAATAAATGTGATTATAGGGCTTCCCTGGTGGCGCAGTGATTGAGAGTCCACCTGCTCATGCAGGCGACACGGGTTTGTGCCCCGGTCTGGGAAGATCCCATGTGCCGCGGAGCGGATGGGCCCGTGAGCCATGGCTGCTGGGCCTGCGCGTCCGGAGCCTGTGCTCCGCAGCGGGAGAGGCCACAACAGTGAGAGGCCCGCGTACTGAAAAAAAAATAATAATAAATAAATAAATAAATAAATAAATGTGATTATAAATATATTGTTTTAACTTAGTTTCTACATGCTCATTATATATAAAAATGCAATTGTATATAGAAATACAATTTTTTGGTATGTTTTTCTTGTATTCTGCAACCTTGTTGAACTTATTAATTCTAGGACGAATACTTTTTTCTTTAAACTAATTTAAAAGTGTTTTTTGAGATTCCTTGAGATATTCTGTGTAGATAGTAATGTCATCTGCAATAGGGACATTTTTCTTTTTCCAATCTCTACACTTTTTATTTCCTTTTCTTGTTTTTGTTTTTTTTTATATATTTATTTTTGGCTGTGTTGGGTCTTCGTTTCTGTGCGAGGGCTTTCTCTAGTTGTGGCATGCGGGGGCCAGTCTTCATCGCGGTGCGCGGGCCTCTGACTATCGCGGCCTCTCTTGTTGAGGAGCACAGGCTCCAGACGCGCAGGCTCAGTAGTCGTGGCTCACGGGCCTAGTTGCTCCGTGGCACGTGGGATCTTCCCAAACCAGGGCTCGAACCCATGTCCCCAGCATTAGCAGGCAGACTCTCAACCACTGCGCCACCAGGGAAGCCCCTCCTTTTCTTGTTTTATTGTGCTGATAGGACTTCCAGTACTATGCTGAGTAAGAGTGGTGAGAGCAGGCATTCTTCCCTTGTTTCCAATCTTAAAGGTAGGAATCCAGTGTTTCACCACAAAGTATGATGTTAACTGTAGGGTTTTTGTATATGTACTTTATCAAGTTGAGGCAGTTACTTTCTGTATGTACTTTGCTGGAAACTTTTGAAAATCATGAATGCTTTTTCTGCATCATTTGGTATGATCATGTGATTTTTTTCTTTGTTACTAGCCTGTTGATTTGGTAGATTACATTGATTGATTTTTGAATATGGAACCAGCTTTGGATTTCTGGAACAAACCCTACTAGGTTGTGGTATATAATGCTTTTAATATATTTTTGGACTTGATTTGCTACTATTTTGTTAAGGATTTTTGCATTTTGTTCACTGGGGGTATTGATCTGTAGTTTTCTTCCTTTGTATTATCTTTGGCTTTAATATTAAGTAATCCTGACTTCATAGAATTTGTTGGGTTTAGTTCTCTGCTATTTTCTGGAAGAGATTGTGTAGAATTAGTATTCTTTTAAAATTGTTAGTTAGATTTTACCAGTGAAACCATCTGGCCTGGATATCTTTTTTAGGAGGTTTTAAAATACAGATTCAATTTCTTGAATAGTTAGAAGACTATTCAGATTATCAGTTTCATCTTGGGTGAGTTTTGGTAGTCTGGCTTCTGAGGAATTGGTCCACTTCATCTAGTTTACGTGCATAGAGTTGTTTGTAATATTCCTTATTGTATTTTTAATGTCGGCAGTCTCTAGTGATATCCTCTTTCATTCTTGATATTGGTAAGTTGTGTTCCTTTCTCTCATTCTTTTTTTAATCATTGTTACTAGAAGCCTATCAATTTTACAGATATTTTCAAAGAACCAGCTCTTGGGTTGAGTGATTTTTTTTTTTTTTTCCTATTGCCCTTCTTTGTTTTCAGTGTCATTGATTTCTATTCTTTATTATTTCCTTCCCTTTGCTTTTGGTTTATTTTGCTCTTTTTGGTTATTATGAATAATGCTACTCTGATATGAACATTCATATACAAATTTTTGCTTGAACATGATTTTAAATTATTTTGGATATATTCCTAGGAGTGGAATTGCTGGATCATGTGGTAATTTTATGTTTAACTTCTTGAGGAGTCACCAAACTGTTTTCTCTAGTGGTTGCCTTATTTTACATTCCCATCAGCAAATGTATGGGGGTTCTGATTTCTTACCAACACTTGTTATTTTCTGTTTTTTAGATGGGGTTGTGGGTGTGATGTTGTATCTCATTGTGGTTTTGATTTGCGTTTCCTAATGACTAATGACATTGATCATCTTTTCATGTGCTTATTTGGTCATTGCATGACTCCTTTGGAGAAATGTTTGTTCAGGTGTTTTTGCCCATCTAAAAAATTGGGGTTTTTTTTTTGAGTTACAGGAATTCTTTATGTATTCTGGTTACTAGACCCTTATCAGATATATGATTTGCAAATATTTTTCACTGTGTGGATTGTCTTGTTCACTCTGCTTCTGATAGTGTCCTTTAATACACAAGAGCTTTTACTTTTGATGAAGTCCAATTTATTTTTTCTTTTGTGCTTGTGTTTTTGGTGTTTAAGAAACCATTGACAAAGCCAGGGTCATGAAGATTTACCCTTATGCTTTCTTCTACAGGTTTCATAGATTTTGCTCTTGCATTTAGGCCTTTGATCCATTTTGAGTTAATTTGGATGTGATGTGAGGCAATCAGCCAATTTTATTCTTATGCATGTGAATACTCAGTTGTCTCAGCACCATTTGTTGAAGAGACTATTGGTACCTTTAGGTACCAGGTGGTCTTGGTACCTTTGTGAAAATTAATTGACACACATTTGAAGGTTTATTTCTGTATTCCCAGTTGTATTCCATTGGTCTGTATGTCTAGCATTATGCTGGTACCATACTGTTTTGGTTGCTATATCTTTGTAATAAGTTTTAAAGTGGGAACGTTTTGTTCTTTATTTTCAAGGTTGTTTTGACTGTTCGGAGTTTCTTGCATTCCGTATGAATTTCAGGATCCGCTTCTCCATTTTGGCAAAAAAAGGCCATTGGGAGTTTTGAAGGGACTACATTGAATCTGTAGATCAGTTTATGGAGTATTGCCATTTTAACAACATTAAGTCTTCCAATCCATGAATATGGGAAGTTTTTATGTTTATTAGGTCTTCTTTGATTTCTTTCAACAGTATTTTGTAGTTTTCTGTTTTGCATCACATTGGTTAAATTTATTCCTAAGTACTTATTCTTTTTAATGCTCTTATAAATGGAATTGTTTTTTAATTTCCTCTTCTTTTGGCTTTTTTTGAAGTTTATTTTTAATGTATTTACTACAGTTATATTTCTATCAACTGTAGAAATACAGTTGATTTTTTTTTTCTATATTGACTTTGTATCCAGTGACTCTAAATTTATTTATTTGATGGTTTATAGATTACTTTAGATTTTCTTTGTAACAACCATGTTTTGTTAGTCTGGTTCAATTAGGAGACAGAACCACTCAGTGATTTAAACAAGGGAAGTGTAATATGAATAATTAATAAACTATTAAAGAAGAATAATTATAAGATATATAGAGAGCTCTACAGGGTTCTCTAGGGCTGAGGGACAATCTTAGAAGGGGCCCCCACCCCAAGGCTAAGACCTTAGTTGTACAGGATATAGTTACAGCTCACTAGGTAGCAGAGAACATCACAGGGTTGCTTGGGCCAGAGCTGGTCCACAGTTACCAGGCAAGCAGGACGCAACCCTTCAGGGCATAGGCAACTATTGGGTAAATAGAGAGAGTCAGGGCACTGCTGCAGGCAGGAGGCCTTGAGCCTACAGTGTCTATTTTGGGAGGGCTACAGGAAGGTGTTTACTAGGCTGGGCTGGGACTGTGAGGTTGATGAAGGATCATTCTAGGCACATGGGCATAGATTTCCTCACATTTACACTGCTGACTATGCAGCAGCCCCAACCAACAAGAGAAGCCCCCTTCATCCTGCAGTATTTCTCCAACACTCTATTGAGACAGTTTAAAATCATGTTCAATGTAAAGAAGAAATGATGAAAGGAATCCCATCCATTATCACAGAGCATGTGTTGAAGGGTGAGTTTGGAACAGAGATACAAATTTGGTAACTGGAGCACATGTCATCTGTGTATAATGACAGTTTCTTTCCAGTTCATATACCTTTTATTTCTTCTTTCTTTCTTTCTTTTTTTTTTTCCCTGACAAAGCAAGAGACTTTATTAGGAAGGGGCTCCTGGGTGGAGAACAGCAGGGTAAGGGAACCCAGAAGAACTGCTCTCTGTATTTCTTTCCTTCTAATCCTTTACCTTTTATTTCTTCTTGATGCTCTAGCGAGGACTTCCAATACAGTGTTTAATAGGTGATAACAGGTACTTTTGCCTCATCTTTGATCTCAGGGGACGCTTTCAGTCATTTACTACAAGGTATGAGGTTTGCTATGGTTTGATGTATATGCTTTCTATAGGATTGAGGAAATTCCCTTCTTAGTCTGTTAAGAGTTTTCATAATAAATGGGTGTTGGATTTCATCAAATGCTTTTATTGCCTCTGTTGAATAGATTGTGTGATTTCCTGCCCTTTTTCTGTGAATGCCATTAATTGCATTAACTGATTTTTCAAATGTTAACCAGCATTGTATCCTTGGAACAAAACTTTATTTGGTGTGATATATTATTCTTTTTTATATTGTTCTGGATTAATTTACTAATTTGGGATATGATTTTTACATCTATGGTCATGAAATGTGATTTTCCTTTCTTATATAGTCCCTGTTGGGTTTTGTTATAAAAATTATGCTGGTTTTGTGAGTTGAGAAAGTTTCCTTTTTTGGGGAAGAGTTTGTATATGATTGCTGTAACTTTTTCCTTAAACGTTTGATAAATTTTTTCTAGTGAAACCATCTTGGCTTGGAGTTTTTTTGGGGGGATAGTTTCTAATGGTGGCTTAAATTTCTTCATAAATGTTGATAGAAAACTAGATTTTATATTTCTTCTTTTATGATTTTTGGTAAATTGTGATCTTTTTCCAAGGAATTAGTTCATGTCATCCTAACATGTCGAATTTATTATTTATAGTATCCTCATTATATTTGTAGTAATTTTCTGTCCTTCATTCCTGATATTGGTAGTTTGTGGGTTTTTTCCTCTTTTACTAATTATTGCCTTTTTTCTACTTTCTCTAGGTTTGATTGGCCATTCTTTTTCCAGCTTCTTGAGATGGAGCTTACCATTGGTTGTTTTTCAGGCTTTCTTATTTTCTGACATATGCATATCAGGTTATAAATTTCCTCTGAGTATAGCTTTTGCTGACATTTTACTTATTGTCTTTACTACTTAATTCTAAATGTAGATTATACATATATATAAACATTAAAATGTAATATATATAATTATATACAATTTAAATTTCAATTATGATTTCCTTTGTTGATTATGAGTTATTTAGAAGTTTTTTTGTCTAATTTCCAAACAGCCAAACAGTTGGGTATTTTCTAGGGTTCTTTTTGTAATTGATATCTACCTTAATTCCATTTTAGTCATAGAACAGTCTGAATGGTTTTAGTACTAAGAAGTTTTTTGTGGCTTATTTTAGGACTTACAATATGGCCAGTTTTGGTAAAGATTCCATGTGTATGTTAAATAGGTTCCACTCATTGTTGGGTGCCATGATTATAAATATGTTGTTTAGGTCAAGTTTCTAATTGACTTGTTTAGATTTTCTGTATTCTCATAGAATTTTTGTCTCACTCTTCTTATTGAGAGAAGTGTATCAAACTCACTCTGATTGTGGATTTGTGTATGTCCCATTTTACTTCTGTTTTTTATTAAAATAATTTAAAGCTGTGTTAAGTGGTACATATATGTTTAGATTTACTTTTTAGTCATGGTGAATTGATTCTTTTATTTTGTCTTTAAGAAATGACCTTCTTTATCTCTGGGAACACTCCTTGTCATAAAGTGTAGTCTTGTTTTTGGTTGGTTCTTTCATTGTTTATTGTTTGCCGTCTTTTTAGTTTTAACCTATCTCTATCCTTATATTGAAAAACGTGTCTTTGTAAACGGCATAGGGTTTTTTTTGTTTTGTTTTGATTTTATTTGTACCTAGTCAAACAACTTTACTCTTTTACATAGTCTTTAGGCCATTTATATATAATGCAATTAGTGATGTACTTGGATTAATATCTACTATCTTATTACTTGATTTCAATTTTTCCAAACTGTTTTGTATTCTTTTTTCTCTGCTGTCTTGACTTCTTTTGTATTGTTCTATTTCTCTTTATTACCTTGTTAGTTGTGCATTCTTTTATTGCTTACCCTAGAAATTATATGTACCCTTGACTTATAGTATTATAGTAAAAATAATAACTTCGATCACTCTCCCATTAGTCTTCCTCTGACCCCCATCTTTATCATTTTATTATTACACATATTAATTTACATGTATTTTGTATGTATTTTAAGACATTATTTTCATTTGTTTATTTTTTAAACTTTTCATATTTTTGTCTCTGCATTGGGTTTTTTAAAAAATTATTTTATTTATTTTTGGCTGCGTTGGGTCTTTGTTGCTGCATGCGGGCTTTTTCTAGTTGCAGTGAGCAGGGACCATTCTTCATTGCGGTGCACAGACTTCTCATTGCAGTGCGCGGGCTTCTCATTGCAGTGGCTTCTCTTGTTGCAGAGCATGATCTCTAGGCTCACAGGCTTCAGTAGTTGTGGCTTGCAGACTCCAGAGCGCAGGCCCAGCAGTTGTGGTGCATGGGCTTAGTTGCTCCGCAGCATGTGGGATCTTCCCGGACCAGGGCTTGAACCCATGTCCCCTACATTGGCAGGCGGATTCTTAACCACTGTGCCACCAGGGAAGCCCCCATTATTGTTTGTTTATACAGAGAATATTTATATTTTCCCACATATTCCCCTCTTTTGTTGCTTTTAATTCCTTTTGAATTTTCATCTTAGATTATTTTTCTTTTGTCTTCTAGTGCAGGTTTGCTAGTGACTAGTTTTCTCAGTTTTTTGTCTGTCTGAAGATGTCTTTACTTTGCCTTCACTTATAAAGGGTATTTTTGCTGGCCATAGAGTTATGGTGAGCAGTTGTTTTCTCTCAGCTCTTTAAGTAGTCATTCTGTTGTTTTATAGTATTCGAAAGTCCAACAACAGTTGTTCTGTTGAAGGTAAGGTGTCTTTTTTCCCACTGGCTGCTTTTAAGATGTTTTTCTTTGGTTTTCAGCAATTTAAATGAGATATGCTTAGGTGTCTTTTTTTAATTATATTTATTCTTCTGGGGATTTGCAGAACTTTTTGAATCTGTGGGTTGTTGTCTTTAATCAGTTTTGACAAATCCTTGGCCATCATCTTTTAATATATTGCCTCTGCTCATTCCCTCTTTCCTCTTTTGAGGTTTCAGTTATGCATATTTTAGATTTTTTTCATGTGTTTTACGTGTCTGTTATGCTCTTTTCTGTATTTTTCAGTATTTTTTGATCTGTGTGCTTCTGTTTGGATATTTCCTATTGCCTTGTTTTCCATTCTTCCAGTTCTATCTTCTGACATATCTAATAAGTTCTTAATTTCAGCATTTATGTATTGCACTTATAAAATTTCTCTTTGGTTCCTCTTATGATAGATTCCAATTTTCTGGAATTCTTCATCTTTTATTTTCTTGAACATATTTCTTATATACAGTCTTGTCTACTAAGTCCAATAGCTGGGATTACCAAAACACTGTAATTTTTTCTTTTGTTTTTCAGTCATATGGTCCTGTCTCTTGGAATGCCTAGTATTTTTTATTGAGTAGTAGACATTACAAAATATTGGTGAGCTTCTACATGATGTTATATTACTACTCCAGAGAAAGCTCACCCTTTCTCCTGCTTAGCAGATAAATGGGGGCTGATCACCTTAATTCAGTGAGGGACTGAGCTGAGTTGAGGCTGGGTTTCATTTTTCATAGGTCTCTGCCTCCCTGTCATTTGCCCTTGCTACTGAAGTGTAGTCACTCAGGGGCTTCCAGCTGAGAGTGTGGTATGTTCATTTCCCACTTCCCCTGGCAAGACTTGAACCTCTAATTCATGTTTCCTCATACTGATAAAACTTCCAAAATCTCCACTCTGCTTTTCAGAGCTTTCTTCTTAGCTTCCTAGCCTCCTTCCCTGTGTAGCTTCAGAATTTTCAAATATCTTGAAGGGAAAACTGGCTCTTTGTCAGGCCCAATTCTAGGTACTTCCCCTTTTCACCCATCTGTTCCTTTTGTTTCTCATTTTGTCTGTAGTCTTTTTTTTTTAATTGGAGCATAGTTGATTAACAATGTTGTGTTAGTTTCAGGTGTATAGCAAAGTGATTCAGTTATACATATACATGTATTATTTCTAGTCTTGCAAGACTACCAGAGCTCTGCTGGTTTCTTGGTTCTCTAGCACCAGCCTAGGCTTGATTCTCAGCTTCTTGCCTTATACCCAGATTCAACAGATACCTCCTTGGAAAAGTGGCTGCACTTATCAGGCCACCACTCCATGCTTCCGAGCTCTCTAGATTCTTGGTCTGTCTAGTTCTTTTCCTTCACTACTTCTCTAATAGCTTTAAATAGGTATTTTTAAAACTTTCTTTCCTGTATTTTGAAGTTGTTCTTGATGGAAACATTGATTTAACACAAATTAC
Organism: Aethalodelphis obliquidens; assembly: GCF_003676395.1. Lineage (NCBI taxonomy): Eukaryota > Metazoa > Chordata > Mammalia > Artiodactyla > Delphinidae > Aethalodelphis > Aethalodelphis obliquidens. Next base: position 4,858,826 of record NW_020838005.1, read on the forward strand.
CTGTTCATACTTGGAAGTGATAGTCACATATAGTTTATTGTTATATATCAGTTATCACATCCATTATAGTTAACTTCTTTGACACCAGTTTCTTTAAGAGACTTGGTTTTCTGACTGTGTTGTGTATAGAAGGACTCTGGAAAATGTTTTATATCGATGTAGAAATAAGTTGATTGAGTCTTAATGGAAAGGCCTGGTGGTGAGAACATCTGTTATCAGTTCAAAATCAGCAGTGACTCTGAAACTGTTATATAAACAAGTGGAAAAGATATTTGGTAGTCAAAAGCCTAGATGCACATTTCTTGGGATAATTGATCTATTCCTATGGTTATAATGATGATTTTAGTATGGTTTTATGTTTGGGGCCACTGTTTTTTCTTTTTGTTTCCTTAATATCAGCTTAACATTGTGAGCTCTGTTTACATCATGTGATTTCAGAGTTGAAAGAACTCCCGTTTTTTAAAAAGAATTTTTTTAATGTACAAAGAAAAAGAAAATGTAAGACCAAAGTGAGATCTCTTACTACCTCCCACCCTCAAAATATGTACTACTGTGTATAACTACTTCTCTTCCTCCCCCACCCTTTCCTTTCACTTCTTGTCCTCTCTCTCTTATTGATACACGTCAATTGAAGAAAATATAGAAATTGAAATACATAAAAAGAAGAAAATTTAAATCCTATCACCAAGCACTAATCACACTTCTGAGCGTTTGACACATATCTTTTGTGGATTTTTCTATGTAAAATGCATCATATTGTTGTTAATGGTTCTCAGCCAGGCCTTTTCATTAATATCACCTGTAACAATTAAAATATGTATAGATTCTGGGATACACCTCATACTTAACCAAATCAGAATCTCCAGGGATAGGGCTAAGAGGGTTTCGTTGAAAAAAACAAACTCCCTCCCCTTTAGAAAATTTTAATTGCCTTCAGAAATCTTCTAAAACAGATTAAAAAAAAAAAGAATATTGCCGTATTATATGTAGAAAACTTTAACTTGTATGCAACTCTTTATCTAATGATTTGATTTTAACTTTCTCCTAGCCATTCCACCCTATGGTGAATTTGGATTGTTCTCGGGATTTCCGGCCATTTCTTTGTGCACTCTACGCTCCTATTTGTATGGAATACGGACGTGTCACACTTCCCTGCCGTAGGCTCTGTCAACGGGCTTACAGTGAGTGTTCGAAGCTCATGGAGATGTTTGGTGTTCCTTGGCCTGAAGATATGGAATGCAGTAGGTGCGAAAATCATAGATTTTCATGGACCATTACTTATGTTGCAGTATATTTAAAATTATTTGTCTTCTGGTTCATCAGTTTTTAAGAACTTTTTTGAAGTGTGTATATTAGTCATAATTGTGAACAGCAGTTTCATGGCCTCAGAGCTGTTCATTTCCTTAGGAATTTGGAAGCACTAAATGAAAAAGGTGGGAAAAGAAAAACATTCTATGAAGAAATTTTTTAAATAATCAAATTAAGAAAAACATAATCAAGATATTGCTTGTTGATTTCTCTCCCTTACAGATTTTTTCTGGTTATAAAAGTAATGCCATTTATTAAAAAATTAGAAAATATAGAGAATATAATCATTTGTTACCTCATTATTAAATATGTTTAATGATTTTAATGGGACTCAAATATCTTTATGATTTAAATGTGTTAATGACTACAGTAGTCCTGTCAGTTCCGTTTTTGTCATGTATTAATATACCCAGACCCAGAAAATGTCAGATACTTTTCAAATCACTTCCAATATATAGATTGTAAGCATTTCCTAAAGGTTTGAGGATATTTACCAGACAGTGTTATAGATTGGTACGAGAGAACATTATTATTAGTAATAACATATACAGTAGTAATACTGTATTTCTTGTATAATAATGTTGTGCCTTTTGTATTCTTAGAGTTTCAAGGATAAAGAATAAGATGAACACTTATATAACTCTTATTACCTAGCTTTGTCCAATCTTACTATTTTGCAATGTTTGTTTCAGATTTTCCTTTTTTTTTTTTTTTTTTTTTTTGGCTGCACCACATGACTTTTGGGATCTTAGATCCCCAACCAGGGATTGAACCCAGGGCCCTGTCAGTGAGAGCACCAAGTCCTAACCACTGGACTGCCAGGGAAGTCCCCAGATTTCTTTTTTTAAGAAATAAAACAGTACAGATAGAGTTGAAGTTTCCTTTCTTAGTACCCATCTTGATTGCATTTCCTTCTTCTCTCCCCAGAGATGAGATAATCATTATGTTGAATTTGTTGTTAATCATTCCTATCTTTGTTTTTATACTCTTACTACATATATACATATCCATAAACAACATTAAATTTTTTTTACATGTATCTGTGTTTATATCTGTAACTCTGGTTCATTCCTCTTAATTGCTGTATAATGGCCAATTGTATTACCATCCTATAGTTATTTAGCCATCTCCTACTGATGGTCATTTAAGTTACTTCTAGGTTTTTGCTATTATGGGCAGTGCTGCACAGAACACTTTTTTCTCCTTCATGTTTAAAATTAATTTGTTTATCATATGACAGTAGCCCTTGGAGACAGGTGAAAGGCACATGTTGTTACTCTCATTTGACAGATGGAAGAACTTAATAAAACATGTATTAGTTACTTGTAGTCAGTTCACTGGCATTTTGCTTTCTCATATTTGTCTGCTCTATTTCCCACCTATTTAACACACTCTCTTATCTACCCCATCAAACCCTTCATCCACTTTCTCCCCAAAACCTGGTAATATTTATAGTCCTGCTTTCAGAAGTTTGTAGATTTCTTGGTATTTATAACAACAGTTATGAATTACCTGGGCAGGAACCCTATTTTATGTTTTTTGTATCTAACTCCTATTGTTTAGTGGTCTTTTTATTTTAATAGGTTTTATACAAGTATAGAAGTGTCATTATGATTTATGTTTATTTGTTTTGATAGGGTTAAATCTGTTTTATGTCCTCAGTATTGCCTGGGATTGTCTAACTCTTAAATTCTGGCAAACCAATCTTTCATAATAACATTTCATTCTTCCACATCTCTCATATCCTTGTTCCTACTGTACCTGTTTTTCAACTTCATGGACACCCTCAGACTTTTGGGTTCTCCCCCACGCCCCTTATAGCTCCCTTCTTGATCTTACTTATTTTCTTACTTAGGTTAAGCTTTGTGGTCCATCACATAAAGTAATACTTTTGCTAGCAGTTTCAACTCATTCCTTCCACTGTACTTGTTCAGATCTCCAGCTCAACTAATTTCTTACAAATTAATTATGCTGCATATTTAATGATTTAAACCATAGCAACTTTTTTTTTTTAACTACCCCAGATCTCTACCATTGTTTTATTATGTTTGCTTTTCACATTTGTCCATCCCTCTATTGATCCATTAATCTACCTTATTCTTTGTATTTCAAAGTAAATTAGAGACAACAGTTATTGCCCTCACAAATATTTTATCAGGTCTTTCACTAACTAGAATTCAACATTTGTCTACAGTTTTTTCTTTCAGTTTAAAACTTTACAAGGAAATGCACAAATCTAAAGATATCTGAGTTTTGACAAGTGCCTGCACCTGAGTAAGCCAAATCCTCAGAAAGATGTAGAACATTATCATTACCATTACCTCATGCCCTCATGCTCCTTGATGGTCAATCCTTGTCTATACCATCCTCTGGAAGAAACTACTGTTTAACATCCTTCCAAAGTATCAATAATTACTTTGTCTATTCTAGAACTTCATACAAATGGAGTCATACAATATGTACTTGTTGTGTAACTCTTCTTTTGCTCAGGTTGAGATTGCCCTTCTTTGCTCTATTTTCAAGACTCATTAATATGTTCTTGTGTTCATCAGTAGTGCTTTTTCTTGCTGAGTAGTCTTCCATTGTATAAATATACTGTATTTTGCTTATCCATTTTCCTATTGATAGACATTTTAAACCATAGCAACTCTATTTGCTCTTTGTCTTTGGTCAGTTTCCAATTTGGTCAACAGGAAAATTTCTGTTCATTCTCCTCAGCACTTATGCCAAATCTATGTCACTCATTTCAAACCCATATTTCACCTTTTTTCTGTATTTGACCCTTATTCCCCTCAACCTTAGCCTGTCCTCCTTTCCTGAAAATCCAGTTAGGCCATTTTGCGTGAACTGTTGTGGTCTGCTACATCTCAGACCAGCCCTTTTCAATTTCTTTTCTTGCATCCTCTTCCTCTTTCTGATATTTCTTAGAGTTCTGTTCCTGTTTTTTTTGATTCTGCATGCTTTCCCTGGATAATCCCATCTCACTGATTTTAATTCTTATTCATATGCTGATGGATCCTAAATCTAAATCTGTAGCCTTGGCGTCTTTCTGCTGAGTTCCAAATCTGCATATCCAGCAGCCACTGGTAACCTGAATTTGTCTCAAATACCTCAATTTTAACATGTCGAAAATTGATTTTACTCCTTGCTCATTTTTTTTATTCCTGGAAGGCATAGTCCTCCTTCATTGACCTAAGCTCCCACATCCAGTCAGTTATAAATTCTGTTGCTTTTATCTAAATAATTTCATAGCTGTCTCATTCTCACTGCCTTATCTGGTTTTAGTTATGGCTCAACTGATATCTCTGCTCTCATTTTTGCCCAGCTCAAGTGTCTTCCACACTCCTTCTAGTCATCTTTCTAATTACTTGGTGAGGGCTATATGAATATATTTATTCAACTATATGAGGGCTATATGATAAATTTATTCAATTTATCATCAATTCAGCAAATATTAATTGGATGTCTTCTGTGTGCTAGACACTATTCTAGATAGCGAAGGTGAGTAGTGAACAAAACGTAGTCTCTGTTCTTATGGAGCTAAAATTCTAGTTGTGGTGGTAGTAGTAGGAGATAAATAAATAGATAATGTCAGATGGTCATGAATGTTAATAAGAAAGAATAGAGTTAGGTGATAGTGATACAATATGGGAAAGCAGAAGGACTCTATTTTCTATGGAGATGTTGAGGAAGTCCTTTTCAATAAGGAGGCAGTGAGACAGGAATCTGAATGAAATGAGAGAACAGGTTATATAGATATCTAGGGAAGAACAGTCCAGGCAGAAGAAGCAGAGCAACAAGTGCAAAGGCTCTGAAGTGGAAGCATGCTGGTATATTCACAGGACACCAAAGAGGCTGGAGCCAAGTGAGTAAGGGAGAAGAGAAGGAAATAAGATCAGAAAAGGACTGGGGGTGGGTCTTTAGAGCTCTCTTACGGAATTTGGATTTGACTGAGTGAGAAGGGAAGCCATTAGAATTTTGAGCAGAAGAGACATGATCATGAACACAGGAGTGACATGTCTTTACAGGCTCACTCTGGCTCTTGTGTGGAGTTGGAGATAAACTGGAAACCACTCCAGAAGTCCAGGGATGAGGTACTAATGGCTCAGACTGGGTGGCCCCAGTAGATGAAATGGAAAGTGGTCAGATTCTGGAAACATCGCAAAGTAGAATGACAGGAAGTGCTGGTAGGTTGTGAGGTGGATATGAGGGAGAAGGGATTTCAAGGAGGACTGTAAGGTTTTTGGCCTGAGCGACTAGAAGAATGGAATTACCATTTGTGGAAATGGAGAAACTAAGGAGTGGAAATCAAGAGTTTGGTTTTGGGAGGGTTAAAGAGTGAGGGGTGTGTATATGGTGAATTGGCAGTTGGATATACAGATACAGCCATTGATATATTTATATCAATGTTTATACATACATACATACACACACATGCACATATATTTCTGGAATGTGCTTACCTCTCTAAACCTTATCTCCTGTCACAATTCATGCACTCCTAATGCCCCAGCAATGCTAAACACACCCTGTTCAAACCTCCGTGCCTTTGTTCCCGTTTCTTGCTAGAATACTGATTGGCATACTGCCAATACTGGCAAATACTGATTCAGAGATCCTGTGTTGAGGGTCTTACTCTATGAAGTCTTTCATAACCTCTTCCCCTGAAATAATTAATCCTTCTTTATATCATTTTTATATTTTATATAAGTTTTGATTGCTTCATATATCACACTGCTGTATTTTGTGTTGTGTTTACAAGTTTTTGCCTCCTTTTGGACTCAAGGATAGAGATCCTGGGTTTTGGGGTCTTTTTCTGTTAAAGCCCTGGCATACTGTAGAATTCCAGTAAATGCCTGCATGCAGTAAGTTTCTGTCATTTGGCTTTATAATCCAAGCCCTGTGAAGAAAATGGTTTGTATTAGAAAATAAAAGATTAATCAGCTTCAGTGTAAGGTTATACATATATATGGCAAACTTAATATCAGTGATAGTTTCTTGGAAACTATTTGATGCATATAACTGCTAAATATCTAGTTGGTGGGAGTCTGAAGGCTTAGAAACTGATGCTGGCAAGAAAATTGAAGATGCAGGAAGTTCATGAGAATAGTACTCTCAATAGTGTATGTCTGCAGCACAGCCCTGTTTTTTCTGTACTATGGTTATGACGCTTTCTCAAGTCTGGAAAATTGTCAAAATGCAGATTTCTTTGGCCCTAACACAGGCATACTGAAATAAGATTTGAGGTGGTGAGGACCAAGAATTTGTATTTTAAAATGACCTTAAGTTTTTCTCATGCACGTCAGTGTTTGAGAATAACTGGAATAGAGAATGCAGTGGATTGGAGAGACATTAGTAGTGGTAGGAAAGAACTAGTTGACATTAGAGACCTTAGGAGGACTTTAATTAACCAATATGGTAAGCAGAGAGTGAATTTTAAATGGGAAGAAAAGATCTAAAACTAAGCCACTTGTAAGGATTTTTAGTGCTAATCTAACTCAAAACACTTTGGGCCATGCAATTAGGGAAGATTTTTAACACTTATTTTTAAGAAAGTTCTATTTGAGTCTAGGGTAAATTGAGGACTATATTGTAATTAAACTTTAGAAAGAAGTAACTTTTAGCTACTATTCTGTTGGAGCTTTTTTTTAATGTATATTATATATATATTTTTTTAATTTATATTTTGAAATCTTACTCTAAACTGTGTGTCCTAAATAAATAGTATGTAAATACACTATTTATTGATGGCTATGCCTGACTACTTTAATAAAGAGTAATCTTTTTGAAGCCAAAACAAAATTAAGTATAAATTTTTCATTTTTTTTTGTCAGTGTAAAATCTAGTTTTATGACCCACAAACAAAATATGACCATTTGCATTATTTCTTCCACTTAATTGTAATGTGCTCCAAGGACATAAGAATACACCACAGGTGCTAAATTTGGAAATCCAGATCATTAGGTTCCCAATAAGTAAAAATGGTTCTCGTCTTGTATTTTTAGGTTCCCAGATTGTGATGAGCCGTATCCTCGACTTGTGGATCTGAATTTAGCTGGAGATCCTACTGAAGGAGCCCCAGTGGCAGTGCAGAGGGACTATGGTTTTTGGTGTCCCCGAGAGTTGAAAATTGATCCTGATCTTGGCTATTCTTTTTTGCACGTGCGTGATTGTTCACCTCCTTGTCCAAATATGTACTTTAGGAGAGAAGAACTTTCATTTGCTCGATATTTCATAGGATTGATTTCAATCATTTGCCTCTCTGCCACATTATTTACTTTTTTAACTTTTTTGATTGATGTCACAAGATTCCGTTATCCTGAAAGACCTATTATATTTTATGCAGTCTGCTACATGATGGTATCGTTAATTTTCTTTATTGGGTTTTTGCTTGAGGACCGAGTAGCCTGCAATGCATCTAGCCCTGCACAATATAAGGCTTCCACAGTGACACAAGGATCTCATAATAAAGCCTGTACCATGCTTTTTATGGTACTCTATTTTTTTACTATGGCTGGCAGCGTTTGGTGGGTAATTCTTACCATCACGTGGTTCTTGGCAGCTGTGCCAAAGTGGGGTAGTGAAGCTATTGAGAAGAAGGCATTGCTATTTCACGCCAGCGCGTGGGGCATCCCTGGAACTCTAACTATCATCCTTTTAGCGATGAATAAAATTGAAGGTGACAATATCAGTGGCGTGTGTTTTGTTGGCCTCTACGATGTTGATTCATTGAGGTATTTTGTTCTTGCACCCCTCTGCCTGTATGTGGTAGTTGGGGTTTCACTTCTCTTAGCCGGCATCATATCCCTAAACAGAGTTCGAATTGAGATTCCATTAGAAAAGGAGAACCAAGATAAACTGGTGAAGTTTATGATCCGGATTGGTGTTTTCAGCATTCTTTATCTTGTACCACTCTTGGTTGTAATTGGATGCTACTTTTATGAGCAAGCTTACCGTGGCATCTGGGAAACAACATGGATACAAGAACGCTGCAGAGAATATCACATTCCATGTCCATATCAGGTAAGGGAAACCTTGTTCTAAATTTCAGAATATGTGACAGTGAAAAGAGCTAATCTTAGCTAATTGTTTTTTTGTTGTTGTTATTTTGTCTTTTTTTAACTCTTCATGAACGACCTGTACATTAAAATTTTAAAGTGAAGATAATGAACAAATTTACTGTAGTAAGAATGTCATACACATGTTTCTATAAACATTTTCCTTTTAAAAGATGACTTTTACAAGTCCAAGCTGTGGGCTTTTAAGCACTTTACTTCTGTTATCCCAAAATAGTTGCTTGTTGATTATTTAGAAGTCTGCAGGTTTGAGGGGAAGTTGTTGATTAAAAGGCAGTGTCTTTCTGTGGAAATTTTACTGATATTCAGAATAAGGATTGTTTTAACAGTTTTGCAAAAAAAAAAAAAAAATAGGACACAGTTGTACAAACAAATTCATCTCTTAAATAGTCTTGGTTTTTCTTTTTGGCATACTGAAGTGTTTTACCTTTGAGTTTAAAGAGATCAAATAATCATAGAATCATAGAATTTTAGATCTAGAGAGGACTTTAGAGATCATTTATTCAGGTTCCCTCTATAATTTAGAGTTCTTAAACATCTGTCTCATTTGAGGCTTAGAATTACTAAGTGACTTGTTCACACTCCGCTTGGATTTAGTTCTAGGAGAGGAGTGGAACAAGGAAAGCAGTTTAGAGGGATTGATGCTAAGTATTTATCTCTCTCATCTTAAAACCTCTCTAGAACCTATGCTCCTAGCTATTACCCTCTCTTCTTTCTTTTAAGACAAGTTTTCTTGAAAGAATTGCCTCCACTTGGTGTCTCATGTTCATTATGCTCCAGCTTCCCTGTTCTCAAAGTGCACCAGCCACCCTTTCATCTCCCCCAACCCTTACGTTTCTCTAATACCTTTTAAATACCTTTATTAAAGTACTTATGCATTATAGATAACTTACGTTTACTTGTCTCTTTTCCCTACTAGACAGTGAACTCTTTGAAAGCAAGAACTTCTTTTTCATATTTTTTGAAAGCACGTTCTGTAGGTTAGTAGATGATGGCATTGAGAATGTGAATGTGTAGATTGAGAAGCAAAGACTTTTTAAAAATAAATTTATTTATTTCATTTATTTATTTTTGGCTGTGTTGGGTCTTTGTTGCTGCACGCGCGCCTTCTGTTGTGACAAGCAGGGGCTACTCTTCGTTGCGGTGCACAGGCTTCTCATTGCGGTGGCTTCTTTTGTTGCGGAGCACGGGCTCTAGGCTCGTGGGCTCAGTACTTGTGGCTTGCAGGCTCTAGACCCGCAGGCTCAGTAGTTGTGGCGCACGGGCTTAGTTGCTTCATGGCATGTGGGATCTCCCTGGACCAGGGTTCAAACCCGTGTCCCCTGCGTTGGTGGGCAGATTCTTAACCACTGCACCACCAGGGAAGTTCGAAAAGACTTTTTTTTTTAAATACATATATTATTTTTATAAATTTATTTGTTTTCATTTTTGGCTGTGTTGGGTCTTCTTTGCTGTGCGTGGGCTTTCTCTAGTTGTGGCGAGCGGGGGCCACTCTTCATTGTGGTGCGTGGGCTTCTCATTGTCATGGCTTCTCCTGTCACGGAGAGCACGGGCTCTAGACACACGGGCTTCAGTAGTTGTGGCATGTGGGCTCAGTAGTTGTGGCTCGTAGGCTCTACAGCACAAGCTCAGTAGTTGTGGTGCGTGGGCTTAGTTGCTCTGTGGCATGTGGGATCTTCCCGGACCAGGGATCGAACCTGTGTCCCCTGCATTGGCAGGCAGATTCTTAACCACTGCGCCACCGGGGAGGCCCCGAAAAGACATATTTTAAGAAATGGTAACAGTGGTACTGCAGACAAGGAGTGTGTGATTAGCACATAGTCAATGCTCATAAATATTTGATGACTGAGAATGCCAATTCCCCCTTTTTTATTTTGTGGTATAAATAGTCCAATACAAAATAAATTTTATTGTATAAATATTAGCTACTGGCTTTTAAAAAAACAACTCATAATTGAAAGACCAGAAAAAATGAATAATTGAAATTGTATTACACTTCTTGACAGAATTACTTATTAAAACTCTTAATGTGAGGTTTCAGACCTGAAGCTAAGTAATCAAATTTTGCCCCTAACGAGAGTGAAAGAGATGGTTGAATTACATTGTGCGCTTCTCAATATAAGGTTTCTAGGATTCCAAATATATATTGTCTTAGGGCTATTGAGCAAATAATGTCTCGCTCTGAAATAATGATCTGAAACATACCAAACCTCAAACATGTAAATTAGTAAATTAGAATAGTTGGGCTGCTGCTATTTTCAAGACATTCCTAGAATTCTTTTAGCATCTTTAGAACCAGTTTGAGTTGCACAAAAATGTGTGTGTATGCATCTCTTTATAGTCATAGGTTAAAAGTGATTTTTTATTTCCAACTTACAGAAATAATGTTGGATTTCCAACATCCTAAAAAGAATAGAGAATGGTATAATAACAGTAGCATAGTTATTAAGCTGTAAAGTCTGGGTTAGGAATACTGGCTTCATATCTAACTCTCATTATTTACTAGTTTTATAACCTTAGATCAGCTTCATCTCTCTCTACTTCAGTTCCTCATCTGTAAAATGAGTAATAGAATCTAATAGTAATGAAAGAGTAATCATATTAGATACAAATAGTAGTAGAATCTGTCTACTAGGGTTGTATTTAGGAGTCTACATGCAAACACTTAGAAGAAGAGTGCCTTCTACATAATGAGTGCTCAAATGTTAGCTCTATTGTTCATTTTTTTAATTTATTGTTGCTACTGTTATTGATATGTATACACACACACATACATACATATATAAATGTTTTTTTAAACCATCCAATACCAAACTTTAGGAAATGCTATATTTGTTTTAAGTTTTTGAGAATATGCATGCCGATATGTGTACCACTAACTTGTCCATTTTAACTGCAGTAATCTAATGTATAAATATACTGCTGTTTGTTCACTCATTATTTTGTTGATGGACAGACATATAGTTTTCAAGTTTTTTTGCTATTGTAATACCTGTCTTCCTTGTACATGACCAAGAATTTCCATGGGCTGTATACCCAAAAGTGTAATTGTGGAATTGTAACATATATGCATCTTCAACTCAAGTGGTTATTTTAATTTACACTCCCAGTATAGAGTATGAATTCCCCATTTCTCCCCATCTTGGTGTTCTCAGGCTTTTAGCTTTTTGCCAACCTTTGAAACAATGTCTCAAGTCTATCATGATTTTTATTTCCCTTATTCCTCATAAGGTTCAGTATGTTTTCATATTTTTATTGGCTATTTGGGGTTTCTCTTCTGTGATTTGCCTGTTTGTTACTGTTGTCCATTGCTCTGTTAGGTTATTTGCCTTTTGTTGTTATTGTTGTTTTAATTCTTTGTCAGTTGTTTGCATTGCAGGTATCTTATTCTGCTCTGTACCTTGTCTTTTCACTTTGTGTTTTCTCTGCCTTTTGTGTTTTAAGAAATCCTTCCCTGCCTCTCAAAGTCATAAAAATGGTCTGCCATATTTTTTCTAGCAGTTTTTAAAATTTGATGTTTTGATTCATAGCTCTAATCCCTTGAAATTTATTTTTATGTATGTTATGAGTAACATAATTTTATTTTTTCATATGAATAAGCAGTATGCTTTTTGCACCATTTATCAAATAGCCCATCTGAACTGTAATGCAACGGCTATAGTATACAAGTTCCATTTTTAGGCTCTCTCTTTTGTGCACTGGTCTGTTTGTATAACCTTGTAACAATTCCACATTTCCTCTACCTTATTCTTCTTCAAAATTATTTTAACCATCTTGGCACTTTTCTATATGAATTTTAGAATAATTTATCCATGAAAAACACTTTGGATTTTTATTGAAATTGTTTTAGGTTTTAAATGAATCTGGGAGAAATTGCTATCTTTGTAATACTGAGTTTTAGTATCTTTTAGTTTCTTTCTTTATGTATGTATTCATTCATTTGTTCATAGGTACCATACAGTTTTTGTTGCAGTTGTGAATGAGGTCTTTTCTGTATTACACTTCTCATTTGGTTATTGCTGGTGTACAAGAATGCCACTGATTTTTGCATATTGACCTTATATTGAGCGTCCCTGCTACACTCTTCCGTTAGTTCTAACTGCATATCGGTTCTCTTAGATATTCTTTGTAGAAATCCTCTTGTCTGCAAATAAGGACAAATTCATATCTTGTTTGCTTTCCAATTCTTATGTTTTATTTAAGATTTTTCCATCTATACTCATGAGTGATATAGATTGTGGTCATTTTGCTTTTCTTGCCCTGTCCTTTTCCTTTTTGGTGTCAAGGTTATAATAGCTTCATAAAATGAGGTTTTTTTCTTCTATTCATTGAAACAGTTTTTACAATAAATAGGGTCTGTCTGTTCTTTGAAAGGGCTGGTATATCCTCCTTAAAAACCCTCTGTTGGGCTTCCCTGGTGGCGCAGTGGTTGAGAGTCCGCCTGCCGATGCAGGGGACATGGGTTCGTGCCCCAGTCCGGGAAGATCCCACATGCCGCGGAGCGGCTAGGCCCGTGAGCCAGGGCCGCTGAGCCTGCGCGTCCGGAGCCTGTGCTCCGCAACGGGAAAGGCCACTGCAGTGAGAGGCCCGCGTACCACACAAAAACAAAAAACCTCTGTCATGGTATCTTTGAAGTAAGAAGAGAGAAGTTTCATCTTTCTCAACTGAAATTCTGCACCCATTAATCAGTAACTCCCCATTCCTCCCTGCCTCCGAGCCTTTGGCAACCATTTTTCTACTTTATGTCTCTATGAATTTGACTACTCTGGGTACCTCATATAAGTGGAACTCAAATACTAGAATTTTTTTTTTTAATAAATTTATTTATTTATTTGTTTTTATTTTGGCTGTATTGGGTCTTCGGTGCTATGCGCGGGCTTTCTCTAGTTGTGGCGAGCGGCATCTACTCTTCGTTGAGGTGCACAGGCTTCTCATTGTCATGGCTTCTCTTGTTGTAGAGCACGGGCTCTAGGAGCGTGGGCTTCCGTAGTTGTGGCACGTGGGCTCAGTAGTTGTGTCTCACAGGCTGTAGAGTGCAAGCTCAGTAGTTGTGGCGCATGGGCTTAGTTGGTCCGCGGCATGTGGAATCTTCCTGGGCCAGGGGTTGAACCCGTGTCTCCTGCATTGGCAGGCGGATTCTTAACCACTGTGCCACCAGGGAAGCCTTCAAATACTAGAATTTTAGTACTGACTTTCATTCAGAATTTTACTTTAGGGGAATCTTATATAGACTTTTGAATTGAGCATTAGAGATGTTAAATTTCTATTTGAAGTAATATCCATACATAATTGAACAAGATTTGCTATTACTGAGCATACCTAAAAGAATGCTTAGCAGGTTCTGATGATAATTCCTAATGAGAAGTTTTTAAAATGTGTTAAGCAATGATGTTATACTTGAGGTAGCCTCCTCGGGTGACTTAGAGAACGTAATATTTGAATATATATTCACTTGAAAATCAGTGAGGTTGCTTTATAGTCATTTCTTATAGTACTGAAGCTTTAAAACATTTGAAAAATCAGCTTGTGAGGTAGTTGATCACATTGTTTCAAAATACCAATTGGGTTTAATGTAAATTGCATGTATTTAAGTCCATAATTTGAAGAAAAATGGGCTTGTGTAAAGTATTTTAAAATATTTAAAATGAGTGTCCTTGCTGAAAACAGAAATTTGCTGTTTGGATTTTAAAATACTTTATACCAACTGTTTTTTCAAGAACAGTCTATTTAAAAAGTGCATATTAAATGAAACTTAAGACAGTAATATTTAATGCTTATATCAAGAATTAATTGTGAAATATAGCTTGAGTTTTCAGAATAATGTATATTTCACAGTTTAAAATCAGTAACGTTTATTCCTAGACTGTGTTTCATTTTATATGTTAATCATTTATTTATGTATTTATTTATTTTTATGTATTATTTAAATAACACATTAATAATTTTCCAGGTACTTAGCGTTCTTTTTCTCTTTTTTCTTTAAAAGTAATTCCCTTTATTTATTCAGGGGCTTCTAAGAGGCTCAAAGCATTTTATGAAAGAGTTTACAAGTTTCAAAGTTTGTTGATATTTCTGGAAAACCATTCACATGTAAAATACTGGTTAAAAACATGAGCTTTGAAGTCCTGTCTCTAACACTCTGAGCCTCAGTTTCCTCGTGTAAAATGTAGGAAATAATATGTTAAATATAGTAATATCTACCTCATGGGTGGCAGAGAAGATTAAATGAGAAAATAAACTTAAACCTCCTACTAGAGAGCCTTGCACAAAGAAAAATTTCAGTATTCTGTTGTTACAAGTACATAATTCCTGAGGTTTAAAAAAGGATTGTTCTTAAACTCTGTACTAGAATCATCATTTTTTTTTTAAACATTGATTTTCAAAAAAACATGTTTCCTTTCCTAAAGTGCCCCTTCATTTTTTTTCCATCTCTTTTCATCCATCTTATCCAATGCTGTATATCTCAAGGAATTTTGATACTAGAACCTGTGTTTCAAAATATAAATAAATGTGTTAGCATAATAGAAGCAGCCTAGCTAAGACTGTCAAATTCACATTAGAGCCATTTGTAGAATTAAAAAAACATTATTTGTGTAGAAAACAAACAAAAAAACATTATTTGTATTCTTTCAGCCACACAAGGCAACCCATCTGTTGTTTATCTAATCTTGATTCAGAAACGTACAAAAATAGCAGAATAACATCAAATCTAACTTAACAATTTTAGCTTCATTTTCTGATAAGAGTGTTTCCCTTTTCCAGACAATTCCAAAAGGAATCAGCATTGTTTATGAAAGGACAATAAGGAAATGGGTGTGTTTTGCAGTTCCAACATTACTGACAACAAATAATTCTGTATAAAATACATAGTACATACTACTAATCTTTTTTTATGCTACTAATCTTTAAAGTGGTAAATATCCTGCCTGTGACTTCCTAGCACCAAATTAATTTTTCCTCAAAATTTTTTAGTGTCTGTAATAGAGGGAAAGAGTGAGAATTCCTGAAAAAATATTCTAAGTCTCTTGTAGGAAAATATTTTAAAATAATATATTTTAGAAATATAGAATATTAACGAAATTTATTTAAAAAACTATTCATACTATTATGTACAGGTTGTAAAATGCTGTCAAATGGCACTTTGGGATAATTTTTTTTTTTTTTTTTTTTTTGCGGTACACAGGCCTCTCACTGTTGTGGCCTCTCCCATTGCACAGCACAGGCTCAGCGGCCATGGCTCACGGGCCCAGCCGCTCCACGGCATGTGGGATCTTCCTGGACCGGGGCACGAACCCGCATCCCCTGAATTGGCAGGTGGACTCTCAACCACTGCGCCACCAGGGAAGCCCAAATATTAATATTTTAAAACATACAAGTTGCTATTATCTTGGCGTCTGCTAAACAGAATAAATAGCCTAAGCCATGAGTTCAATTTAAGTCTTAACTGCAGATATATCTGGTATAAAATGGTTTACACATGTTTAGAAAAAAATTCAGTGTACTTGCCACAGTGTACAGCAGGGCACAGCAGACTTCCTCTGTAAGGTCATATAGTAAATATTTTAGGCTTTGCCAGCCGTGTGGTTTTTGTCGGAACTACTCAGCTCTGCTGGTGTAATGCACAAGCAGCCATAGGCAATATGTAAACAAATGGAAGTATTCCAATAAAGCTTTGTTTACAGTAATGTAATTGGGGCAAATTTGGTTTGTAGGTTGTAGTTTGCCAACCCGTGAACTACAGCAAGCATTATTCTCTATCACCTTTGAGAATTCCTTCATAACAGTGGTTCTCTATCACCTTTGAGAATTCTTTCATAACCTCTGGCACTTTTCTGTCCCATGGAAATTGTCACTGTTTCATTCTCGTTACTGAGTTTTGAGGATCATCATTTTACTGTATCACATAATGGTATTAAAAATATTCAATAAAATCTGGTATTATATCATGATAATAAAATAAATTCTAGTACATCACTATAATAAAGACATGCCAATAAATCTTATTTACAGTTGTCTTTGAAGTCATCACCACACCAGTTTAAAGAAATAATTTGAGTAGTTTATGGGAATAGTAAAATAGAAGCAATAATCCGAGAAGCTTCTAGTTATTATGTTCTATGTATCAGGTCCTGTACTTAGCAAATTTATACACATTATTTCCTTTAATCCTAACAGTAGCGCACTAAGTTAGATTGTATTCAGTTTTATAAATGAGGAACTGAGTCTCATAATTATATACAACCTATCCAGATTCGTTTTGTTTTTTTTTTTTTTGGCTGTGTTGGGTCTTCGTTGCTGCGTGCAGGCTTTCTCTAGTTGCAGCGAGTGGGGGCTACTCTTTGTTGCGGTGTGCGGGCTTCTCATTGTGGTGGCTTCTCTTGTTGTAGAGCATGGGCTCTAGGCGTGTGGGCTTCAGTAGTTGTGGTACGCAGGCTCAGTAGTTGTGGCCCATGGGCTTAGCTGCTCCGTGGCATGTGGGATCTTCCCGGACCAGGGCTCGAACCCGTGTCCCCTGCATTGGCAGGCGGATTCTTAACCGCTGCACCACCAGGGAAGCCCCAACCTATCCAAATTCTTACAGTAAGTGCTAGAGCTGGGGTGTGAATTGTATTTCTGATTCCAGAGACTACTAACCACCTACCTGATCATGTCAAATGTGAAATCTTCCATTTTATTTCCTCTACTGAATCACAAACATTCTGTCAGTGACTTTTTAAGCTGTGTTAAGGTCATTGAGTTCATTAATATTGTAAGTTCGCTGAAGAAAGAGCTAAGAAGTTTGTCTTAAAGTAGAACATTAAGAAAATAATAAAATACACTCAGGTTTCTTCAGACAATATGACTTCTGACAATAAGTCTGAATAGGAGCATCAACAATTAAAGTCTGAACCAGTAAAATCTGGAAAGAACACACTCTTTGAGGCATCACAGGTCTTACATACTCTTTGGGAAGATCTCCAAAGAGTCCTCCAGTTCAAAAATTATTATGAATTGGAACCAGCACAATAAGGAGCTAGGGCTCGTCAAACAGAGTCAATTAGGTGGATGAGACGGGAAAGGTAACTGAAGTGTGTTTGCTAACGGTGGCGGAAGTTGAGACTTGGGCCAGCTGGGAAGTTGAGAAAGGGAGCCAGAACTCCCTTGCTAGCCTAAATCATCAGAGCCATAGGCTGAAGTCTTTGCAGGTTAGTTGTACCTACTGGCAATCAGCTGGAACAAATTCTTTCTCCAGGATTCCCACTGACTGATTAACCAAATAGCTCACAAAATAAAGACACCAAACACATGAGAAAACAAGCCACTATGACTGAGAGTCATTGGATATAGCAACATCAAACTTAGAACTGTAGATACTGAAATTGTCAAAACTGAGTAATAGATAAGTGTGTAACATTTATGGAAATAACAGATACAGTCACAAAGATTACAGATCTACAAGAAACTACTTGGAATAGAAGACTTTTAAAAACTTAAGCATCTAGAAAGATAATTTTTGAAATATACTCAATTGATGAATTTCTGAAATATAAAACAGCAGTTTAGACTGCTGTTTGAAGAGAAATTTAATGAACTAGTAGTAGGTGAAAATAAAGGTATCCAGAATGCAGTAAGAGAGACAAGGAAAATATGAAAGTGATGTTAAGAGAAATGGAGGACAGAATGAGAAGGCCTAATAGGAATATAATTAGAGTCCCAGGAGGGAGTTCCAGGAGGAGGGAATTGAGAAAATGTAGGAGAGACAATATTTCAAGAGATAATGGCTGCAAATATTCCACAACTGCTAAACCTGTGCATTCACAGACCAGGGAGGTTCTATATACCACTAGCAGGATAAATAAAAAGAAATCCACACTTCAGTGAAACTGTAGAATGCCAAAGATAGGAATCTTGAAAACAGTCTCAAAAAAGGACAGATCATCTAAAAAAGACCAACAGGTAGAATGACAACAGAGTCCTTAACAATAACAGTGAAAGCCAGAAGACGATATGTTATCT
Source organism: Aethalodelphis obliquidens (assembly GCF_003676395.1). Lineage (NCBI taxonomy): Eukaryota > Metazoa > Chordata > Mammalia > Artiodactyla > Delphinidae > Aethalodelphis > Aethalodelphis obliquidens. Next base: position 4,877,206 of record NW_020838005.1, read on the forward strand.
TTTAAATGTTGAGATAAAAAAACTTTTCAGGGACTTCCCTGGTGGCTTAGTGGATAAGACCCCACGCTCCCAATGCAGGGGGCCTGGGTTCGATCCCTGGTCAGGGGACTAGATCCCACATGCATGCCGCAACTAAGGAACCTGCCTGCTGCAACTAAGACCTGGTGCAACCAAATAAATAAATATTTAAACAAAAACAAACTTTTCAACCAGAATTTTGTACCTTGTAAAACTGTTGTGGTAGACCTGGGGATGCATTGCCAGATGCCCTTTAAAGAAAGGCATGCTGCTCAGCTGCAGGGAGTGGGGTCAGCAGACACCCTTCAGGTGCAGAGAGCTGCTTTATCTGAGGTCAGGCCATATCTGGGGTGGCCTGCAACCAGCGATTGTTAGGTGGGCTAAGAAGGCCTGGCCATTGGCCCAGCATGGGACCCTCTGAAGGTCCTTATTCACTCCACAACTCCTTACCAGTTTGGCAAAAGGCTTTTCTGAGAATGCACAGCAGGTCATTTTCTTCTGCCCAATCCTGCTTCCACTCTTTCCTTCACAGATACTGTTCCCTAATAAAGATCTTGCACTGCAAACTTCATCTTTGCATGTTCTGGAAAACTCAAATTTGTTCTCAAAAACAAAGATGTAATAAAGCCATTTACATATAAACAAAATGAGTTTACCACCAAAAGACTTGTACTAAAAGAACTTCTAAAGGTTATATTTCAAGAAGAATGAAAATGATCTCATAGATAGTACGAGATGCAAGAAGGAATGATGAGGAAATAAAGTTGTGAACATATATATACAGCTAAACAAATATTGTTTCTATAAAATACCAGTAACAATGTGTAATTTGGAAATACATCTAAAATCCTGTAGAAAAAAAAATACAGCAAAATGTATATATAGACCAAAATGGGTTAATGCTATAATCAGCTGCATCAGATATCAATTGATGATCTAGAACAACTGACAGATGCCCTCCCCACCCCCCTTTTATTACTCTTCTCATAGGCCTCTTGTTCTTTATGGTTTTTTAAAATTCTGTTTTTTAATTTAATTTTTTGAATAGGTGACTTGTAATGTTTATAATGTTAAAAATATATATTGTGAAGCATTATTCCTACTCTTTTTCCTCATATTCTCAATTTTTGCCCCCTCTCCATCTCTACCAGTAACCACCATATATGGTTTCTTGTATGTATTTCCAGAGTTTGTTTTTCCATAAGGTGGTTTTGAGAAGTCAGTCACAGTATACTTAAAAGAGCCCAGGGCTTCCCTGGTGGCGCAGTGGTTGAGAGTCCGCCTGCTGATGCAGGGGACACGGGTTCGTGCCCCAGTCCCGGAAGATCCCACATGCCGCGGAGCAACTGGGCCCGTGAGCCATGGCCACTGAGCCTGCGCGTCCAGAGCCTGTGCTCCGCAACGGGAGAGGCCACAGCAGTGAGAGGCCCGCGTACCGCAAAAAAAAAAAAAATTAGAAAGTTTGGTTGTGCCTGTATTTCCTAAGATGCAAATTGTTTTATTATTTCAAGTATTGTTGAATGTGAGATTAGTTTTTTCTTTTTTTTTGATTCAGGTATAATTGACATATAACATATTAGTTACAGGTATACAACGTAATGATTCAATATTTGTACTTAACAGATGTAAGATTTGCAAATATTTTCTCCCATTCAGGAGGTTGCCTTTTCATTTTGTTGGTAGTTTCCTTTGCTGTGCAGAAGCTTTTTAGTCTGATGTAATCCCACTTGTTTATTTTTGCTTTTGTTACCTTTGCTTTTCGTGTCAGATCCAAAAAATCATTACTGAGACTGATGTCAAGGAGCTTGCCACCTATGTTTTCTTCTTGGAGTTTTATGGTTTCACCTCTTATGTTCAAGTCTTTAATCCATTTTGAGTTTATTTTTGTGTATGGTGTAAGATAGTGGTCCAGTTTCATTCTTTTGCATGTGGTTGTCCAGTTTTCCCAACACCATTTATTAAAGAGACTGTTCTTTCCCCATTGTGTATTCTTGGCTCCTTTATCAGAAATTAATTGACCATATATGCACTGGTTTATTTTTGGAGTCTATTCTGTTCAATTGATCTATGTGTCTGTTTTTGTGCCAGTACCATATTGTTTGATTAGTGTAGCTTGTAATACAGTTTGAAATCAGACAGCATGAATGATGCCTCCAGCTTTGTTCTTCTTTCTCAGGATTGCTTTGGCTGTTTGGGTCTTTCGTGGTCCCATACACATTTTAGGATTTGTTATATTTCTGTGAAAAATGCCATTGGAATTTTGGTAGGATTGCTCTGAATCTGTAGATTGCTTTGGGCAATATGGATATTTTAACAATATTAATTTTTCCAATCTATAAGAATGGAATATCTTTCCATTTATTTGTCTTCAAATTTTTTTCTTTAATATCTTATTTTCTTGTTGTAAATCATGAGATTACAGGACAATTTTGTGGAGTTTCAAAGAACTCATTTCTGAACATGGTCTGTCCCCTAAATTTTCCAGGCTGAGGAAGTTGATCTTTTTTTTTTTTTTTGCGGTACGCGGGCCTCTCACTGTTGTGGCCTCTCCCGGTACGGAGCACAGGCTCGGGACGCGCAGGCTCAGTGGCCATGGCTCACGGGCCCAGCCGCTCCGCGGCACGTGGGATCTTCCCAGACTGGGGCACGAACCCGTGTCCCCTGCATCAGCAGGCGGACTCTCAACCACTGCGCCACCAGGGAAGCCCGGAAGTTGATCTTTTGTTGTAATGGTTAGGAAAGTCTAAGCCATGTTTTCTGTTTCATTATTCTATACTTAATAACAAACTAATTTTTAAAATTTTTACTTGTTACTCTTCAGTCATATATAGAAGAGAGAATGGAACTTTTCAATATGATTTACCTTTAATTTGATTTGGTTTGAGGAAAAACAATAGTTTATTACTTTAATCCAAAAAAAAAGGTTATGCTTTTCACAGATGAATGAGCATCATTATCCTTTGAATTCTGATTAAGAGTTTTCTGTGTGCATCAAGATTAAGCATAAATTCTACAGAGTTTTAAATTATTTGTTTCCCAGTTATTGCATCCATTATTGTAAAGTATGTGTGCAGAATAATGTTCCATTTTCTAGCTATTTCTAGTTCTTAAGATTAAAGTGACATAAGAGTAATGATCATTTTTTCCCTCAGTATAATTAGGATGAAAGTTCAAGATGTTGTCCTTTGCTTAATCAAATATAACTTCTGAAGAAGTAGAATTTTCTGTTTCATAATGTCATCAAAGCATAGGAATAGAATTGAGACAACTATGATTTCTGTGTTCATTTTAAGTTCTTGAGTGAATTTTGGCTTTAAGCCTTTTCTTACCTAATTTGTGAGTTTTCCATGAGGTTAATTAAATAATAGACACAATATATCCAGATGTCATGATAAATCTTTGAGATGTTAATATTCTATGGTTATTCTTCTGAGTATATATGCTCTGTACCAATTCCTTTCTAATCAGACACGCTCTCCTTTATTTCCTGTCCATTTACTGAAGCCATTTTCTCATCTTCCCTGACTAGTCTGTCACTTGGAAAGTTGTGTGTCCCTTAAATAATGGGATAAAAATTTGTTCTTTAATCATTAAATTTTATTTTTTATTTATCTAAAAGTTGACATCACCCAGAATTTTACAGCAGTCATTGGTAAAGTTAATTAGGATCTAAATTGTTTACCTTTCCTCATTGCCATTAGCCATTCTTGAATTTAGAAGAAAGCATTCTTTTAAGGTAGTCTTTGTGTTTGGAAAAGAAAATGAGATTATTTGCAAAATATTTGAAATGTGGAGTTTGTTTTATCATTTCCTCTATTGATTGAAGGAAAGCTTGGGAATTGAAATACCAGCTTACTGTACATATTTTTCACAGGGTTACAAATAAATCAGTGGGCCAAGGATGGCAGAAGATAAACTTAGAAGTAAAAGGAAGGAAGATAGATTGGTAAAGATCTAGTTAAAGGGGTGAATTACTAATTAGTTCTCTACCCTACCTAGTGCCAATTTAATTTCAAAATTATTGCCTCTCTGAAAGGAACAAAGTATTTTGAAATTATAGGAGCCTTGACTTCCTTTTTTTGTTGTTGTTGTTTTTTGGCGGTATGCGGGCCTCTCACTGTTGTGGCCTCTCCCGTTGCGGAGCACAGGCTCCGGACGTGCAGGCTCAGCGGCCATGGCTCATGGGCCCAGCCGCTCCGCGGCATGTGGAATCTTCCCGGACTGGGGCACGAACCCGTGTTCCCTGCATCGGCAGGCAGACTCTCAACCACTGCGCCACCAGGGAAGCCCTTGACTTCCTTTTTGTCCTTTATTTTTAAAAGGTATTATAACTGTTTCGGACATACAGGTATTATATGTATTTTTGTATGTCATATACATGTATATTATAAAGAATAATACATTGAACAATAGATTTATCACTCATTTACTAAAACAATAACAAAACACCAGGTCCCCCTCCCTGATTGAATCTCCCTTCTAAACTATCATTATCCAGGATTCGGTGTTATTGTGTATTTACTTATATATTTACTCATTTATATATTTACCTAAACAATATATTAGTTGAAGTATTTAAAAACTTTACAGTGTCAAAACTGTATGTATTTTTGCAGCTTGCTTTTGTCATTCATTCTTTTTGTGAGATTTATCTATGGTAATATGTACAGTATGTGTTGATTTGCTGTCTTTGCTGTTCAGTATTCTGTTGTATGAATATATCACATTTGTTTATCTATTTTACTCTTAATGGATATTTAGGTTGCACATTGTTTTTACTCTATTATAAATAATACTGCTGTGAATATTGCACATCCATGTGAGTTTCTCTAGAATGTATAACTCATAATGGAACTGTTGGATCTTGTGAATCTTCAGCATTACCAGATGTTGCTAAATTGTTTTCCAAAGTCGTCCCAATTTAGAACCTCATATGAAAGTACAGTGAGTTCTCATTGTTCTACATCCTCACCATCACATTGATACCAATTGTCAGACTTTTAAATTTTTGTCAATCTTATTGGCAGTCCTCTTTGCTATTTTAATTTGTATTTCCCTGATTACTAGTGAGATTGAACTTCTTTTCTTATATAACTTACAATAAGTTAAATAACTTATTAGCTATTTAGATTTCCTCTTCTGTGAATTGCTTGTATATACACACATATATTCTGGATTATAATTTCTTAGTCAGTTTTTTGCATTACAGATATCATCTAACTTTGGTTTTTCATTGTTTTAATGGTGTCCTTTGATGTGCAGAAGTTTAAAATTTTAATATATATATATTCTTTTTCTTTTTTTTTAAATTGTGTCTTATTTAAGAAATCTCTACCCAAAGGTTGTAAATGATATTCTCCTTTGGGACTTCCCTGGTGGCACAGTGGTTAAGAATCCACCTGCCAATGCAGGGGACACAGGTTTGATCCCTGGTCTGGGAAGATCCCACATGCCACAGAGCAACTAAGCCTGTGCGCCACAACTACTGAGCCCATGTACCGCAGCTACTGAAGCCCCCACCCCTAGAGCCCGTGCTCCACAACAAGAGAAGCCACCGCAATGAGAAGCCCACGCACGGCAACGAAGAGTAGCCCCCGCTTACTGCAACTAGAGAAAATCGGCGTGCAGCAATGAAGACCCAATACAGCCAAATAAATAAATAAAAATAAATAAATTTTAAAAAATAGATGGTGGGTTAGCTTACCTTGTTAAAAAAAATTCTTTGTTTTAACAGTTTTAAAGTTTTGCTTCTTCTCAGATTTGGATTTTTAGTCTATAGAATTTATTTTCAGATCTGGAGTGAGGAGGCAATATCATTTTTAAAATATGTAGATGTCTAGTTAGCACTATTTATTGACTAGTCCATCCTTTCTCCACTGATCTGTAATGCTGCCTCTGTCAGACAGTATCAAGTTTCCATCTATGAAACTTATTTTGCTGTTTCACGGTCTGTTTTCTATCCTTGTCTTGATCTTCTGTCATTGTCTTAATTACTGTAGGTCTTAATTCTGATAGGTCTTTATATCTGATAAGGTGAGTATGTGAGTTTTCAAAGCAGAATAACAGTAAAGGCAGATAAAGCCTATGTAGTGTATGTAATAAGGGCACAAAATTTGGAATCCAAAGACCTCCATTCCAGAACTGTTATCACTTATCAACATGACAGACTCTGCATGAGCCCGATCAATAGTTTGTTTTTTTAAGGTTTTTTTTGAGTTACGCGGGCCTCTCACCACTGTGGCCTCTCCCGTTGCGGAGCACAGGTTCCGGATGCGCAGCCTCAGCGGCCATGGCTCACGGGCCCAGCCGCTCCGCAGCATGTGGGATCTTCCCAGGCCAGGGCACGAACCCGTGTCCCCTGCATCGGCAGGCGGACTCTCAACCACTGCGCCACCAGGGAAACCCAATAGTTTATTTTTTATTTTTTTATTTTTTTTTTTCCACTATGCGGGCCTCTCACTGTTGTGGCCTCTCCCGCCGCGGAGCACAGGCTCCGGACGCGCAGGCCCAGCTGCTCCGCGGCATGTGGGATCTTCCCGGACCGGGGCACGAACCCATATCCCCTGCATCGGCAGGCGGACTCCCAACCACTGCGCCACCAGGGAAGCCCCCAATAGTTTATTTTTATGTGGGCTTTAGATGACCACAGCCTCAATATAAGACAGCATTTTGTAATGAAAATTTTTTTTAATGAAAACAAATCTAATACAATATGTGTCTCCATTAGTAAAGGATAGATTCCACTTGATAGGGAAAGAAGCCAGGCAGGGACTCTGCCGACCTGATTCAAAGCCAGAGTCTCAGAAACAATCATTGGGGCACCACAATAACCGTAAATATGCCCTTGGTGGTTTTCTTCTTCTGCAAGGCTTTTTTTTATTTTTTTTATTTTTTTTTATTTTTTATTTTTTGCGGTATGCGGGCTTCTCACTGTTGTGGCCTCTCCCGTTGCGGAGCGCAGGCTCAGTGGCCAAGGCTCACGGGCCCCGCCGCTCCGCCGCATGTGGGATCCTCCCGGACCGGGGCACGAACCCGTGTCCCCTGCACCGGCAGGCGGACTCTCAACCACTGCGCCACCAGGGAAGCCCAAGGCTTTTTTTTTAAATTAAAAAGAATTTAAGCCCCAGGGTCTTTGGTGGATTATGGATCTAAATTGGGAAAACAAAATACAGGAAAATATTTTCCATGTTATGATCGAATAAAGTCATATTGCAAAATTCTGTTGATTAAAATTAGACTTGTGGTGGGCTTCCCTGGTGGCGCAGTGGTTGAGGGTCCGCCTGCCGAGGCAGGGGACACGGGTTCGTGCCCCAGTCCGGGAGGATCCCACATGCCGCAGAGCGGCTGGGCCCATGAGCCATGGCCATTGAGCCTGCGCATCCGGAGCCTGTGCTCCGCGACGGGAGAGGCCACGGCAGTGAGAGGCCCACATACCGCAAAAAAAATAATAATAAATAAATAAATAAAATTAGAGTGGTGTTAGTGAAGATCCGTTGTTCAGAAGATAGTGAATATAGGCTGTTCACAGCTAGCCTGGCTGTTGTAGAAAAAGGACAGTGATCAAGTAAGTGGATGCTGATTGTCTCCTTTCTCTGCCTGGGATTCTCCTTCATTTCCCAGTAAATGGAGCAAAAAAATATATCAGATGAGTTTTTTCAATTATTAAGGTGGTATTTTTTTAATTTAATTTTTATTTTATATTGAAGTATAGTTGATTTATAATGTTGTGTTAGTTTCAGGTGAATAGCAAAGTGATTCAGTTATGCATATACATATATCCATTCTTTTTCAGATTCTTTTCCCATATAGGTTATCACAGAATATTGAGTAGAGTTCCCTGTGCTATACAGTAGGTCCTTGTTGATTATTTTTTATATAGTAGCATGTATATGTTAATCCCAAGCTCCCAATTTATCCCTCTTTCCCACCTTTCCCCTTTGGTAACCATGTTTATTTTCAAAGTCTATGAATCTGTTTCTGTTTTGTAAATAAGTTCATTTGTATCATATTTTTAGATTCCACATATAAGTGATATCATGTGATACTTGTCTTTCTCTGACTTACTTCAGTTAGTATAATAATCTCTAGGTTCATCCATGTTGCTGCAAATGGCATTATTTTGCTCTTTTTTATGGCTGAGTAATATTCCATTGTATATATGTACCACTTCTTCTTTATCCATTCCTCTGTCAATGGACATTTAGGTTGCTTCCATGTCTTGGCTATTTTAAACAGTGCTGCAATGAACATTAGGGTGCATGTATCTTTTTGAATTTTGATTTTCCCCAGATATATGCTCAGGAGTGGGATTGCTGGATCATATGGTAGTTCTATTTTTAGTTTTTAAGGAACTTCCATACTGTTCTCCATAGTGGCTGTACCAATTTACATTCCCACCAAGAGTGTAGGAGGGTTCCCTTTTCTCCACACCCTCTCCAGCTTTTGTTGTCAGTAGACTTTTTGATGATGGCCATTCTCACTGGTGTGAGGTAATACCTCATTGTAATTTTGATTTGCATTTCTGTAATAATTAGTGATGTTGAGTATCTTTTCATGTGCAAGGTGGTATATTTTAACATCAATAGGAATATAGTATTTTCAAAGGACAGTTACAAAAGAATACTTTGAAGTTTTTCATTTGTCCGTATTAATTATACAAGGAACTAAGATATTTAGTGGATTCCGCCCCTCCCCCCCCCAAAAAAAAGGTCTGTAGGCATTCAGTTCATTATAGGGATATTTTAAAATAAAAACTGAATGTTGTATTCCTTTTCCTTTATTTAACTATTTTTCTTTAGTGGGTTTTGCCTTTCTAGCTAGTACATGTTCTGTTTTACATACTAACTGCCTGCATTTTTGTGTGTTCCCTGTGTGACTTACAACCAGATAATAATGCATTCTCCTTCCTCTTTCTTTTTCCTCATTTATAAGGCAAAACTCCTTTCCTTATAGCAATAACTTGCATTCTTCCCCAGTATCTTGGCCTTCTGGCTCCAACGCTCTTTACCAATAGCACATTCACAAAATAGGTGTTGCTTGAGTTGATTTCTCACTGTATCCTTATCATGGCAGGTACTGACTTGTCTTCCCTGGGAGTTTGGCTTTGAACCTTATAATACAAAATGTTCCATGTTGCAACCCTCTGTCCTCCAATTCTCCTCTGTACTGTCTTGCCTAATTGACCGTTTTGGTTGTTGCTGTTATTACTGATTTTGTTTTTAGCACTCCTTCCCTGTAATTCAAGCATTTCTGTTATGTGGACAGTATTTCTAATTTATGAAAGACAATACAATGCAGTTTAAAAGCACTGTAGAAGTTACAAGATGCGGTTTTTCCCTAGGCTCTCTTTTTCTCCCCTCCTCTTTTTCTGGGAAAACTTAATCCAGTCCCATATTTTAGATTATATAGCTCAACTTTGCTTCTGAGCTCCAGACATATATCTATTTATATGACATTTCCAACTTAACATGTCTAAAATAGAATTCTTTATTTTTCTCCTTAAACCTGCTCCCTGCATCCTATCCCCTGTTCTTTCCATTCAGTAAATGGTATTATCATTCACGAGTTGCTCAGACTCATATTTGGAGCCATCTTTGAGCCTCCCTTTCTCACATACCTCATCACACTCAATCCATCAATTTATCACCACCTCCACTTCTACCTTAGTCCAAGCTATCTGATACTTCCACAGTGGCCTTCCAGTTCATCTTCTTGCTTCTATTCTTGTTCCTTTACAATTTTTTTCCAACACAGTAGCCAGGGCGATCTTTTAAAAACATGAGATTTTGTTGCACCTTCAAACAAAACTCTCCAATATTGGGCTTCCTATTACTCTTAGAATAAAACCCAAAATTCTTAATGTTGCCTTCAGGGCCATATGTAATTTGGCCCCTTCCTACTTCCTTGACTTATTTTCTGCTGTTCTCCTCCTTGCATCCTCGGCTCTAGTCACGCTGGTTTCCATGTTATTGTTCTTCAGAGACAACAAATTTGTTCTCTCAGGATTATTGTTACTGCTGTTCCTTCTTGAAATACTCTTACTGCACAGTATAGTTCAAATCACTGCTTAATTGTTAAGTCCTTGGAGAAGCCTTTCTAACCACTTTGATACATGCCCCATCTACCATACTGCATCCCAAATGCTATTCCCTACCCTGCTTTAGTTCTGAGTTTATTACTACCTGAAATTAAAAGATTTATTTCCTTGTTTATTGACAACATTCCATCGTCACCCTGCCCCCATCCCTCCCTGGAATGTAAACTCTAAAGGGCAGGGAATTTTCTGACTCATTTATAGTTACATTTCTTTACCAGGACATTGTAGGCACTCAGTATTTAAGTGACTAAATTAATTAGCTGCGTGACCTTGAGCAAATCAGTTCGCTTCCCTAGACTTTGATTCCACGTATATAAAACAAAGGGATTTGACTGTATCTATAAGATCTCTGAAGAAGAGTGTTTTAGACTACAGATGATCAGTCATCTGGAATTGAAGGCAATCCCAAAGTCTTTAAGTTCAGGCCCCCTATTTAATATATAGAGGTCACGTTGCTCTGGCCAGTGCTCTTTTCACATCACACAATACCTCTAATTCAGTGCTCAACTCTGATTAAATCTCCCTCTATACTTCTTTGATTACAACTTTACTAGCTTTAATTTTTAGATTCTTGACCTTGTTCCTTTTCATTATATTGTTTCTGTAAGCCACATCTTTACATTTACAAATAATTGTTTTTCTTCATTCATTGTTTTATCACTATTCATTGAATATAAGCAGATGTGATTTGAAGAATGCTTCTCAGTGGTCACATTCTTCCCCTTACCTCCCTCCACTTTTTCTTTTTTAATGTATATTTGTTTATTTATTTGGCTGCACTGGGTCTTTAGTTGGCGGCATGCGGGATCTAGTTCCCTGACCAGGGATCAAGCCCCGGTCCCCTGCATTGGGAACCTGGAGTCTTAACCGCTAGACCACTGGGGAATTCCCCCTCCCTCAACTTCTATAGGAACTTTTTCTTTTTTTGTGAGTCAAAAAAATGTTTACAGTAAAAAAAAATGTATATAATCATGTACATCTTAGCTAGTACTATAGGTTTTTAAATCATGGAAAAGGAAAATAACTTTTGTAGTAAAATCGGACATAATAAAAACTAGTCTTTAATTCCCCTAGAAAATTTTTCAAGATTAATAGGATGAATGACTTTGCCTATTCCAACCCCTTAATTTTCAGATGGGGAAATTTAAGTATATAGCGGCATAGGAAACACTAGGATAAACAAAGATAAACAGTTCCTTCAGCACTTCTCAGAGCCTTTAATATTATATGAATGTACATGTGAATCTCCAGGAGGGGGTTATAATATCCAAATTTTATTTTACCACAGACCATCTTATTATGGATTACCTTTTAGTATCTTCTGGGACAGTAGTGCTTCATGTAGTACCACATGTTTGAGCATTTATAAGGTGTCAAGCACAGTTCTAAGTACTTTACATGTTTTAACCCATTTTACATACTATATGTATTTGTTCTTTCTTAACACTGTGTGAAAATCTATCTTTAAGAAGCAGTGTGCCAAAGCAGAGAATGGAAGAAATAGCAAGAAGGTGTGTGTGTGTGTGTGTGTCAATGCAGAATATAAGTCCTGTGCGTTGATTCATTTACAGTTAATTCATCATGTTTTCTATCTAGTTGATCATTGATCTGTTTATATAGCTTACTTTAAATATTTGTGATATTCACTGTATACTGTGTATTAAATATCAATATAATTTTTTGATAGTTTTAGGGTGATTCATCTGCAGAACATTTATTGATATCTACTAATCCAAATTTACATTGTATCATAAGCTTTTGGCATTCTGTTGATATGATAAAAGTTTTCCTGGTTAAATATGTTTTATAAATGTTGATGATATATATATGGTTTTCTCCACTTTAAAAAATTTCAAAATATCAGGAAAAGTTATTGTAAAAACATGCTCAGAGGAAAAACACACTTCCCCGTCACTATTTACATTTTCCTGTATATTTTTGTATCATTTTGGTAGCTACTGTTTACATATGCACCCCACCCCTTGCCTCCAGCCAGTGAACCAGACTTCTTGCTCTTGTGTGGTCCCTTTCCTTGAATTGGCTGGCCCTGTGACTTGCTTTTGATTAGTAGAATGCAGCAGAAGTGATTCTGCATGACCTTGAGACTAAGTCATAAAAAGACTTTGGCTTTTGCCAGGTCTGTTGGAATGCTTGCTCTGGGAGAAACCAGCCTCTAGTAAGAAGTCAGACTGCTCTTAAACCACAAGATGTACGGACTCCCAATCTAGTCATATATGGAAAAGGCTGCATGAAGGGAAGGAGGGACGGAGAGAGATCCCTAACCAGCTCCCACCTTTCCAGCAATGCTAGTTAAGATGCCAGACATTTGAGTGAAGAAGTCATCTTTATATGTATGTCCACCTCTGTCTTACATTCAGATGATTCTAGCCCCAGCTGTCATCTGACTGCAACTACATGTGAGAACCCAAGTGAAAGTCACCCAGCTGAGCCCAGTCAACTCACAGAACTGTTAGAGATAATAAATTTTGTTTTAAGCCATTAAATCTATTTTGGTGTGGTTTCTTACACAGCAGTAGATGACCAGAACAATGCATGGTGGTATGTAACAAAACACACCAAAAAGTCATATATGATATATGTATAAATAGTATGTTGTGTTATGGATATTATGTATAATCTTAAAATAAAAATGTGATTATATTTGATACAGTAGTCTACACCTAGTAGCATACTAGGGCTGGCTCACAAGAGATAGTTGAGCACATTTCTACATGACTTCACATTCAGTGATATCACTTTGGTAGCTTGAAATAGCCATGGTTGGTGTATTTATACCACAGAAAGTGGCAGATGCTACAAACCAGGACTTCCCTTCATCTAGAAAGCTACCAATGTGTGCTGGTAAATGTTTAACAAACATTTACCAGCACACCACTGTCTGTTACTTCCTTTTTTCACTTTACATTATCATTTCTGAATGGCTACTTATTTGGTTATTTGGATGCACCATATTTTATTTAAGTAATCCCCTATTATTAATCTATTATTTCTTTAGGGTGTATTTCTTGAAATAGAATTTCTGGATTAAATGGTATATACATTTAAACTTTTGATAAGTATTATAAGCTTATGTGCTAGAAAGATTATACCAAGGTATATTCCCCCTCCCCAACAATGAAGGTATTTCCTCATATGCCACCCAACTCTTATTTTTGTATTTGGAATGCTCATACTTAAAAAAAAAAATTAAGTTCTCTGTACTTTTTTGATTCTTAAAATTTTTTAAAAGATAATATATTCATGTGGTTTAAAACCCCAAAGTTACATAAATATATGGGAAAAGGTCTCCCCTCTGTTTATACCTGTATTTCCCAGTTTCCCAGTACCCTTTTCAAGGGTAACTTGAACGTTACAAGGAATTTGTGTATCATTTCCGAGATGTTTATGTATATAAAAGCAAGTAGATTCTTTTTCTTCTTATTTATTTATTTATTATACAGCAGGTTCTTATTCTGTTTTATACATATTAGTGTATATGTCAATCCCAATCTCCCAATTCATCCCAACACCATCATTGCCGCCCCCGCTCCCTTTCCCCCTTTGGTGTCCATACGTTTGTTCTCTACCTCTGTGTCTGTTTCTTTTTTTTCTCTTTTTTATTTAACATCTTTATTGGAGTATAATTGCTTTACAATGTTGTGTTAGTTTCTGCTGTACAACAAAGTGAATCAGCTATATGCATACATATATCCCCTCCCTCTTGTGTCTCCCTCCCACCTTCCTTATCCCACCCCTCTAGGTGGTCACAAATTACTGAGCTGATCTCCCTGTGCTGTGTGGCTGCTTCCCACTAGCTATCTATTTTACATTTGGTAGTGTATATCTGTCAGTGCTACTCTCTCACTTCGTCTCAGCTTACCCTTCCCCCTCCCCGCACCCTCAAGTCCATTCTCTATGTCTGCGTTTTTATTCCTATCCTGCCCCTGGGTTTGTCAGAACCTTTTTTTTTTTTTTTAGATTCCATATATATGTGTTAGCATACGGTATTTGTTTTTCTCTTTCTGACTTACTTCACTCTGTTTGACAGACTTTAGGTCCTTCCACTTCACTACAAATAGTTCAATTTCATTTCTTTTTATGGCTGAGTAATATTCCATTGTATATATGTGCCACATCTTCTTTATCCATTCATCCGATGATGGACACGTAGGTTGTTTCCATCTCCGAGCTATTGTAAATAGAGCTTCAATGAACATTTTGGTACATGACTCTTTTTGACATATGGTTTTCTCAGGGTATATGCCCAGTAGTGGGATTGCTGGGTCATATGGTAGTTCTATTTTTAGTTTTTTAAGGAACCTCCATACTGTTCTCCATAGTGGCTGTATCAATTTACATTCCCACCAACAGTGCAAGAGGGTTCCCTTTTCTCCACACCCTCTCCAGCATTTATTGTTTGTAGATTTTTTGATAATGGCCATTCTGACCGGTGTGAGGTGATACCTCATTGTAATTTTGTTTTTCATTTCTCTAATGATTAGTGATGTTGAGCATCCTTTCATGTGTTTGTTGGCAATCTGTATATCTTCTTTGGAGAAATGTTTATTTAGGTCTTCTGCCCATTTTTGGATTGGGCTGTTTGGTTTTTTGATATTGAACTGCATGAGCTGCTTGTATATTTTGGAGATTAATCCTTTGTCAGTTGCTTCATTTGCAAATATTTTCTCCCATTCTGAGAGTTGTCTTTTCGTCTTGTTTATGGTTTCCTTTGCTGTGTAAAAGCTTTTAAGTTTTATTGTCCCATTTGTTTATTTTTTTTTCCATTTCTCTAGGAGGTGAGTCAAAAAGGATCTTGCTGTGATTTATGTCATAGAGTGTTCTGCCTGTGTTTTCCTCTAAGAGTTTTATAGTGTCCGGCCTTACATTTAGGTCTTTAACCTATTTTGAGTTTATTTTTGTATATGGTGTTAGGGAGTGTTCTAATTTCATTCTTTTACATGTAGCTGTCCAGTTTTCCCAGCACCACTTATTGAAGAGGCTGTCTTTTCTCCATTGTATATTCTTGCCTCCTTTATCAAAGATAAGGTGACCATATGTGCGTGGGTTTATCTCTGGGCTTTCTATCGTGTTCCATTGATCTATATTTCTGTTTTTGAAAAGCAAGTATATTCTTTGTCTCCCTTGTTTTTACTCAGTAGTAACTACACACTTCATCTTGCTTTTGTCATTTAACAGTATATGTTAGAGATCAATACCTAAAGAGAAAAGGCTTCCTTAGTGTTTTTTTATGACCTCATAATATGCCACTGACTGAATAAACCACATTGTTTCTAATATTTTACTATTGCAAACAATCTGTGTATGTATGAACAGATTTATATATATGTGATATAGTTGTATCATAAATTTTTTAAAGGATTGCTTTATTAATGATTGTAATATTTTATTGATATAATTGACATGTATTAGTTTCATAAAAGGTATAATTTTGATAAACATTACTAAATTGTAGAGGTTGTATGAATTTCTGTTACCATCTCCAATATATGAGACTACAGCTGAACCTTGAACAATGCAAGGGTTAGGGATGCTGACCCCCCATGTAGTGGAAAATCTCTGTATAACTTTTTAGTACTGTAGTATATATTTATTGAAAAAATTCTGTGTATAAGTGGTCTGTGAAGTTCAAACCCGTGTTCAAGGGTTGACTGTATATTTTACCATGCATTTGATAATAAAATGGCCTATGAGACTTCTGGATCTTACCTATCTGATAGGCTAAAAAATAGAATTAGCATGTAATTTTAATTTTTTTAAACTGTGAGTGAGACTGAGCTCTTATATTTAGATTTCATTTTCAGCAAGCTATCGATATCTTTTGCCTATTTTTCTTTAGGTGGTGGACTTATATTTACAGTTGGCCCTCCATATCCATGGGTTCTGCATCCATGGATTCATCCAATCCCAGATGAAAAATATCTGGGAAAAAAAATTCCAGGAAGTTTCAAAAAGCAAAACTTAAATTTGCTGTGCACCAGCAACTATTTATCAATACATTGTATTTACAACTATTTACATGACATTTATATTGTATTAGGTATTATAAGTAATCTAGAAATTATTTAACACACACAGGAGGATGTGTGTAGGTTAAATGAGAATACTGTGCCATTTTATATGAGGGATTTGAGCATCTGTGGAATTTGGTATCCATGAGAGGTCCTGAAACCAGTTCCCCAAAGATACCAAGGGAGGGGACTGTATTTGTAGTTCTTTATTTATTAACAAAATTAGCCCCTTTATCTACCATAATTTAACAGTATATCTTCTGCATATCTTTTTACATTTGAATTTTTGATCTACTTGAAATTCATCTTGGTATGAGATATGGTATGGCTTCAGTGTTATTTTTTTCTAGATGCTTATCTAGAATCCATTTGTTGAATAATTCATCTTTTTCTGAATGGTTTGAAATATCACATAAAATAAATACTAAAACTGTTTGCCCCTGCCCCAGTATAACACAATTTTATTAAAGCTTAATCTATTTCCCTTTCAGCATTTTCCTGTTAAGCCTTGCTTGTTTGTTTTTCTGTATGAAATTTAGTATCATCCTGTTTAATTCAGATAACTATGTTGGTATTTTTATTGGAATTGTGTTCAAATTTATGACTAAATCAAGATTTGCATTTTTATGATAGTGATTCTTTCTAGCAAAGAACATTTTAAAGGAAATACGTTTTAAAGCTTCTTCAAATACATCACTCATTTTTCTTATTAAATGTATTCCTAGGTGTTTTATCTCTTTTGTTACTATGGTTGTATTCGTTTGCTAGGGCTACCACAACAAGGTTCCACAGACTGGGTGGCTTAAACAACAGAAATTTATTTTCTCACAGTTTTGGAGACTGGAGGTCTAAGATCAAGGTTCCAGCATAGTCCATTTCCTCTGTTGCCTTTCTTCTTGGCTTGCGGGGGGCCACTCTCTTAGTATTTCCTCACATGGTTTTTTCTGGTGGTCTTTTTCCTCATATGATCTTTTCTCACATGGTGCATCCCTGGTATCTATGTTTCCAAATTTCCTCTTCTTATAAGGACATCAATCAGATTGGTTTAGGGCTCACCCATATAACCTCATTTAACCTTAATTACCTCTTTAAAGGCTCTATCTCTAATAAATCACATTCTGAGGTACGGGAGTTAGGGTTTCAACATGTGAATTTTAGGAGGACCCATAACAGTGGCAAATGAAGACTTTTCTTTCTTTTACCTACTAACTGATATATATATATATGTATATATATATATATGATCGTATATGTGTATATATGATTTCTGTATTTTACTTTTTACCTAGTGACCTTGCTTATGATACATAATAGTTTTTACTTTATTCTTAGCTTTTTCAGGAATAAAATTATTATTATTTATAAATAATAATAATTTTATCTCCCTCTTTGTAGTTTTTATACCCTTAATTTATTTCTTTTGTTTAATTGCAGTCTGTTAGAACTGTTGAAACAAGGTTAAGAGTGGTGGTGGTGACCTAAATGGAAAGGAAATCCAAAAAAGGGGATATGTGTATACATATGGCTGACTGACTGCTGTGCAGTAGAAACTAATACAACATTGTAAAGCAACTATGCTCCAACAAAAATTTTAAAAAAGAAAAAAAAAATAAGCTCACCAGAAAAAAACGAAAGAGTGGTGGTGGTAAATACTGTTCTTGTATTCCTGACTTTAATGCAAATATTTAGTGCCTTTGGTGTTCCCTTTAAGCATGATAGAATTATTTTGTCACCTTAAGGGCTTATTCATCATCTGTATGTATTTTATTACAGTATTTAAAAGCCAAGAATAGATTCTTAATTTTATCAAACGCCTTTTTGGCATACGTGAAAATGATTATATATATTTTCCTGTTGATCCAACAATGTGTTGAATTTATAAATCCGTTTCCTAATATTGAACTGTCCTTGCATTTCTATATTTGGTCATGACTTATTCTTTGAATTTGCTGTTGAATTCTGTTTGCATACAAGTTCATAAATGAGACATATATAGATTTATTGTTTTATAGAGTATGTTGAGTTAGGTGCAGTGTTCTTGCTTCTGGAATCAGTTTTTTAAATATTTTTCTGTCATTTGTTTTCATTAATTTTTAAGTTTATTGAAATGGAATTGAGCAAAGTAATCTCTTAAGATTATTTTAGTTTTGTTCTCTTTGTAATTTTTTACTTATTATCATTTCTCTGTGTGTGTGTGCGTATATATGTGTGTGTGTGTATTTGCTGTTTTCGTTCCTTTGTTGTTTTGATCAGGCTAGAGAATTTTTTTTCAAATATTGAAGTTTGGGGTTTATTAATTTGTTTTTTGGTCTTGAAATTACTTAATTTCTTCTTTTATCTTCATTACTTCCTTCCATTTCTTTTTACTTTATTGATGGATAACACAGTTAATATTCTTAGTTAACTATTAGTCTATTAATTTGACTTACGGTTTATTGTTCTGCAGAAGTTTTAAGTTTTTAATAATCAAAACTGTCCATCTTTTCCTTTTTTAACTTCTTTATTTCATATTACTCTTTAAAAAGGGCCTTCTGCACCCCCCATTATAAAAATGTTCTTAATTCTTTTCATACTTCTATAATTTGCTTTTATCTCTCTAGATTTTATTTTTCTTTATTGTGCGAGGTGGCATCTAAATTGTTTTGTTTCCAGGTAGACTGCCAGCCATTTCAACGTCACTTATTAAATAGTCTATCTTTTCCCCATTTATTTGAAATACTTTTATCATATACTTAACTTTCCATGTTCTGTGAAAAATCCTACTGATCTTTTTGGATTGCATCAACTTTATAGGATTAATTTGGGGGATAATTGAATTGACATCTTTAAATCATTGAATATTTCCATATAGAAATATGGAGTATTTAATCCATTTACTTCAGTTTTTTTCTATGTCCTTTGATAGCATTTTATTATTTTCTTTTTCTTTCTTGTTAGGTTTGTTCCTAGGTGTTTTATAGTTTTTGTTGATATTATAAATGAAATTGTTTTCATTATGTTTCTTTTCTGGTTATTGGTGGTATATAGGAAAACATTCAGTTTTTGCATATTAATCTTGTCCAACTTAGTTACTGAATCCTTTGATTGTTTCTTTTTGTTTTTCAGTTTCTCTTGGATTTTCTGGATAGTCTTTTTGTCTCTTTGTTCCCAGTTATTATACTAGTGTGTTTTGTTTTGTTTTTTCTTTCTTTTAAGGGTATCTTATTAAATTGACTAGTCTTATTCTCTGTAGCTCCAGAGGGCAGAACTAGGACAGAAGGGCAGAATGGCTAGAGCTGTTTGAACATGGAAGAGACAACTTTGTATTTTATCATAACCACTGTACTGATTATATACATAGAACAACTAAATTAAAAGCAAATTAATTTGTTAGGTAAAGAGTAAGACTAGATGACTTCTAAGTCTAAATGATAAGTTGAAAGTATAGAGAGAATTAAGGAGTGACTTTAAGAACACCTATATAGAGGGTAGTGGGGGATGAAAGGGTGGTAGAGCAGGAGTAGGAGGTCAAGAAGAAAGGGTAATGCCTGATTAGGAGATTAAACCCGACTATGCAGTATCGTAGAAGCTGGGAAGATGAAAGTTTTGTAAAGTCTGAGATGGTCATCAATAACTGATACTATGTAGAAGTGTTTAAAAAAAAAAGCAAGCTAACAAGAAGCCATTGTATTTGTTAATGAGAAGGTTATTTGTGATCTGCTTTAGTGATTCTTTTTTTTTAATTTTTAATTTTTTTTTTATTGAAGTATAGTTGATTTACAATGTTGTGTTAGTTTCTGCTGTACATCAAAGTGAGTCAGTTATACATATATCCAACTCTTTTTCAGTTTCTATTCCCATATAGGTCATTACAGAGTGTTGAATAGAGTTCCCTGTGCTATGCGGTAGGTTTTTTTTTTTTTGCCGTACGCGGGCCTCTCACTGTTGTGGCCTCTCCCGTTGCGGAGCACAGGCCCCGGACATGCAGGCTCAGCGGCCATGGCTCACAGGCCCAGCTGCTCCACAGCATGTGGGATCTTCCCAGACCGGGGCACAAACCCATGTCCCCTGCATAGGCAGGCGGACTCTCAACCATTGCGCCACCAGGGAAGCCCAGTAGGTTCTTATTAGTTATCTATTTTACATATAGTAGTGTGTAGATGTCAATCCCAGTCTCCCAATTTATCCTTCCCCCCGCTTTCCCCCTTGGTAACCATAAGTTTGTTTTCTACATCTGTGACTTAATTTCTGTTTTGTAAATAGGTTCATTTGTACCATTTTTTTAGATTCCACATATAAACAGTATCATACTTGTCCTTCTCTGTCTGACTTGCTTCACTCAGTATGACAATCTCTAGGTCCATCCATGTCACTGCAAGTGGCTTTATTTCGCTCTTTTTTATGGCTGAGTAATATTCCATTGTATATATGTACCACAACTTCTTTATCCATTCCTCCGTCGATGGACATTTAGGTTGCTTCCATGTCCTGGGTATTGTAAATAGTGTTTTAATGAACATTGGGGTGCATATATCCTTTTGAATTATGGTTTTCTTCAGATATATGTCCAGGAGTGAGGTTGCTGGATCATATGATAGCACTGTTTTTAGTTTTTTAAGGAATCTCCATTCTGTTGTCCATAGTGGCTGTACCAGTTTACATTCCCACCAAGAGTGTAGGAGGGTTCCCTTTTCTCCACACCCTCTCCAGCATTTATTGTTTGTAGATTTTTTGATGATGGCCATTCTAACTGGTGTGAGGTGATATTTCTTTGTAGTTTTGATTTTCATTTCTTTAATAATTAGTGATGTTGAGCATGTCTTCATGTGCCTCTTGGCCATCTGTATGTCTTCTTTGGAGAAATGTCTATTTAGATCTTCTGCCCATTTTTTGATTGGGTTGTTCTTCTTTTTGATATTGAGCTGCATGAGCTGTTTGTATATTTTGGAGATTAATCCCTTGTTGGTGACGTCTTTTGCAAGTATTTTCTCCCATTCTGTGGGTTTTCTTTTCATTTTGTTGATGGTTTCCTTTGCTGTGCAAAAGCTTTTAAGTTTAATTAGGTCCCATTTGTTTATTTTTGTTTTTATTTTCATTAGTCTCGGAGGTGGATCAGAAAAGATCTTGCTGCTATTTATGTCAGAGAGTGTTCTGCCTGTGTTTTCCTCTAAGAGTTTTATAGTATTCAGTCTTACATTTAGGTCTTTAATCCATTTTGATTTATTTTTGTGCATGGTGTTAGAGAGAATGTTCTAATTTCATTCTTTTACATGTAGCTATCCAGTTTTCCCAGCACCACTTATTGAAGAGACTATCTTTTCTCCATTGTATATTCTTGCCTCCTTTGTCATAGATTAGGTGATCATGCTTTTAGTGACTCTTCCTAATTTTAGTTCTTAACTATTCTATGGTTTCTTTAATTTGTGTTTTCATCTAGATTATCAGCTTGGTGGGAACACTAGTCAAGCCTTACTTCTGTTTATAAGTCTCATGGGGCTTTTTGAATAACATTATTCTTAGAGTAGTAGATAATCCATAAATATTTGTTGTTTGACTTTTATGTAAATCTTAGAGGAATCACACCTTAACTGCAGGTTATGACTGTGGTTTAAGTTCCATGTTTTGAACTTACCAGTCCAACTATAATCATGTGCCAGTTAGAGATAAAATGTAATAAGAAAAAATTTTAAACAGAGTCAGCCTAAAAGGCAAAATAAACTAATTTGTAGAATAGAAATGCAAAATGATGACTAGAGATAAAAACAGGGGCTACTAGAATCTAGGTCTGAAGTTGCTGGAGGTGGCTAGGGCATTCATTTTCTATGGGATATAGGGAGGTAAAAGTGTCACATGGGAGTCAGGACCAGAACTAGGTGCTCTGGTTAAAAGTAGGAATTGGAAATGGGACTCTCCTGCTCCTGAAAGGAAGTTTGTATAAAAGGTACAACTGTTCTCTGAAGCTGTATATAGTATAAAAATGCTTAAAATACTTATCTAGAGATGTAGGAGGGCCAAACTGCAATGACTCAGTACCTGAACCTGCAGTACCTGATAATATCTGGAGTGTGCAGTCACGAATATTAGACTTGGTTTTTAACTAGGGCCTCATGGGTACTGGTGAAGACAAAAAAGGAATGAAACAGGTGAGATATATGGAGGGAGTGAGGGAGAGAGAAAGACAGAGGGAGAACTCTCTCATGCAAGATCTGTAAACTAAAATTCCAAAGCACAATGAAACAGAAAAGCTAAACCTAGAAAGACGTCCAATAAAAAGAGTCAGAAGATGGATTCACTCCCAGATGAAATAAAAGTAATAAAAATTTTTAAAGACTTATTTTTAAATAAGTATGTTTAGGATTCTTCAAAAGATAAATAATAAAAACCACTTTAAAGGAATAAGAAATTATGATAAATTAGCAGAAATGAAATAAGAATAGACAAATATAAAAACCAATTAGCTTAAAAATGAAGTTATGGGAATTAAGTCAATAGATGGAATGAACTCTAAAGTAGACATGATTGAAGAGCGAATTAGTGAAATGGAAAATTGTTCTGAAGAGATCACCCAGAATGCAGAATGCAGAGAGACATAAAATACTCAAAATTATCTAATTATGCCATTAAGAGATATTTTAAAAATTAGGTTGAGGGACTTCAATATACATCTTACGGGAGTTCTAGAACAGGAGGCCATAAGAATGACTAAGAAGTGATAACTAAAGCGCTAATGTCTTTGAATTTTTCAGAATTGAAAACTTGAGTTCTCAGATTAAATGTACACTCTGCATACTAAGCAGGACAAATAAAAACCAATCACAATGAGAAACATTCATTGCAACTATAAGACAGAAGGATAGAGACAAACTTAAAAGCTACCAGAGAGAAGAAATAAATCTCCAAAAGATTATCAATTACACAAGCTTTTCAACAGCAATCATAGAAGCTAATGAATTAATGTCTTTAAAATGCTGAGAGATGATGACTTTATCCATCTAAACCACCATTCAAGATTGAGGACAAGATAAAGACATTTTTGGGCAAAGACTAAAATAATTTATCTCTGGCACACCCTAACTGTAAGAATTTCTAAAGGGCATCCTTTAGCAAGAAGAAAAGAGAACCCCAAAGATAGGAGTCGAGTGTACTTTTTGGCAAAGTTAATTAACAATAATAATAACAGAACCAGTTCTTTTTGTAAAGGTTGTTCTGAATGTCTGGAAAATAATAACGAGTATAGGTAGCTAAAGTGTGCTAGGAGCATAATCTTGTTCAAGGAGATGGAGGTGCTGAATAATTATTTTTTTGGTACTGCTCCACCTTGATTTTTATTCATAGCACAAACAAAATAGTACATTAGAGCAAACTTTATAAAGAAATAAAAGCCTCAAAATCTCACTCTCTAACCATATTGTTTTTAGTTTTCCTTTTGTCTCATTTTGAAAACAAAATTTAAAATAGTTGAATCATGGTGTATGCATACATATGTTTCCTGGTTACTTCAAGTAACATTACCCTGTAAGCTATTTTCCAAGTTGCTACATAGTTTCCATATTTACGATCTTTAGCGGTTGCAAAATAATCCGTATTTACTTGTTCCCTTTGCTGTTGTTGCTCATTTAGACTGTTCTTTTTTTTTTGAATTTTATTTATTTTTTTATACAGCAGGTTCTTATTAGTTTTCCATTTTATACATATTAGTATATGTCAATCCCAGTCTCCCAATTCATCACACCACCACCACCACCCCGCCGCTTTACCCCCTTGGTGTCCATACATTTGTTCTCTATATCTGTGTCTCTATTTCTGCCCTGCAAACCGGTTCATCTGTACCATTTGTCTAGGTTCCACATATATGCGTTAATATACGATATTTGTTGTTCTCGTTCTGACTTACTTCACTCTGTATGGCAGTCTCTAGATCCATCCACGTCTCTACAAATGATACAATTTCGGTCCTTTTAATGGCTGAGTAATATTCTGCTGTATATATGTACCACATCTTTATCCATTCGTCTGTTGATGAACATTTAAGTTGCTTCCATGACCTAGCTATTGTAAATAGTGCTGCAATGAACATTGGGGTGCATGTGTCTTTTTGAATTATGGTTTTCTCTGGGTGTATGCCCAGTAGTGGGATTGCTGGGTCATATGGTAATTCTGTTTTTAGTTTTTTAAGGAACCTCCATACTTTTCTTCATAGTGGCTGTATCAATTTACCTTCCCACCAACAAACAGTGCAAGAGGGGTTCCCTTTTCTCCACACCCTCTCCAGCATTTGTTTGTAGATTTTCTGATGATGCCCATTCTAACTGGTGTGAGGTGATACCTCATTGTAGTATTGATTTGCATTTCTCTAGTAATTAGTGATGTTGAGCAGCTTTTCATGTGCTTCTTGGCCATCTGTATGTCTTCTTTGGAGAAATGTCTATTTAGATCTTCTGCCCATATTTGGATTGGGTTGTTTGTTTCTTTAATATTGAGCTGCATGAGCTGTTTATATATTTTGGAGATTAATCCTTTGTCCATTGATTCATTTGCAAATATTTTCTCCCATTCTGAGGGTTGTCTTTTCATCTTGTTTGTAGTTTCCTTTGCTTTGCAAAAGCTTTTAAGTTTCATTAGGTCCCATTTGTTTATTTTTATTTCCATTCCATTTTGTTTTTATTTCCATTCCATTTTATTTCCATTAGGAGATGGATCAAAAAAGATCTTGCTGTGATTTATGTCAAAGAGTGTTCTTCCTATGTTTTTCTCTAAGAGTTTTATAGTGTCCAGTCTTACATTTAAGTCTCTAATCCATTTTGATTTATTTTTGTGTATGGTGTTAGAGAATGTGCTAATTTCATTCTTTTACACGTAGCTGTCCAGTTTTCCCAGCACCACTTATTGAAGAGACTATCTTTTCTCCATTGTATATCATTGCCTTCTTTGTCATAGATTAGTTGACCATAGGTGCGTGGGTTTACCTCTGGGTTTTCTATCTTGTTCCATTGATCTGTGTTTCTGTTTTTGTGCCAGTACCATATTGTCTTGATTACTGTAGCTTTGTAGTATAGTCTGAAGTCAGGGAGTCTGATTCCTCCAGCTCCGTTTTTTTCCCTCAAGACTGCTTTGGCTATTCGGGGTCTTTGGTGTCTCCCTACACATTTTAAGATATTTTGTTCTAGTTCTGTAAAAAATGCCATTGCTAATTTGATAGGGATTGCATTGAATCTGTAGATTGCTTTGGGTAGTATAGTCATTTTCACAATGTTGATTCTTCCAATCCAAGAACATGGTATATCTCTCCATCTGTTTGTATCCTCTTTAATTTCTTTCATCAGTGTCTTATAGTTTTCTGCATACAGGTCTTTTGTCTCCCTAGGTAGGTTTATTCCTACGTATTTCATTCTTTTTGTTGCAGTGGTAAATGGGAGTGTTTCCTTAATTTCTATTTCAGATTTTTCATCGTTAGTGTATAGGAATGCAAGAGATTTCTGTGCATTAATTTTGTATCCTGCAACTTTACCAAATTCATGGATTAGCTGTAGTAGTTTTCTGGTGGCATCTTTAGGATTCTCTATGTATAGTATCATGTCATCTGCAAACAGTGACAGTTACTTCTTCTTTTCCAATTTGTATTCCTTTTATTTCTTTTTCTTCTCTGATTGCCCTAAGACTTCCAAAACTATGTTGAATAATAGTGGTGAAGAGTGGACATCCTTGTCTTGTTCCTGATCTTAGAGGAAATGCTTTCAGTTTTTCACCATTGAGAATGATGTTTGCTGTGGGTTTGTCATATATGGCCTTTATTATGTTGAGGTAGGTTCCCTCTGTGCCCCCTTTCTGGAGAGTTTTTTATCATAAACCGGTGTTGAATTTTGTCAAAAGCTTTTTCTGCATCTGTTGAGATAATCATATGGTTTTTATTCTTCAGTTTGTTAATATGGTGTATAACATTGATTGATATGTGTATATTGAAGAATCCTTGCATCCCTGGGGTAAATCCCACTTGATGATGGTGTATGATCCTTTTAATGTGTTGTTGGATTCTGTTTGCTAGTATTTTGTTGAGGATTTTTGCATCTATATTCATCAGTGATATTGGTCTGTAATTTTCTTTTTTTGTAGTATGTTTGTCTGGTTTTGGTATCAGGGTGATGGTGGCCTCATAGAATGAGTTTGGGAGTGTTCCTTCCCCTGCAGTTTTTTGGAAGAGTTTGAGAAGGATGGGTGTTAGCTCTTCTATAAATCTTTGATAGAATTCATCTGTGAAGCCATCTGGTCCTGGACTTTTGTTTGTTGGAAGATTTTTAATCACAGTTTCAATTTCATTACTTGTGATTGGTCTGCGCATAGTCTCTATTT
This sequence comes from Aethalodelphis obliquidens, assembly GCF_003676395.1. NCBI lineage: Eukaryota > Metazoa > Chordata > Mammalia > Artiodactyla > Delphinidae > Aethalodelphis > Aethalodelphis obliquidens. The sequence goes on from NW_020838005.1 coordinate 4,903,675, forward strand.
CTTCCTGGTTCAGTCTTCAAAGGTTATACCTTTTTAAAAATTTGTCCATTTCTTCCAGGTTGTCCATTTTATGGACAAAGAATTGCTTGTAGTAGTCTCTTAGGATGCTTTGTATTTCTGTGGTGTCTGTTGTAACCTCTCCTTTTTCATTTCTAATTTTATTGATTTGAGTCTTCTACCTCTTTTTCTTGATGAGTCTGGCTAATGGTTTATCAATTTTGTTTATCTTCTCAAAGAACCAGCTTTTAGTTTTATTGATCTTTGCTATTATTTTCTTTGTTTCTATTTCATTTATTTCTGCTCTATTCTTTATCATTTTTTTTCCTTCTGCTAACTTTGGGTTTTGTTTGTTCTTCTTTCTCTAGTTCCTTTAGGTGTAAGGTTAGATTGTTTATTTGAGATTTTTCTTGTTTCTTGAGGTAGGCTTGTACTGCTATAAACTTCCCTCTTAGAACTGCTTTTGCTGCATCCCATAGGTTTTGGATCATTGTGTTTACATTGTAATTTGTCTCTAGGTATTTTTTGACTTCCTCTTTGATTTCTTCAGTGATCCCTTGGTTATTTAGTAACATATTGTTTAGCCTCCATGTTTTTGTGTTTTTTACGTTTTTTTCCCTGTAATTGATTTCTAATCTCATAACATTGTGGTCAGGAAAGATGCTTGATATGATTTCAATTTTCTTAAATTTACTGATGCTTGATTTATGACCCAGGATGTGATCTATCCTGGAGAATGTTCCGTGTGCACTTAAGAAGAAAGTGTAATCTGCTGTTTTTGGATGGAATGTCCTATAAATATCAATTAAATCTATCTGGTCTATTGTATCATTTAAAGCTTCTGTTTCCTTATTTACTTTCATTTTGGATGATCTGTCCATTGGTGTAAGTGAGGTGTTAAAGTCCCCCACTATTATTGTGTTACTGTCGATTTCCTCTTTTATAGCTGTTAACAGTTGTCTTACGTACTGAGGTGCTCCTATGTTGGGTGCATATATATTTACAATTGCTATATCTTCTTGGACTGATCCCTTGATCATTATGTAGTGTCCTTCCTTGTCTCTTGTAACATTCTTTGTTTTAAAGTCTATTTTATCTGATATGAGTACTGCTACTCCAGCTTTCTTTTGATTTCCATTTGCATGGAATATCTTTTTCTATCCCCTCACTTTCAGTCAGTATGTGTCCCTAGGTCTGAAGTGGGTCTCTTGTAGACAGCATATATACGGGTCTTGATGCTGAATTCTCTTAGCTTTTGCTTGTCTGTAAAGCTTTTGATTTCTCCTTCAAATCTGAATGAGATCCTTGCTGGGTTGTGTAATCTTGGTTGTAGATTCTTTCCTTTCATCACTTTAAGTATATCATGCCACTCCCTTCTTGCTTGTAGAGTTTCTGCTGAGAAATCAGCTGTTAACCTTATGGGAGTTCCCTTGTATGTTATTTGTTGTTTTTCCCTTGTTGCTTTCAGTAATTTTTCTTTGTCTTCAATTTTTATCAGTTTGATTACTGTGTGTCTCAGCGTGTTTCTCCTTGGGTTTATCCTGCCTGGTACTCTCTGTGCTTCCTGGATTTGAGTGGCTATTTTCTTTCCCATGTTAGGGAAGTTTTCAACTATAATCTCTTCAAATATTTTCTCGGGTCCTTTCTCTCTCTCTTCTCCTTCTGGGACCCCTATAATGCGAATGTTGTTGCATTTAATGTTGCCCCAGAAGTCTCTCAGGCTGTCCTCATTTCTTTTCATTCTTTTTTCTTTATTCTGTTCCACAGCAGTGAACTCCACCATTCTGTCTTCCAGGTCACTTCTCCGTTCTTCTGCCTCAGCTATTCTGCTATTGATTCCTTGTAGTGTATTTTTAATTTCAGTTATTGTATTGTTTATCTCTGTTTGTTTGTTCTTTAATTCTTTGAGGTGTTTGTCCTTTAATTCTTCTAGGTCTTTGTTAAACATTTCTTGCATCTTCTCAATCTTTGCCTCCATTCTTTTTCTGAGGTCCTGGATCATCTTCAGTATCATCATTCTGAATTCTTTTTTCTGGAAGGTTTCGTATCTGCACTTTATTTAGTTGTTTTTCTGGGGTTTTATCTTGTTCCTTCATCTGGTACATAGCCCTCTGCCTTTTCATCTTGTCTGTCTTTCTGTGAATGTGATTTTTGTTCCACAGGCTGCAGGACTGTAGTTTTTCTTGCTTCTGCTGTCTGCCCTCTGGTGGATGAGGCTATCTAAGAGGCTTGTGCAAGTTTCCTGATGGGAGGGACTGGTGGTGGGTAGAGCTAGGTGTTGCTCTGGTGGGCAGAGCTCAGTAAAACACTAATCCTGTTGTCTCCTGACCACAATGTTATGAGATTAGAAATCAATTACAGGGAAAAAAACGTAAAAAACACAAAAACATGGAGGCTAAACAATATGTTACTAAATAACCAAGGGATCCCTCCTTGTTGGTTGTTTGGCCTGAGGTGACCCAACACTGGAGCCTTCCCTGGGCTCTTTGGTGGGGCTAATGGCGGACTCTGGGAGGGCTCACGTCAAGGAGCACTTCCCAGCTCTTCTGCTGCCAGTGTCCTTGTCCTCATGGTGAGACACAGCCACCCCCTACCTCTGCAAGGGATCCTCCAACACTAGCAGTTAGGTCTGGTTCAGTCTCCCCTGGGGTCACTGCTCCTTCCCCTGGGTCCCGAAGCACACACTACTTTGTGTGTGCCCTCCAGGAGTGGAGTCTCTGTTTCCTGCAGTCCTGTTGAAGTCCTACAGTCAAATCCAGCTAGCCTTCAAAGTCTGATTCTCTAGGAATTCCTCCTCTAGTTGCTGGACCCCCAGGTTGGGAAGCCTGACATGGAGCTCAGAACCTTCACTCCAGTGGATGGACTTCTGTGGTATAAGTGTTCTCCAGTTTGTGAGTCACCCACCCAGCAGTTATGGGATTTGATTTTATTGTGATTGCACCCCTCCTACCGTCTCATTGTGGCTTCTCCTTTGTCTTTGGATGTGGGGTATCTTTTTTGGTGATTTCCAGTTTCTTCCTGTCGATGATTGTTCAGCAGTTAGTTGTGATTCCAGTGCTCTCGCAAGAGGGAGCGAGTGTACGTCCTTCTACTCTGCCATCTTGAAACAGTCTCTAGCAGTGCTGAATAATTTTCAATGTATTTTTTTTCTCATAATACGAAGTATAAGTATATATTGTAAATGTATGTGAGTATTTATTGTGCACTTAACTATGTGCCAGACACTGGTCTAGGCTCTGGGGATAAAACCATTGGGGAAAAAAACTCCTCATGGAGTTTATACTTTAGAAGGAGTAAACTATATATTGTTTAAAAGCAGCAGTATAACCCAAACAGACTTGAAAGAAATACATTGGTAAATAGGAAAAGATACACCTTGAAGATGTGCTGGTATGATGAAATAAAAAGCTGATGTGGCAATATTAATGTCACATAAAATACTGTTAGAGGTGAAGAGCACTAAAAAAGTAAATTGGGCAGCTAGAACATTTATATAACACGTAACATAGGCTTAAAAGTGAAAAATGACAGGATTAGAAGGAAAACTGATCAGCCCACAGTTTAGCATACCTCTATTAAAATGGATAGGTAAACAGAAAATTAGTCAGGAAAACATGTGTACCTCGTTTTATTGCACTTCGCTTTATTGTGCTTTGCAGATAATGCATTTTTTACAAATTGAAGGTTTGTGGCAACCCTGTGTTGAGCAAGTTTGTTGGTACCATTTTTCCAACAGCATTTGCTCACTTCCTGTCTCTGTGTCACATTTTGGTAATTCTCACATTACAGACATACCTCAGAGATATTGCAGGTTTGGTTCCGGACCACTGCAATAAAGCAAATATCACAATAAAGCAAGTCACACAAATTTTTTGGTTTCCATGTGCATATAAAAGGCTCTCCTTGGACCTCCCTATTAGCTTAGACACAACAATATTGAAATCAGGCCAACTAACCTTAACAATGGTCTGTAAGGGTTCAGGTGAAAGGGAGAGTTGCACATCTCTCACTTGAAATGAAAAGCTAGAAATGATTAAGCCTAGTGAGGAAGGCATGTTGAAAGTCGAAACAGGCAAAAAGTTAGGCCTCTTGAACCAAACAGTTAGCCAAGTTGTGAACACAGAGGGAAAGTTCTCGAAGGAAATTAAAAGTGCTATTCCAGTGAACACACTAATGATAAGAAAGTGGGAAAGCCTTATTGCCAATATAGAGAAAGTTTTAGTGGTCTGGATAGAAGAACAAACCAGCCACAACATTCCCTTAAACCAAAGCCTAATCCAGAGCAAGGCCCTAACTCTCTTCAATTCTATGAAGGCCGAGAGATGAGGAAGCTGCAGAAGAAAAGTTTGAAGCTAGCAGACGTTGATTCATGAGATTTAAGGAAAGAGGCCATCTCTATAACATAAAAGTGCAAGGTGAAGCAGCAAGTGCTGATGCAGAAGCTGCAGCAAGTTATCCAAAAGATCTAGCTAAGAAAATTAATGAAGGCGGCTGGCTGCACTGAACAACAGATTTTCAATGTAGATGAAAGTCTTATATTGGAAGAGGATGCTGCCAGGACTTTCATAGCTAGAGGGGAGAAGTCAGTGCCTGCCGTGAGAGCTTCAAAGGACAGGGTGACTCTTGTTAAGGGCTAATGTAGCTGGTGAGTTTTAAGTTGAAGCTAATGTTCATTTACCATTTTGAATTATGCTAAATCTACTCTGCCTGTGCTCTCTAAATGGAAAAACAAAGTCTGGATGACAGCACAACTGTTTACAACATGGTTTACTGCAGCCCACTGTTGAGATCTACTGCTCAGAAAAGAAAAGATTCCTTTGAAGATGTTACTGCTTATTGACAATGCATCTGGTCACCCAAGCACTCTGATGGAGATGTACAACATTAATGTTATTTTCATGCCTGCCTACCCAACATCCACTCTGCAGCCCACAGATCAAGGAGTAATTTCAACTTTCAAGTCTTTATTATTTAAGAAATACACTTTTTTTTTTTTTTTTTGCCACGTGTTGCTCAGCTTGTGGGATCTTAGTTCCCCTACCAGGGATTGAACCCGGGCCACCGCAGTGAAAGCGCCAAGTTCTAGCCACTGGACCACCAGGGAATTCCCATAAGAAATTACACTGTTTGAGGCTATAGCTGCCATAGATAGTGATTCCTCTGATGGACCTGGGCAAAGTCAATTGAAAAGCTTCTGGAAAGGATTCACCATTCTGGATGCCATTAAGAACATTCATGATTCATGGGAAGAGGTCAAAATATCAACATTAACAGGAGTTTGAAAGAAGTTGATTCCAGCCCTCATGGATGACTTGGAGGGCTTTAAGACTTCAGTGGAGGAAGTAACTGCAGATATAGTGGAAGTAGCAAGAGAACTAGAATTATAAGTGTAGCCTTAAAGATGTGACTAAATTGCTGCAATCTCATGATAAAACTTTAATGGATGAGGAGTTGCTTTTTATGGGTGAGCATGAACAATCTGACTTCTCAAGGTGGAATCTGCTTCTGGTGAAGATGCTGTGAAGATCTTGTTGAAATGACAACAGAGGATTTAGAATATTATATAAACTTAGTTGATTAAGAAGTGGCAGGGTTTGACTCCAGTTTTGAAAGAAGTTCTACTTTGGGTAAAATGCTTTCAAACACCATTGCCTGCTACAGAGAAATTGTTCATGAAAGGAAGAGGCAATGGATGAGGCACACTTCACTGTGGTCTTATTTTAAGCAATTGTCACGGCCACCCCAGCCTTCAGCCGCCACCACCCTGATCAGTCAGCAGCCTTCAACATTGAGGCGAGACTCTCCACACAAAAGGAGTACGACTCATTGAAGGCTCAATGATGGTTGCCATTTTTTAGCAATAAAGTATTTTTTAATTAAGGTATGAACATTGTTATTTAGACACTTATGAGTAAATATTGCATACTTATTCAACTACATTATAGTGTAAACATAACTTTTATATGCACTGGGAAACAGAATTATCCCCATGACTCACATTATTGTGGTATTTGCTTTATTGTGGTGGTCTGGAACTAGACTTACAATATCTCTGAGGATGCCTGTATAGAAGATTTGAACAACACAACTAATAAAGTTGATCTAATACATATAGAAAATTTTGTACCCAACAAATACAGAGTAAGCGTTATTTTTGAGTACACGAGGAATACTTTAAAATGGACTGTGTCCTAAATCACAAAAGAAGTCCCCAAAATTTAAGGTAACCAGAATCAAATAGACCACATTCTATGACCACAGTAACTAAACTTGAAATCAACAATAAAGAGAACTTTTAAAAAAACTCATCTGAATAGAAACTAAAAAACTCACTCATAGGTTAAAGAGGAAGCTTGAAAACAGCCAGCAAAGTAAACATGAAAGTAGGTAGGAGGAGGAGCATATTAAATATAAAAACAGGAATTAATAAAATGGGGGGGAAAGATTAACACTTTCCTAATTGTGTATTGTGATGACCAATGATAAGATGAGTGAAATTGGCCAAGAAGAATATAGGTATTATTTGAGCCTCTATTCCTATTCATGGTATATTTTCTATATTAGTAATCTTTTTCTTTAGAAGGTATCCAATATGAGCTAATAAGAAGACTATAGAACTCAAAATATAGAACATAAATTTGTTGTCAAATTTTCAGTAGTGTGTCTTTTCCATATAACAAGAAAATTAACTATAGAACTGTGTAAGTGAAAATATCAGACTTATAGAATTATTTTACTATTTATTTTATTTAAAAGATTTTATAATGGCCTTTAATAGAAAATTCTATTTATATGTGTAAGATATTTTTCTTTCCCTTCTTGTAGGTTACTCAAATGAGTCGTCCAGACCTGATTGTCTTTCTGATGAAATACCTGATGGCTCTCATAGTTGGTATTCCTTCCATTTTTTGGGTTGGAAGCAAAAAGACATGCTTTGAATGGGCCAGTTTTTTTCATGGTCGTAGGAAAAAAGAGTAAGTTGAAGTAAATTATCATGGTGTTCACAAACTTCACATTTACGCAATATTTTTGTGTTTCCTGTGTTAAAATAATTTGGATTTGGAGGAAGTATTCCAAAAAGATTGTAACCTCAGCTTCCACCAGTTATGATTAAACCTTAAATCACAGTTAAAAACTTATTCAGTAAAGATAGTCAAGTAGAACCAGGCTTAAGGCCTATTCCTTACTAATTCAGAATATTTGAGGGAAGACCAATCTTTATTTTAAAAAATCCAAATCATAATCTTCTTAAAATTAAAAACAAATTAATGATTTTATATATATTCTTATTTGATCTTCTTGACACTTCTCTGAGGACTGGTGTGTATTATCATCTCAGTGTTACAGATGAGAAAACTGAGGCACAGAGAGGTTAAGTGCCTTGGCTGAAGTCACATAGGTATTAGATTAGACTTCCATTTCCAACTGTCCATCATTCTTCCAGGTTGTACCATAAATTATTTAAAGAGACAGCATGTTATTCCATTCTCATGAGGTACACGTTAAAGCCAAAATAGCAAAATGATATTAGTAGATAAAATGGAATATGTTAAAGAAATTATTTTAATTCATAGTTGGCCACATTGCATATTAGACTGTCACGGTAAAATATAAGATTTGCCAAAGCAGTCTTCTCAGGGCATATTTGAGGAATCTTGAATTTTTTGACCCATAATTAATGAAACAAAACAAAACAAAATAAGACCCTGCAGTATTCACAAAGGAACAAATGACTTCAAAGTGTTTACTAAGTATAAGTCTTATATGTATACTGTATTTGAATTATCACAAATTCCAAGTTAGTGGAGTCTATATTCTTATGATTTTACTTAACCTAAGTTCCATGGAAAATGGATTTGGTGGGATAGTCTATAAAACTCTTAAGATTATATTTAAAATGTTATTGTGTCTTTTATGGGTTAATGTACTTTTTTTATACAACTTAAAGTACTGCATTAGCAGGATCTGTATTTTCTTAAATACCAGTAATTAGCAGCTTCTGTTACATCGATTAGATTGAGATTTTTTTAAATCACAGTTTTAAAGTGTACATTTCTTATTACCATATCTGAGACTACTGCTAGTAATATCAGATAATGCATTTCCCCTTTAAATACAGTTTCATAGGGCAGAGAAGGAAAGAAGGGGAAAGATGAGTTCAACAACAAAAATGTATTTCCTAAGAATTCATCCTTTGAGAAAGTCTTTAATGAATGTTTACTGTGTGCTTTGAACTATATTGGGATGCCAAGGATTCAGTAGCATACAAAACAGACCAAGTCCTTGCTTTTTGTGGAACATCCTTCCTTGGGGGATTTATCTGTATATTTTTTGAAATTTTTAAATATGTTTTAATCACAGTAAAACATAATTCTGAGGGTTTGAATTAAACATTCCTGGTCATCTCTGGACCATACACAAACAATTCTGTAATACAACAATTCTGTTGTACTAGAAACTCCAGATGGAGCTAAGCCCAAGCTACCCTTTTGAGGAATCTTTCCAGTTATTTGGGGGATCCTGGTTGGGTCAGAATCCTTTTGAAACTGGTTAGAACTCCCAAGAACCCTTCTATTTGGTTTTCTGGAACCATGGACCACCCCCGCAACCCAACAAAGTCATTGTGACCCTCCAGTGCTCTGGGCTAGAGTACCACTCCTCAAGAGTGTGAGCACCCTACAGCCATTTCTAACATTTGTCTGGTTGAGCCTTTGAGAAATGACTATGGAGTAATCATAATAATGGTTATCAATTAATTGAGCACACTTAATACTCCAAGCACTGTCCTAAGCATTTTACATATTATTAAATCATTTAATCCTCTAAACAACCTTGTGAGGGAGATCGTCATTTTACAGATAAGAAACTGAGGCATAGAACCAAGGTTTAATAGCTAATGAATGGTAGAATTGAGATTCACACCCAAGCAGTGTGACTCTAGCCTGCTCTTAACCCCTCTGTTATACTGTGTGTCAAAAGACTGGCTTCTAAAATTATGCAAATCAAATTAGTGTTCTTCCTCTGAATGAAGCCACATTTAAGACTGTGCTTATGCTAATATTTCTGACACTGATTGAAATATTTTTAGAAATCTTCATTTGGAATTATCTGGGTCACGGCACTTAATTTCTCTGGACCTCTGTTTTCTTATTTGTAAAATGAGGGGACAGACCTTCACCATTTGAAGGTGGATTAAATTTTTGGAATGACCAGAAGTCAGTTTGAACCAATTTTTAAAAATAAGTTTAGAAAACAAATTCAGCAATCCAGAGTGACTTGGGATGTATGTATATATGAATAGGGCCATTGATAACACAAGAACAAATGTTGTTTTAACTATCTTTGAGTTGTACTTTATTCTATTTAGTTTTTGACATTTTGTTTTTATCATATACATAAACATTATGTTTTATCATTACTTTATGATTGTCTTTGAAGCCATTTAAACTTAAGTTTGATCCCCAACTGCTGTTTTTTGTTTTTTTAAACATCTTTATTAGAGTATAATTGCTTTACAGTGGTATGTCAAAGTTTCTGCTTTATAACAAAGTGAATCAGTTATACATATACATATGTCCCCATATCTCTTCCCTCTTGCATCTCCCTCCCTCACACCCCCAACTGCTGTTTTGTTGTATGACTTTTGGAAAGTCCTTTAATCCCTTAGAACCTCAGTTTCTTCATCTATAAAATGGGGATCACAATATTTATTCTTAATGGATATCTAATATCTTTTTAGGACTTAATCTCTATAATAAAAACATTATTAAGAAAGATTAAAGGAGAGTATATGTAAAATACCTGGCACAATTCAGGTACTCAACAAATATTAGTCTTTCAGCCCTTCTACCCCAGCACTAAAACAACAATGGCAATAACAACAATGATCTTTTTCTAATTCGAAAACTTAGAATATATGCACTTTCTCAATTTATGATCCAATCTTTACATGTTGGAGAGGTTTTTTTTAATGAAATTGTCTAATTTTAACTTTATGTATGATTCTCATAGTCATTATTTACACAAACTGATACACTGACCTTTGCAACTATTTAATTGGCTCTTTTATTAATTACCACTTTGTTCATCATCATGAACATCTGTCTGCTTTTAACCCTTTCATAGCAGTTAAAAACTTTTGCTCTGGAGCTTCCCTGGTGGCACAGTGGTTGAGAGTCCACCTGCCGATGCAGGGGACGCGGGTTCGTGCCCCGGTCCGGGAAGATCCCACATGCCACGGAGCAGCTGGGCCCGTGAGCCATGGCCACTGATCCTGCGCGTCCGGAGCCTGTGCTCCGCAACGGGAGAGGCCACAACAGTGAGAGGCCCGCGTACCACAAAAAAAAAAAAAAAAAGACTTTTGCTCTGGACATAATTCATCCCCTTAATTCTTTTTTCCTAAGCCTTTAATGGTTCTGGGACTTAATTGTATGTTTGCTTAAATTAATTTTTCATATGTTTTGTTCTAGTTATGATCATTCATGTTTATTCCAGCACTAGACAAATGTTCTGTCATAAAGTCAACTTGTTACCTTAAAACAACTGCTCTTACAAATTAAAAAATGTGTCTATGCCATGATGAGGCCTCTACTACTTCCATAAACCATGCAAGAAAATAGTATTTCTGCTTTATAATAGTACCTTTGTAATATTTCAGTGTCCTTGAGAATGATAAATTTCTTTAGCTGAAAGGGACTTTTAGAAATGATGAAATTGTGTACCTTCATTTTATAGATGAGGAAAATTAAGAAAAGGGGATAGTGAGTTGCCTAAGATTATATATTTATTGACAGAGTTGGAACTAAAATCCTGATTTCCTTATTCTAATACGAACCTCTTTCTATCCTACCACTTTTGGGAACAGATTGACACAAATTTTTGTTATATTCTCTCTTCGGTCAACAGTGTTACCTTATATCTGTCCTAAAGACGTTATTTGGGAAAGAATTAATTTCAAGAATAACATCAGTTTGTCAAAAAAGTAGAGATGTTAGTCTGTATCTTAAACTTAGTATTTTGTTGTCTAGGATAGTGAATGAGAGCCGACAGGTACTCCAGGAACCTGATTTCGCTCAGTCCCTCCTGAGGGATCCAAATACTCCTATTATAAGAAAATCAAGAGGAACTTCCACTCAAGGAACATCCACACATGCTTCTTCAACTCAGCTGGCCATGGTGGATGATCAGAGAAGCAAAGCAGGGAGTGTCCACAGCAAAGTGAGCAGCTACCATGGCAGCCTCCACAGATCCCGTGATGGCAGGTGAGTTTTATTGGTAGATTAGTTTATTTCGTGTGCTGAATTAGAGTCACACGGCGAGTAGCCAATGTGACTACTACTATTGGAAGAGTAGCCAATTCTGAAAAAGAAGTTGATCATTATTAACGTTTTTGAACTTTCCTAGGTACAGTTGTCCCAGATTATGGTCAGACTTAATGCCAGTCAGAGGAGTTTAGAGTTTGACTCGGTGCAGCAAGCAATATGGAGTCATTGACAGGTATTACTGATCAGGGAGAAGGCACGGTAAAAGTGGTTATTTTAGTAAGATTAATTTGGCAAACAGTTATGGAATACCTACCATGTCAGGCATTGTGCTAGGCTCTGGGAATACAAAGATGATTTAGGCATGATCTTTGTTCTTAATAAGCTCAAGAAAGATAGTGTAGTCATTATTTGTGTTGTGGTTAAAAGCATGGAGTCTGGAATGATAAGCCTCAGTTTCCTCATCTGTAAAATGGAAATAGTAATAATATTTGCCCCTTTAGCAATGTTGTAAACAATAAATGAGATAATGTACCTAATTGTTTGGAACAGTGCCCATCTCAGTAAGTGCCTGATATCAACTTTTATTATCATTATTATAAGTTAATAATTAAAGTAAAATGCAAATATAATGGTATAGTCCAGAGGTTGGCAAACTTTTTCTATAAAGAGCCACATAATAAATAACTTTAGTCTTTGTGGGTCATATGGTCTTTGTTGACGACTATTCATTTCTGCTGTTGTAGCATGAAAGCAGCCATAGGCAATATGTAGTCAAAATGGGAATGGCTGTGTTCCAGTAAAACTATTTACAAAAATAGCAAGGGGCCTCATTTGACTGGCAGACCATAGTTGGCCAACCCCTGTTTAGTAGCTTGGACGAGGGGGTGGTTAATTGTGGTGGGGAAGGGGATGGGAAAAAGCTTCACAGAGGATGTTTGAGAGTGGGCTGGATGTGCTTTCCTGTTAACTTTGATGGTGGAGACACTAGAATTAGAAACTTCTTAGGAGCTTTGCATTAATTCAGCCGAGAGATGATGAAGGCTTATGGAAGAGCAGTGGCAGTGGCAAGAGAGGAAGAGCTGATGTGAAGGATATTTGAAAAGAAGAAATGAAGTGATAGGAGTTGGAGATGGATTGAAGCAATTGGAGAGAAGGAATGTGCCAAAGATTTTTTTTTTAATATTTCTAGTTTGGGAAACTGAAAGAATGAAAATTACAATGCCTGAAATTCTTTGTTCACTTTGAAACATCTCTGTTTCTACAGCTGTCCTGTATCCTTCCAGTCTCATTCCAGCCTTTCTCTCAGTGTTCCCTGTCCTCCTACTATAGGATATGATTCCTATACTTACTGTCTTTTTAGTCCTTCTGGTTTGTCCTCTCAACTTGCTTTCTTTCGCCTTCTAACTTGGTCAGCTACCCTATGTTTTAAAAAGTAGCAGCCTTTCTTTGACTATCATATATTTTCTATCTTTTATCCATTTCTTTTTCTCTTCCTTGCCAGATTTTTGAAATGAATATTTTGAATATTTCCATTCTACCAATTGCATCCTTCATTCCTTGTATTTCTAGTCTTTTTCACCTTCTTACCCACTTCTAACATCACCAATGACTTGTTTTTTAATCACATTCAAAGATCTTCTCTTTCCTACCTTTTCCTTCCATTCAGCACTCCTAAATAAAAAGCATTCTTCTAAGTGCTAGGGACACAGAGATGGAAGACAGAAGAGTAAACAGTCGGTAGTAGTATACTTTAATGGGTATGATAAAATCATGTACAAAGTGCTTTGAGATTCCAGAGAAGAAAACCATTTAAGTTACCATGGAAAATCTTGTTCACAAACAGGATAGCACTTTAATTTGAATAGGATTCAGAGGAGGCAGTTGGAAATTTCAGACAAGGAAACAGCATATGAGGAGGGAAGGAGGACAAACGGGCAGTTAAGTACCAGGGCAACTGTAGGAGATGAAACATGCTGGGAAGTTTGGGGGTTTTTCCCTTACAGCAATGAGAAACTATTAGAAGACTTTGAGCATTGGGGTGATAAAATCAGATTTGTATTTTAGGAAGATCACTTTGACAACAGCATAGGAGAGGAGATTGTAAGTAAGCCCAGTTGGGAAGTTTCTAGAGTAATTTAGAGGTCTTAACTTAAGACACTCATAAAGAGGGAGGAAATCAGAGAATCTTTCAGAGTACGTTTTGTCAACACCACCCTCCATGAACTGACTCTCAGCATTATTTGATGTTTGACATTATTAGCCTTATCCTTTTCAATAAGGAATGAACAGTTAGAATACAGCTCTTATGCATGTGGCATTCTGTGTATAAAGAGATATATAGAAGAAAGCTAAAGTATAATTTCTGCACTCTAGAAGAATATAACCTTATGAGAAAGATAGGACATATACATAAGAACCAACTAAAAAATAGTGCAAGCCAGCATATAATTAAAACAGTGAGTATTAGAGATGATCAATGTTATAGAACTTCAGAAAAGGGGAAGATCAGATTGGCCCATGAAAATATCTCAGAGGAGATAAGTAGGGTGAGTGAATGGTAATACAAGATAAGTTCATATTGAGTAGAGAATTTCTGAAGGCAATTAAATATAGGGGGATTTCAGCATCAGTAATCTGAATGGAATGGGAGTTTAGATAAGAAAGTTTATAATCTTTAATATAAGGTAGTTGGTAATTAAAATTGTGAGATAGAATTCCTTGAATCTTAATAAAAAAAAGAACAGACCAAGAACAAGACCTTGGTAAATACAGTAATGATAATACAATAAGAGGGACTTCCCTGGTGGCACAGTGGTTAAGAATCTGCCTGCCAATGCAGGGGACACGGGTTCGAGCCCTGGTCCTGGAAGATCCCACATGCCGCAGAGCAGCTAAGCCCACGCACCACAACTACTGAGCCTGTGCTCTAGAGCCCGTGAGCCACAACCACTGAGCTTGCACGCCTAGAGCCTGTGCTCCGCAACAAGAGAAGCCACTGCAATGAGAAGCCCACGCACCGCAACCAAGAGTGGCCCCCACTCACCACAACTAGAGAAAGCCCACGTGCAGCAACAAAGACCAAACGCAGCCAAAAATTTTAAAAATTTAAAAAAAAATTGTCTTTAAAAAAAAAGTAATAATAATACAATAAGAATAGCCTAGCATGTGATTCAGAGAAAGTGCTTATAGACATATGAAGGAATCTGTGAAAGTATAGTGTCATGGAAACTAGGGGATATACTATGACCTCCTGTAATGGCCTTTCTTATCTCTGATTAATTAAAATCATACTCATCCTTTAAGGCCTGCTTGATTCCCATATCCATGGCAGTTAATTAATTGCTTTTTAGTCATCCTTTCGGTGTGACCTATTTTCAATACAGTTGTTTTTCCTTGGCTAAGTTTGCAGTTTCTGGAGGATGTGAACTTGGTGACAGACATTTGTATATTCCCCTACAGTATCTAGACCGGTGCATATTAGGAGACAAATAAATCTATCAAACAACTTTAGAAATAATGTGGGCATGCCATCTCATGGTGATTTCTTTCTGCATCAGTTTTTAAGTTTACACGTGAACACTATATTTGGCCATGGTTTTCTCATCATTTCATGGTATCTTGGCTGTGAGATCACACATATACACACATTCCTGCTTCTCAGTACTCACTCTAGTCCAGACTCCTTGATGGATAATTACTGATCTCAGTGCTACGTAAAATAAACTAAGACTTGGGTAAATATACCTTCACATGTATGTCAACTTCAAAGAATAAGTAATTGGTAGTTAGATAAGAGGATGTAAAAAAGGAAGTGGGGGCTTCCCTGGTGGCGCAGTGCTTGAGAGTCCGCCTGCCGATGCAGGGGACACGGGTTCGTGCCCTGGTCTGGGAAGATCCCACATGCCGCGGAGCGGCTGGGCCCGCGAGCCATGGCCGCTGAGCCTGCGCGTCCGGAGCCTGTGCGCCACAACGGGAGAGGCCACAACAGTGAGAGGCCCGCGTACCGCAAAAAAACAACAACAACAACAAAAAAAAGGAAGTAGATGAGTAGGTAGATGGAGGTTTGAGAAAGAGTGGTTAGTTTGGTAAATAGGTGACATTTTACTATGTAGTTGAGTCCTAATTATCCGTGGGCAGGTGGTTCATATTCTAGAATTTTGTGGATAGCCATCTATTTCACTTAAATAATTAGACAGGGCTTCCCTAGTGGTGCAGTGGTTGAGAGTCCGCCTGCCAATGCGGGGGACACGGGTTCGTGCCCCGGTCCGGGAGGATCCCACGTGCCGCGGAGCAGCTGGGCCCGTGAGCTGAGCCTGCGCGTCCGGAGCCTGTGCTCCGCAACGGGAGAGGCCACAACAGTGAGAGGCCCGCATACCACACACACTAAATAAATAAAAAGTTTTAAAAATAATAATAATTAGACATAAGAACTCAATTTTTTCTATGAAAAAAAAGTATTCTTTTAGTCTTATTCATTAAATTAAACTCAAAGACAGATTTCATTTTAGAAAATACTCAATTCATATTTTTAATTACCTTGATATCATTCCTAGAACACTGCATCATATTTGGTCTTTTTCATTTGCCATATTTGTTTGAAATAGATACTTATGAAGTCATTGAGAGGTGAAAGGTCTCCATATTGGCTGGCAAATCATATTTGGAGAAATCTTTCACTCAGTTTAGGGCAATGATTATTATGTAACATAATTATTAACTAGAATAACAGGCTTATTATGAAATATTTTCATTTGCAAACATTGTAATTATTTTACCAAAACTTGCAAACCAAAGGTAAAACCTTTGTATTCTGAATGTGAATTCTTTTATTAAATAAGAATTAAATGCTCTTTTATAAACCATTCCGTTAACATGAGGAATTTAAAAAATATTTTAAATGTAGCTTTTTATTCTTAAATGTTCTTTTTTGCTTTATGCAAACTGGGAAAAAAGACATGCTTGCTTTTATAATTTTAAAGGACTTAATTTTAAAACTGTGATCTAATGAAAACATTATTTGACAAGCACTGCTATAATACTAGATCAGCTCAGTGGTATATGAATCAATCTTTAAAATCTTTTAAATTTTACAAATGATTCATATTGAGTCATGAAATTTGTTATAATCATTAAATGAGGGAAATGATAAATGCTTTTTGACAGCCAATAGGTCTTCAGCTGCTTTTGATTAGTTGTTTTGATGACTATTTGAAAAAGGAATGGCCTGCTACCATTTTGTTTTTAGAAATAATACTTAAAATTTAATGTATTAATTAAAGTTATAAATTATTTTCAGTTGTTTTCTTTGATCTTTGTTATTCTAAATTAAATATTTTTTACAAAAAGTGTATAGTATGTTTGAGTGTGAGTTTTCTTACCTCTGATGGGGGCTCAGTGAGTCAGAATTGCAACAAAAGAAAATTTAACAGCTCCCACTGCTGCCTTTCAGGATAAGTAGAATGACGGAGAAGACAGTCTGCAATAAGCCAAGTAGCCCAGTTGACATACTCAAAAGCTGTGTCTTGGGCTAGGGATAAAGGAGAGAATTTGCTTTTGCAGGAATATGGGTTACAAAGTCTTAGGAGTTTGCTACTTCTGTATTTAAGTTGATGTAGCTTTTACAAAATAGCATCCTCACAGCCTGAAGCCCTAATGAAAAGTAATTAAGACCATTTACAGGTAGTTAATTCAGCTGTTAACTGGGCTCTCTGTAAAGAAGCTGTCGGCACCTAGCATCATCATTGCTTGCCGATTCCCTCACTTTTTTTTTTTTTTTTTTTGGGTCACGGTAATTTCTCCTCTAATTTCATTTGCTCGCTTTTCCAATGCTACTCTTTTAGTAAAATTGGAGTTTGCTGTCCTACTGATTATAACCATTCTTCTAAACTCCCTGGGACAATGTCATATTTCTTCTGTTGCTGTTCTTCCTCTCCTGGAACCCACCTCATAACCCAAAACTTATTTGAATGAGAAAAGTATCCTTACTTAGTTAGCATAGCTCCAGATCAGTCAGCTCTTCTTAACTTCAGCTTCTGTCCTTTTGCAAAGCATACCTTAATTCTGAGCCTAATCAGTAGATTTTCTCTCCTTTCTGTTTGGCCACTTGAATAATTCAAGAGTGTAAATCATCAAAAGTTGGTTGTTACTTTTTCACTTGTTAGTTTCCTAATTATTTCACTTGATGAGGTATTTTCATGAAAATTTTTAGTGTTATTTTCTAGTGTGTTCTGTTACCTACTTCAAAACAAACTCTCCTATGTTAGGTACACTCCCTGCAGTTACAGAGGAATGGAGGAGAGACTACCTCATGGCAGCATGTCACGACTCACGGATCACTCCAGGCACAGTAGCTCTCATCGGCTCAATGAACAGTCACGACATAGCAGCATCAGAGATCTCAGTAATAATCCTCTGACTCACATCACACATGGCACCAGCATGAATCGGGTTATTGAAGAAGATGGAACCAGTGCTTAAATTGTCCTAAGGTGGAAAACTTGTGTTGTTTAAAAAGCAGATTTTCTTCTTTGCCTTTGCATGACTGATTGCCGTAACTCACTGTTATGATGCTTTCAGTCAGGTGCAGATTGTGTCCATTGAAAAGTAAACTTTTGCTTTTTATATTGCAACAAACTTGTAACATCAAGGCATCCAAAATGCTAAGAATTATCGCATAAATAATTCTTATTTCTAGGTTATGAAGAAATAATTATTTGTCTGGTAAGCATTTTTATAAACCCATTTGTTTTATATTTAGAAAAATCCTAAATGTGTGGTGACTGCTTTATAGTGAACTTTCATATAATATCAACTAGTTGTGAGATAACATTCTGGTAGTTCTGTTAATAAAACAAAATTTCAGAATTAAAGAAATTTTCTATGCAAGGTTTATTTCTCAGATAAACAGTAGGACTTTGTAGTTTCCTTTCCACTAAGTGAAAAAGAACTGTGTTTTTAAACTGTAGGAGAATTTAATAAATCAGCAAGGGTATTTTAGCTAATAGAATATAAAATCAACAGAAGAATCTGATTAGTCTATTGAAGGCTCTTTTGAAATTCTATCAAAATAATCTTTATTCAGAGAAATACAGGAGCAGGATTAGCAACGGAGTAAAAGCGGAGATGGGCATTTTTCCCGGTAATTGTGCTGTTTTTATTACTTTTGTAAATATTACTTTTACTGGCTGTGTTTTTATAACTTATCCATATGCATGATGGAAAATTTTTACTTTGTAGCCATGTTTTCCCATGTAGTAGTATTGATTCCTAGAGAACTTCATGTTCAGATATGTTCTGTGGAAGCATGTAATAGAATAAGCATCACACATTATAAGGTTTTTTGTGGTAACCATAATTACAAAATGGCAAAATGTTTCCTCTGTATTCGTCATTGTATTTTTCTACAGTGAGATGTGATCTTGCCAAAGCCACCAGATCTTGGTATCCAGGCCCCTCCTGTCAGTGGGTTGATTGTCTGCACTTGCATTGCCCAGTAGCCAATAGGCTACAGCTTTTGCCCCACACCCTTATTTTCAGATTCTGGATCATTCTTGTTTATAGCTGAAATACATATAACCTAAGTCCAAAGAGGTGATTAATTTGGGGTATTTGAAAATCACTGTAGCTAAATGGAGCATGATTAGTCCTGCTGTGAAGTATCCTTTAATCTTAAAAATATCAACTCAAAAATGTTTGACATTTTGTCTTATAAAATTTAAATAATTTATAATAAAAACTGTGAAGTTTATTAGGCGTGAAATTGATCAGAAGGGAAAGAAAACTTCTGGAAAATGCTGGATGTGTTTTATAGAAAAGTATATTTAAACAAGGGATCCTCAACGCTGACTACAGATAAGAATCACTTGGGGAGCCTCTGATACCGGACACCTTCCTCTCATTCAGATGACAACTGGTAGTTTTTTAAAAAGCTTTCCAGGTGATTCTAATCTGAAACCTGGCTGCAAGGTGTTTTAAACTAACTTGCCTCTGATGATGATGTGATAGCATCATGTTGTATCACGTGAAAATCTAGCTGGATTCAGTGTTATGCTTTTATATCATTACCTGGTATACAACGGGAATTCTGGATCCCACTTCTAAGGATTCTTACTCATTAAGTCAAAGGTGATGGTAGGCCTTTATAATCTGGTTGTAAAAAGAAATACCACAGGTGATTCTTATGCAAGTATCCAAGAATCACACTTCAAAAAATATTCTAGACTCTAAAGAGGCCTGGCTTTGCCATATGCTAATTTTTTACCTTTAACAGGTCAGTTTCTCTGAGCCTCAGTTCCCTTGTTTATAAATGAAGACAGAAGATAAATACCTACCTCACAAAATTGTCAAATAGGTATCAGATGAAAACTCATATGAAAGCTCTTTGAAAATTTTAAAGTGTTATGAACTATAAGGGATTAAGATTATTGAGGATTTAAGAGATTTGTTTGAGGGCTACCATAGTACATTCCTTGACATGTGTTTAATTCATGTGTACTTTTTCCTCTCCTTCTTTAAAACAAAAAGCACCAAGAAATTAGGTGTTGACAGAAGCTTTTATCAGGCGCAGAAGTCAGTTTTCTGATAATAATAATTTGTGTATCATGTTTTTTCTTTCAAAGTATGTATTTCTTAATATTTATTATTAATTCTTCTTAAGATATAGTTGAATATTTGGCTCAAATGCTTTACTTTTTCCTCTATCTTCATCGTCTTTTCCCTTGAAACTGGAGTTAATACTCAAGACAAGTAGAGTCTGAATTCCCTCACGTCTGACAGTTAGTAACCCTTTACTCTGAAAGCCAAACTTATAACAACTCATTTATAAATAAATCAGTAATTCTTGAGGCTTTTGTCTGAGGATTTCCCCTGAGAACAGCATGAGAGACCAAAACAAACATTCAGACAAAAAAAATAAGTTACTATAGAAGGTACCAGTTTCAGCTCAAAGATGTTGTCATCCATCGCCATCTGCGTTATATTATCAATTGCCAAAATGTTAATTGGGGGCTCCCCTGGTGGCGCAGTGGTTGAGAGTCCGCCTGCTGATGCAGGGGATGCGGGTTCGTGCCCCAGTCCGGGAAGATCCCACATACCGCGGAGCGGCTGGGCCCGTGAGCCATGGCCACTGATCCTGCGCGTCCGGAGCCTGTGCTCCGCAACGGGAGAGGCCACAGCAGTGAGAGGCCCGCGTACCGCAAAAAAAAAAAAAAAAAAAAAAAGTTAATTGGTTTTTTTGTGGGCCAAGTATAGACAGTTAAGTGAACATCATTATGAAAATCTTAACTTTGTGCTTCTTGATTTTTATATATTCATTTGTATCTTCTCTACTAAACTGTTGATGTATTTGTAAAGGATATATTGGCCTCTCAGTTACTTTCAGTATCTTAGTTTTGCTCCACAAAATTTACTTAATATTGTTAATGCATTGTTTTAAATAACCGTATTTAGTTTGGGTTGTGTTATTTATCAAACTAGTGCTCCAAATTAAGATTTTTTTTCTTTAAAGAAACAGTTGAAGAACTATAACAAAACAACAATTTCAAGTCTCAACTAGCTTAATCCAACATAAGCAAGTCCTGACAGCTTTCCTACCATATGTTTAATTTGTGTTGTGATTGGCATATGATAATGTTTAGTATTTTATTTGTTCGGTTGACAACTGAGAAAATAATAGTTCTCTCTAAAATGTTAATATATAACTGAAAGGTTTTCGAGAAGTACTCTGATTTCAGCAATATTGTATTGAATTTTTTCAGTGATTAAAGCGAACAATTCAAGACAATATTAAGCTCGAAACAGTAGTTTCAAAGAACAACTGATTAGTAACTCAACAACTAGCAGAGGGCATAGTACATAGTAGATTTTCAATAAATATTTAAATGAATGAATAACTCATGTTATGCAACTCACTTTTACTCTAGCAGTGAAGTCTCACTTCAAAGAAATTTGAAGAGTCTAAATTTAAACTAAGTGAAATGAAGTCTCTGCTTTACCAGAATAATCTGCGGCAGTTAGTAATATGTGAATTGCACCAAATAAAGTGTATTTCTCCTAGAGTAACAGTCCGTATTGCTATTTTAATTAAAGAAATATATATACAAACTTGTACCAACACTTTATATTAATTTTAAAAGGTGATGAGCAATTCTTAGAGGTATTTAGTTTCTTGTTGGTTTTATGTGAAGTTAGATCTTTGTGTAGTGGTTGGGTAAATGAATATTCAAGTAAACCTTGATTAATGATGATTTTCTAAAAGCTGTTTCTTAGAGCGGATTTATGAAAATTCTGAGAATCTCTTCAAATTAGAAAAATTTACTACATTTTAACCTACCTCATTAGTTTCTTTGTGATAATAGCGGGCAGTAACTGAAGTTGAAACTGTATTGGTTTAGGCTATATCCCCATGAAATAAAAGGAACTACTTAAAAGTTTTTTGATAAAGTAGTGGATCATTGGCTTGAGCTTAGAAAGCATTAATATACCAAAATTTCACTATGATGATATTTATATTGCTTTTGACATGCCAAAGGTATATTTACATATTATCATACTTGGAATCAAAAGACCCATAATTATGATGTAAACTAGACAGCTCATTTAATTTCTCTTGGTCTCAGTTTCTTTGATGTAAAATAAGGATAAGGTAATTTGGGGCCCCGAAACCTACCTCACTGGACATTGTGAGGATCAAATGAGATAACAGGAATTACAGTGCTCTTTAACCTGTAAGTTCCCCTACTGATAGTATGTGTTTTTGTTAGAATTTTGGGGTTACAGAAAGCAAGAATAATGGTCTTCAGTGGTATTTAGCAGTAACAACAGAATAGGCAATTAGACCAGTATTCATTTGGTATAACCTTTAAGTCAGCAATCCAATTAATCCTTTAAAAATGAGGTTCTTTTTCAAGAGTGGCTATGCCCTTAGATTGTATTGGTTCTTTATTATATGTTATACCAGAATATGTTTTCAAATTTTATATGGCTGAATTTGTAGGTCACTTTCATCAGAAATTTGGGGATCTCCATTATGTTTTCTTTGATACAGAATGATATAACTACATTAGCTTGGTTTCAATGAAATTTATAAGAAAAATATAAA
Source organism: Aethalodelphis obliquidens (assembly GCF_003676395.1). Taxonomy (NCBI): domain Eukaryota; kingdom Metazoa; phylum Chordata; class Mammalia; order Artiodactyla; family Delphinidae; genus Aethalodelphis; species Aethalodelphis obliquidens. The sequence goes on from NW_020838005.1 coordinate 4,926,034, forward strand.
GAGAAGTGTAAGCCTTATTTTTCTTTCTTTGAGGACTTTCATGTGCCCAGTTCTTTCCAATTAAGAACAATTTTTAAAATGTGATTACTGTAACTGGTTGGTTTTCATCGTAGCAAAACTTTACATTTTAAGTGATAATATTATCTTGTTTGTATATTTGCATATATAATTTTTAAACCTGCATAAAGTAAGGATTTCTCCATTCTTTTCCACACATAAGCACGCAAAAGAGCATTTTTATAGAACTTAGGTTTACAAAGGAACTCATGATTCTTTTAAACTTCTTTTATGCCTTTTTTACAACTGATTAAAATAAGAAAAAATGTTTACATTTAATTCAGCTATGTTTCTTGGTAGCTGTATGATTTTATACATTCTTATATCATTTTAATCTATTTTATATGAAAAAAGTATGTTGACATCTCTTAATATTTTAGTTCTCTTCCCTTCTTTTTTGTTCCAATTATATGAGTTTTGAGAAAGGAGTAGGAAGACTAAGCAACCTTTACCTTCCATCTGACTATAATTAGTCTCCTGGGTTTTTTTCTAATATAAATTCTATATTTCTTTAACAGCCAAATTGATATCGGGTTATAATTTTCTCTCAGGATCCAAAGTATTCTGAGAAAGAAAATGTTAAGGTCTATCCAGAACCAGCCATCTTTGCAGACATTCCAATTTGGTTGATTTATAAAGATTTAATATAATAAGTTAATAAGCATCTTTCTTATTCTGTGATCTCTAATTAGAAAGTAAAAATTTTGTTGCCATAAAGATAAAAGAAGGTAAATTTTCACCTATATTTTAGTCAAATCCCATACCAGTACAACATTATTCCTATAAGTGAGAGTCATTCAGTCTATTTAAATGTATTGAAGGTTGGTTTCCTTCAGAGTACTTTTTTTTTAATAATCACTTTTCTCAGAAAATCTATTATGTCCTTTCTTGGACATTTTCATTGGTATGATAGCATTGTTCATAATTTTTTTCTCATTTTATTGGCCACTGTCACCACTTTTCCCTGATCAAGAGAAACAAGTTTTTTACCTTGTAGTAATTCGGGTTTTGAAAATTCAGTGTTCCCTTATTTTGATAATTACCATTCGCTAGTAACATTAGTATTTATAAGACAGTGCTATTTTTCAAGCTTGTTATTTTATCGTATTTCCTGAAGTAGGGTGAACTACAACATTATTATTGTTGTTGTTGTTGTTGTTATTATTGCCCTGGGGTTTTTGTGATATAAGTCAGCTTGTTTGTATTGCTAACTTGCAAGTATTTCTTTACCTGTGTTGACATGCTTACTGACATAAAAGAAAAAACTTTACAGCTTAATAATTTCTTTTTTCTAAATTGGCAGATTTTTTTAATGCTTAGTAAAAATGCATTATGTTATTTTTAAATACCACAAAACTTTGTGTCAGAAGACCTCATCTCTAGTGTTGCCTCTGTTTTCAATGAGCTGTGTAACTTTGGAATTTTACCTCTTGGGACCTCAGTTTTCTCATCTGTAAATGAAAGGAACAAGGGGATTAGATCAGGTAGTGTCTCAAATTCCACCTGTTTCTGATTTGGTTATCCCTTGACTATTTTATAATCATTATCTAGGCTTACTTTTATTCTTGTTATTCTTCCCATGAACTATATTTACTAGATCAGCCTGTACTGTTAATGCAAGTTATACTCAAATTAATAGGATTCAGATACGTTGCTAATTTTGTTTCCCATTCATGATTTGAAGTTATTTTATTTTATTTTATGTTTTTCGGCCATACTGCATGGCTTGTGGGATCTTAGTTCCTCGATCAGGGATTGAACCTGGGCCATGGCAGTGAAAGCACCAAGTCTTAACCACTGGACCGCCAGGAAATTCCTGATTTTAAGTAATTTTAAAGGAGGAAAATTATATTACAGATAATAAAAGTAAAAGAAAGGTTACAAATAATTGACATGACCTTTTTTTCTCCCAAGGGAAAAGTCTCCTAAAGAGCCAGCATAAGCACCTTAAAATTGACATACAGAAAAAAATAACATGTAAAATTCTGTGATCTTTGTTCTCTTAAATATGAATGTAGCTATTTAGGCTAAACTTTTAACAAAATGTATTCAAGGTAAAATTAGTAAACAAAGCAGTGATAGCACTGGCCCATATAGCTAATTAAAAAAGCTATTAGGTTTTACTGACATTAAAATGATTATAAAATGTAAAAGGAATTTAAGAGGAATGGATTGAAATTTTTCTGTTCAATAATTATTCTTAAGCTGTATTCTTAGATTCATTGCATAAATATAGTTGCAAGATTGCCATGGGCAAGTGAATGTCCTGCTTTAAAATATTGTTAGAGATAAATGTGGTGTGTTATTTTTTATTTTTTTCTGGCTCTGCAGAAGATGTTTCTCTAAAGCCTCCTTCTGTAATAAAATGTGGAAATTCCATTAGTTCCATCTCTCAGCAGAGTTCTCTTGTAGATTTAATTACGTTCTCTGAGAACCAGGCCAAGGAGGTTCCTGTTACTTTTAAAGATCATTGTCTTTCTTCTAATTGTCTTCATTAGCTCATATCAATCTCTTGAACCCTTGGTCTATAGATTTACTGTCTAGGTATTGGGTTTGGTGTCTGATGGGTAGAGAAGAATAATGGAAAGTTGATATAGGAAGGTGTACTGGTTTCTGGTGTGATTTCTTTGGCTGTACTTGATTCCTTGTCTTTCACTGGATCAGACAACTCTCCTGACTTCCAGAAATTGAATTAGATGCCCAGCTTTTCTCATTCAGACATGCCTGTATTACAATGTTATTTTAACTGCCTGTTAAAAACAACCACTTTATTTTCAGTTCTCTGTCTCTTCATGTTTTGATATTACATTTGTTAAGCTTGAGTCTGAGGTCTAAACATTTCATTGAGTATTTTCTGGGTTTTGATAATGGGATATTCTATAAGATAAAACAGATAATCCTAGGGTGATTTAATTTATATTTATCCATCCACTATTCTTCTATTTCTCTACCTACTTATCCCCTCCCCCAGTTTTGAAAAGGAAGTTTATGTCTTCCTTGTCTCCCTCCCTTAGTCCTGCCTCAGATAATTTTTCTTTGAACTACTCTTGTTGGCAGAAAGATTTAATATGAAATAATTCTATATTTCTGAGACAAGATCAACACAGTAGTGCTTTACACTGAGCTGAGGTGTTTGTGTACTTGAAAATCTTATGTTTTCTTTATATGTGAACTTGAAATTATTTTTTTAATCATGAAAAGGACTCTAATTTGAAAATATTAGTCTGGAAATTCTTGTCATCAGGTGCTATTTTTACCTTAGCTTGTGAATTATCATAGTAAATCTGAGTTCTTTATCATTCATCTTTTTTTTTATTCATCTTTTTAAAAAGTTAATTTCTCTAAAATTATCCCATTTCACAGATCTTTAATACCAACTTCAAACAACTTTTCTGCTTTTATTTTCAGAAATGCCAAATTCTGTTTTCAAGAGTTTTATTTTTTCATTGCAGTTTAAACGTATTGCATATGTGAAGGAGTGATGCAGTTTAGAAATTTACTTTGGCATGATAAAGACAGCAACACCACAGTCCCTTACTCCCAGTCGCAAAAAGAAAAGTTCATTTGACACGCAAAAGCTATTAAATTGTCTTATTTTTATTTGAAAGAGCTATGGAAACTGTTTCTTCTAATTTAAACTTTTTAAATTAGGAAAATACCAACTTTGCTATATTTTAATCTGTTAATGAATTGAGGATATTATTTATGTAAGTATATACGTCTACAATTTATTATAGTTAATAGTTATTTCGCTTTCTGTAATATACGATACCTGAAGCTCACATTTATTTAATGTGAGCTTTTTTTTTGAGACTTTTTTTTGTTTTGTCTTATTTTCTTAATGTTGTACAGTATTGTATATGTTAGGTTATCACAGTCATCTCAGCAGAAAACTCTTACATAGATGGACTGTTCTTTCTGAGAATCAGCCCAAGGAGATTCATATCATGTGGTCATAGTTGGATAATATTATTCTGAGCTATGTGAAGTTGCTGGTTTTGTTGATCAAATGTTAACAATTTCATAATATATATTCAAGAAACAACCAAACAAAGATCCTTTAGAACAGATGTAATGACTTCCCATTTCAACTCTTTTAATCAACCTACCAGGCTTTATGAAAGAGACTCAAACTACAGATAACCGTAGGTCTATCAAGAAAATTCTGCTTTGTTTTGCTTTTAAATTGCCCAGTTTTCAAAGGTGTTTAATCAAAATGACTTCGGTGGGCTTCCCTGGTGGCGCGGTGGTTGAGAGTCCGCCTGACGATGCAGGGGACATGGGTTCGTGCCCCGGTCCGGGAAGATCCCACATGCCACGGAGCGGCTGGGCCCGTGAGCCATGGCCGCTGAGCCTGCGCGTCCGGAGCCTGTGCTCCGCAACGGGAGAGGCCACAACAGTGAGAGGCCCACGTACCGCAAAATAACAAAAAAAAAAACCCAAAAAACAAAATGACTTCAGTAATTGAAGCAAATATCTTTCGGGAATACATAAGTTACATACGCCTTTCATTAAATCTGTGTGTAGTTTTTAAGTTTTCATTATTGAAACATTGTCATACATCTAAATATCATTTAGAGGCAAAATAACTCCCCTCCCCACCCAATATCTAATATGGACTCAAATTTTGCCAGCTACAGAATTGTGTCTTCTTGATAGGCGTTCTAAAATAATGAATACTATTATGTTATGTAGTCAACAAATTTGCCTTAAAGTGCCATTTAAAGATTTTCTTTATGCATATGTTTCAGGTTGTAAGAATTAAAATATATGAGTATAAAAAAGCATATAAAATTAAGAAGCTCCTACACAGGAAATCCCCAATTTTAAATAGAGCTATGTTCTAAAAAGTTGCAGATTGCGTTGTTCCAAAGTCATACTACATCTCCTCATATAAATAATATTTTTGTGAATAATAAGGGTAACAGATAGCCAACAAGAGCTGACCTAGTGCACTCCAGTATTAATCTAGGGGTCTTGGTTTGGAATAAAGTGTTAGTGACTATAGCCCTTTCACCTCTCTTAAAAACAAATACATTGTTGTTAGCACAGATTACTATCAGTTAGTAGAATATTAAGCTTTAAAAGTGGAAATAATTTAGTGTTGGTGGAACTATTTTGAGACAAGGGATATCATTTAAATGACCTAACTTGGGAATCTGCTCCTCTTGCCCTGAACCCATGTGATGACTGAAAGTGCTGTATATTTTCAGTGACCTTGAAGAAAGGAACTAGTCATTTCTGTTTTATGCGTCATATGAAGTCGGGGCCTTACTGATCTCATGTTTTTCAGTTCAAAGGCTGTGTCTGGAACATCCTAGATATCCTTCACCCACACTCTTCTAAGGCTGTGTTTCAGGCTCTGTCTGCCCTACCTTCAGGTAGGCCTGCGTTCCGGCTCTGCTCCTTGATATTAAATGGGCACTGTCCATTCTTGTTTTAAAAAAGTCTTGCCTCATTTTACTGTTATCAACAATGACCACCACCTTCTCTTTTTTTCAAGAGATATAAAGGTAGAAAGGATATTTTTTTATTATTTTCAAAAACTATTATTCTTAAACAGGTGGCACTTAGCAATTTCGTTTTCAAACTCTAATCTGAATTAAGTTGATGAGGTGATTCTAAAATTGATTCTAAAATTTTAATCTTGCTTTATCATATAAACATCTAGTTAGAAACTTTATGCTAATAAAGACTTGTATTTTGTGGCATTCGTTCTTCATGTTTCTTTTCTATGTATTTAAAATCGTTCATTCATTTCCAAACGAGTGGAGAAGTTACTGTTGAGCTCTGTATAGGACAAGTGCGCTTGATTAGAGCATGAAATGTACTTTCACATTAGCTGGGTGTGCTTTGCACTCTGCTCTTGTAGATTCATTTTGTTTACAGTAGACTGATGTCAGTTTTTGTAAATGTTTTTACTTAGCACTTTAACTGTGAGTGTATAAACTGATTTTAAATGTAGTGGTTGTATATTTTGGTTATAAATTGGAAATTTGTAATAAAATTAAATGATTTGTTCTGTATTTTGTCATTAGTACCTGACTGAGTATAGTTTTCTACCTCATCTTCTAGACTCTATTTAACATATTACACTGCTATTTTTATTTTTTTTTATTATATCACCAAATTTACTTAAGAAAAACAGATTTGAACACTATTTTTCCTCCAGTTGACACCTTTGAGAGATGTTGCTGTTCAACGTGGCACACAATAAGGAAACATTTTGATGACGGGGCATTATATTGAAATGCCCTCGCATACCTCCACCTCCATGTATAAAAATACTCCTTTGGAATTAATGCTGCTGTCACCTCTTGAATTTAGATTCAATTGTCAGTAAACCTAAATTAAATGTAGCCACAGTCTTTAAAATGATTGCATAAAAAAGAGAAGTAGTTAAAGCTCTCAGAAACATGATACGTTACAATTATAGATATGTGTAATCCGGCTATACGAAATGTAATACTATTTTAAACATTACATTTAAACTAAATAGCAGTTTCATTTTGCCATCAAAATTAATAATGGTGCTTCACATCCAAAGTAGGTGTGGAGGTTTGATTATTTCTCATTTGAGAACAACGTAAATGCCTTCTTGCCTCTACTTTTCCATCCCATGGATTCTCAGGGGTTCAGAGGTCATGTGGTGGCCCCCTTCTCACTTATGGAACCAGCTTTGAAAAGGCTCCAAATTAAAAATAATCCTTGGCAGCTTTATTCCAGTCCTAGTACAGAAGAATCAGGTTATCTCACCAAATTTTTCAGTCCTCTGATAAAATCTGCAGATGCTTCTTAATTTGCCTCTTTGCTAGGAAAGATGAGAGAGGAAAATTCTCATCCATCACAACTATAGGTAACAGTGAACTATGGAAACCACTAAAGTTTAAAGCAACGTATCATCATTTGGTCTCACTGCCGATGTTTAAATGATGTCAGTAAATCTTTCACACTAGCCAATTATAAGTTGAAATTTTTTCTAAAAGATTGAAGGTAGCCACAATTCTCCCAGGCACAGATAGAATGGGTTTTCCTTCCTGCAAATTGGAGGAGAAGAGATAATTACTTTATTATCCTACAGTGGGAACAGCCGTACTTGATTCTGTGCATTCCCTGGCCTAGTATCCACGCATTTGGGGGTACAGTTCGCTCTGAAAAGTTCTACACAGAGTAGGTAGATCAGTGAAGGTATTACATAGTAGTGACCTTCTAAGCCTGGATATGAAACAGCTTCATTATATAGGCATTTCAAAATACCTATGCAGCAAGAGGAAAATAGACTTTTCAACCAAGTATCAGTTGAAAGTCAGAGATCTGAATGCACTGACTCAATTTTTGCCTAGTGTTCCAGAAAGGTGCCTGCCACCAACGTGCTGGAAGGCACCAAAATTTAGTGTGAATGTAAATAAGGAGCTCAACATATGGGGATAGGGAAAGCAATACTGAAACACAATTTGCTGGTCTCTACTCCTTTATGGCTAAATATTAATTGAGCAAGGAATTAAGACCAGAAAAGAAGTGAACCTCAAGTACTGCTCCTTTCAGTTTCCATTTTAAAAAGCTCAAGTTTTATAAGTGTTATTGATGATTTCCAGAAATTTGATTTATTTTTTAAGAATTCTGTATTTACAGGTGCTTGGTTCTTCATGAATGCAGTGTTCTATTTACAGTCCAAATCATTTACAGCCATTACATAGTTGTTGGGTATTTTAAAATAAATGGTTATCTATTTCTTAACTGCCTCTCGAATTAGAAACTGTAATTACATGAGTCTCAACGGCTGGCTCTTTATGTTTTATTAATTATTTTTGTTGGTCTCCATCACAGATGGAATTTTTCACTGGTAATTCCTCCTAAATCCATTCATATGGAATTCAGAGCAGTGAAAATAAATTTCACACCATAGAGTAGGGAATGATAACGGTAAAAAGGAGCAGGAGGGATCTGGGGACAGCCAGCAGGACCAGTTCAGTTCTCAACTGGTGTTGGGTTTTGCAAAGGTTGGCTCATTATAACCTGTACAACATAGGCCTTTACGATCTTCATGTCTTCCAGCTTCATTTTTGTCAGTGAGAGATCTGCCAGAAAAGAACTAGCGCTGACTGCCCAGTTCCACTCCTTCTGCTTGCATGTAGCCACCTCTTCATGTGGTACAGTGTGTCTGTGCCGTGGACCACAGGGTTGAGTCTTGCTCGTGGAATGGCGCAGACGGAGCTGAGATTCATACCCAGAATTGGGTGCTGCCTCAGGAATATCCAGAGTCTCTATGTTGCTCTTTACCTCTATCATGTTGATTGGTGGTGCCACGCAATAGACCGGAAGCTGATGCCTATTCCCCAGGTCATCATAGCCCTCTGTAAGCGCACCATGTGGTAACGTTATGTTCGCACCATCAGTGATTGCCTGTGCCAGGTCATGATCGTTGCTTTCAAAAGCATGTGCTGCAGCCTTCAAGGCATCCCAAATCTCTTTACAGCCTTCAAAAGCTGATGCAGTATCTCAAAATTCATCTCTCTTGCTGAGCAGTTGTCCATCTGTCATGGGATAATCGCTTTTCCATTTGGGTTTCTCCTTTTTCAAAGGCTAGTCATGACCTAAAGCAACTCAGTCCCAGGGCCGCCCGCCCAGCAGGCCTGGCCCCCCTGCCGCCCTCGCCTCTGGCTCGGCCCCGCCAGACCAGGGCTGGCCCATCCCGGGCGGGTCGCAACTCCCGCTTCACCCCCTCGCAGCCCAGCACACCGGCGTCCAGGCGAGTCCAGCCCCGTTGCAGCCTGTCCGCCAGGCCCCATCGGTCCCCACCCCTAAGCTGCTGTTTTTAAATTAGGTGTCATATTTTATGTTCTTCTAATTACTAATTTTTTCATTCATAATAACAGGATCCACATTAATCTGGAATATAGAAATATATTAACACACCATTCTGTATTATAGCTCTTTCACACTTGTTGATATAGATGAGTCCCATCTCTGTTCATTATTATACCCTCAATATATACCGCCACTAGGCACATAATAGGGGAAAAAATGAATACATTAAAGTATCAATTTCCCAATAGAAAATCCTACCCACATAAGCAAACCAGTTGATTTTTTTTTTTTTCACACACAGGACAGCAGATCAGGATTTAAACTGCTATTAGAGGGTTTTTTTTGCCTAGATTGTACAGTGTTTAGTTGGAAGGGACCTTAGAAATCATAAGGTCCAACTTCCAACCCAGTACAAAAATCCTTCAGAACCATCTTTTATAAGCCTCGGCTTGAATGAAGCTTACTACTCTGTAAGGCCTTCCATGTCATTTTGAAGTCGGCCAACAACCAAAATGATCAAGGAAATTAACACTCCCCAAAAGTCTTCCTAAAGGAACTGCTGACATCTTCATTTTAGCCCTGTGAGATCCATGTCAGACTTACAGAAGGTAATAAGTTTGTATTGCTTAAGCCCCTAAAGTTAGGGTAATTTGTTAGAGCAGCAATAGAAGACTAATATATTCAGCCTCACACTTGCACATCTGCAAAGTGCAAGCAATGAACAAGTGAGTAATGGAAAGTGGCCCAAGGAGTCCATTAGGGACCAGAAACGTTTCAGGGAGTTGGCCAGTTGCCCTGGAACAGACTGCTGAGGTGGCTGGGATAGGTTGGAGGTACTGAGATTATTTAATAAGAGCAATCAGTCCCTGGTGCCCTTCTTCCAATTTTATTCTTCCATTTTTTTCACCATTATTTTCCAGTTTTCTTTTTATTCCCATTTTTCCTTTTATCCTCTCTTCCATCCTACTTTCCTCCTCCTCTTTTAAACACTGCTCTTCATTTTTCTCTGCTAATCAAGCATATGTTTTTATCAGCCCCACACCCCCACCAGCGTACCCACCCATTTGTCAGAAGGAGATAAGGAGCAGAACATGAGAGGAGCCTTGGGAGAATGTCGAGATTTTCAAGTGTGCCAAGAATTAAAAAGGTAAGGAACAAAGCTTTACCACCTGGTCTCTGGTACTCCAGAGCACCACATGCATTCACAAAAGAGGGTTATATACAAATCTATTTATTTAAAAAAAGAAATCAACACAAAACTAAGCAGGTGGGCTTCCCTGGTGGCTCAGTGGTTGAGAGTCCGCCTGCCGATGCAGGGGACACGGCTTCGTGCCCCGGTCCGGGAAGATCCCACATGCCGCGGAGTGGCTGGGCCCGTGAGCCATGGCCGTTGAGCCTGCGTGTCCGGAGCCTGTGCTCCGCAACAGGAGAGGCCACAACAGTGAGAGGCCCGCGTACCGGAAAAAAAAAAAAAAAAAAGCAGGCACTCAAAAGTATTTTGAAAATAACAAAAGGTTTTTGCTAAGGTACTGATTAGTCACTATCTTCTATTTTGCTGCCGAAAAATTATGTTGAGCCGTTTTCACTATCTCTTAGCGCAAAACTAAAGGCCCTAAGGGGCTAATGGAAGGTCTTCATCAACTTCAAATAATATTACGTGAGCTACTGAACAATAATAAATACAATAGAAGCATTTAAACGCTTCACATGAAGTGAATCAATGAAGCATATACAGTTTTATTTTAAGAATTTTTTGGCACCGGATTTTCTAGAAAAGTGTTTGCTGAATACGGGGACTAGATCCATGACTAATATCTATATGCAAGCTTCCGGTTTCCCACAAGTCCTGGTGGCTGCAAGGGCAGACGAAGCGACATTGTTCTCTGGCAACAGATTGGGCTTTGGTTGAGCCAGTTTAAGGGAACTGTTGGTAAGAATCCTGAGGACGGGGTAATACCTGTGCCCTTAGCCATCAATATAGTAGATTTCAAATGAACCCTTACCACAAAGCAAGGAGAGATTCCCTTAATGATAAGCATTTTTAAAAATTCCAAAGATTATGTGGGCCATGTGGCTGCCAGAAATTGGTTTGTTTCTGGAGCCATTGCTGCAGCACTAAAATTGGTCAGCAAATTCAGAGGAGAACAAACTACACCTTTAATCCAGAAGTCCTTTTCTTCCTCTCTTTTGTCCTATCCATTGGTAGGAGTTCTTTGGCAGAGACATGGCATATTTAACTATAAACTTGTTTTAGCTGTCACAATTTTAGTTGTTTTTCCAGAGCCGAGGGTTATATTCATATTGTTTTTCTTGTCCGTTGATGAAAGTAATTTTAGAAAATGATCTTTCAAGTCTCTGTGACCATTCATTAGCATGAATTCATTCATTCATTTATTCAGTAAACACTCATTTGTCTACCTACTCCTTACCAGGTAGTGAGTAAGACCCTAGGAATTCAAAGAAGGAAATGTCATGATTTATACTCGTGTAGAGTTCACATGCTAGTAAGGAGATAAGCTTTTCAACACATGAGGACCGTAATACTGATGTGTTCAAAGTGTTATTTGAGCACAGATGTGGAAGAAGTTACTTCTGCCAAGAAGACTGGGCGTTCAGAGAACTTTCATAGAGTATGAAAGATCCAATCGATAGGAATTTATTAATCACCTATTAATTGCTGAGGTTATGGCAGGGAACAAAACAGGCAGTTCTGTTTTAGTTCTCTAATCAAAATTTTGAATCTAAAGGGAGGAGGCAGACAATAAATAAGTAAAGACGTTAACAGATTAATTTCAGATAGTAGTAAGTGTTACAAGACTAAGACTGTCCTGGAGGGAGAGGCTTAAAGGTCTTGGTAAAGAATATGGATTTTGTCCAAAGTGCAAAAGAGTGCCATTGAAGCATTTTAATTAAGTGATTAACACGACCTAATTTTCCTTTTTAAAAAATTATTCTGGTAGCTCTATGAAGATGGATTATGAAAATCAAGAATGCACACAGGGAAACCAATAAAAAAGCAATTGCATGAGTACAGGTTAGAGATAATAATGACTAGCACTCAGATGGTAGTGGTAGAGATGGACAGAAAAAGGAAGATTCAGGATGTCTTAAACATTGGATGTGATAGTTGAGGAAAAGGGGACGATGAAAGATAACTATTGGTTCTTTGGCTATAGCAGTGAGGTGGAGTAGGGGCCACTTCCTAAGGTGGAGAAGACTGGAGGAAGAATAGATGCTGACGGGAAAAATCAAGAGCTCTGTTTTGGACAGGTTAGGTTTAAAGTGACTATTAGTTATCCAAGTGAAGATGCCAAGTAAACAGTTGGATATAAGTCTAGAGCTCAGGTTGAGATTTTGGCCTGAGATAGAAATGTGAGCATCATCAAGATATAGGTAGGATTTAAAGCCATCACTTTATATGAGATCACCTTGGAGAAGACTGGATAGAGAGGAGAAGTTGTGTAGCAGACAAAAGGTCAGGAAAGGAGACTGAGAAGGAGAAGCCGGTGAGATAAGAATATCCAGGGAACCTGTTAGAGAAGCCAGGAGAGAAGTGTTTTATAAAGGAGATGATGACTGAGGAAGATCATTTGACTTGACAACGTGGAGGTTATTGAAAAGAACAACTTAAATAGAGTGGGAGGGGGGCCAGCATGGAGTGGATTGGAGAGAAAATGGGGAACTTACATTTCCAGCAGTTGGAAGATTCGGTACTTTCAATGACCCTCCCAATGTAAGCAGTTAAAATGCTGGATTATATATAAAAATCACCTTTGTGTTTGTATTGCTGAACTGCCATGATCTTACCAACAAAAGTCAAAAACAAAGTGAAAGCGAGAAACATTGGCAATAAAGCAGCACCAATACCAGCTTCTGCTCTAAGAGTTTTTTTTGCTGAGCCCCGGAGACAGCACCATATTTGGGGGATAAGAGATTAACCCTAAGGTCAACATCAGTTGGAGAATGTAATAGATCTCTGCATAAAGCTGGGACTTCAATGGGTTATACCTTCAATGTAAAGGAGAAGGAAGAAAAGAAAGTCACCCAGAACAGGACATCAAAGAAATCTGAATTCAAATTTAGCATTGGTTGGCAGGAGTATGGTGGAATTTCCCCCTGAGAATGTGTAAAGGCCCTCATGCACATTTTTTGGTCCAAATGTACACTGTGTGTGATCTGAACCTTAAGCCAAGAATATAACTCAAAGGGTTCTGGATTGCTTGCTACTTCAGGCAGTTGTCAGAAGCAAATGAAGAGGAAAGCAATTTTAATTTAGGTGCCAAGGAATTTCCACAGAGAAATTTCCAAGGGAAAGGAGCAGGTCATAGTCAAAACTAGCAAAACATACAAAAGAGAACAAGACATCACAAATGACAGCCTATTCTCCAAAGGATTAAGATGTTAAGAGTCAACACACAATATAAAATAACAATTTAACATGTTTGAAGAAATTAAAGAAGGTATTGGGTATATAACACAATACTATGAAAAGTGACTAGGCAGATTTGAAAAAAGAGACCTAGTTGAATTTCCAGATATGGATGATTTAATAATCAAAATTAGAAACAACAGATTAAGCACAACTGATGAAAGACTACTGAACTGAAATATATGTGGTGATGTTTTTTAACTTTATTTTTTATTTTTAAAATTATTATTTTTAGCCGCGCCGTGTGGCATGCGGGATCTTAGTTCCCTGACCAGGGATGGAACCCGTGCCCCCTGCATTGGAAGCACAGAGTCTTAACCACTGGACTGCCAGGGAAGCCCTGTGGTGATTTTTAAATGTCCAGAATTCTTTGATATTCTTCCTTTCAAGAGGTGGAGTTTAATTCTCCTTTCCTTAAGTATAGATCGGACTTAGTGATATGCTTCTAACAAATTGAATAAAGCAGAAGTGAAGGTGTGTGATTTGGGGACTGGGTTATAAAAGACACTGTGCCTTCCTGCTGCTGCTTTCCCTCTCTTAGATCCCTGGCTTGGGGAAGCCAGCTGGTCTGTCAGGAGAACACTCAGGCAGCCTGCTGAGAGGCCCCTGTGGGGAGGAACAGAGGCCTCCTGAATGAGCTGTCTCAGACGCAGCTTGCCAGCCCTAGTCCTGCCCTCATTTTTTTTTTTTTAACATCTTTATTGGAGTATAATTGCTTTACGATGGTGTGTTAGTTTCTGCTTTATAACAAAGTGAATCAGTTATACGTATACATATGTTCCCATATCTCTTCCCTCTTGCGTCTCCCTCCCACCCTCCTTATCCCACCCCTCTAGGTGGTCACAAAGCACCGAGCTGATCTCCCTGTGCTCTGCGGCTGCTTCACACTAGCTATCTATTTTACATTTGGTAGTGTATATATGTCCATGCCACTCTCTCACTTTGTCACAGCTTACCTTTCCCCCTCCCCATATCCTCAAGTCCATGCTCTAGTAGGTCTGTGTCTTTATTCCCGTCTTACCCCTAGGTACTTCATGACCTTTTTTTTTTTTCTTAGATTCCATATATATGTGTTAGCATACGGTATTTGTTTTTCTCTTTCTGACTTACTTCACTCTGTATGACAGACTCTAGGTCTATCCACCTCATTACAAATAGCTCAGTTTCGTTTCTTTTTATGGCTGAGTAATATTCCATTGTGTATATGTGCCACATCTTCTTTATCCATTCACCTGTCCGTGGGCCCTTAGGTTGCTTCCATGTCCTGGCTATTGTAAATAGAGCTGCAATGAACATTTTGGTGCATGACTCTTTTTGAATTATGGTTTTCTCAGGGTATATGCCCAGTAGTGTTGGTGGGAATGTAAATTGATACAGCCACTATGGAGAACAGTATGGAGGTTCCTTAAAAAACTACAAATAGAACTGCTCTCATTTGATTACAGCCCCAGGGGCAGCTTGACTTCTACCTTGTGAGAGACACTGAGTGAAAACCACCCAACTAAGTCACTCCTGGATTCCTGACCCCCAGAAACTGTGTGAAGTAATAAATGTTTGTTGCTTTAAGCTGCTAGGTTTTGGGCTAATTTGTCATGCAGCAATAAATGATACAAGATTAATTTGAAGAAATTACCCTAAAGGCAGCACAGAGGAAGAAAGAGATAGAAAATATGAAATGAGATTAATCAACATTCCAGAAAGAATAATGGGAACAAAGAAATATTTGAAGTGTTAATTGCTAGGAAATTTCTAGAATTGTTGAAAGACAATAATCACTAGGTCCATGGAGCCCAGCGAATCCTAAAATGAATACTTTTTTTTTTTTTTAACAGCACTTAGACATCTCATAGGAAAACTGATGAATACCAAAGGGGAAAAAATCTTAAAGCAACCGGAGAGGGGAAAGATCAATTTCAAAGGAATGGCGATTACACTGAAAGCTGATTTCTCTATAGCAATAATGGAAGTCAGAAGCCAGGAATATATCTTAATTTACTGAGAGCAAAATAACTGTAAACCAAGAATTATCAACCAGCAAAACTATCTCTCAAGAATGAGGTTAAAGTAGAAGCTTCTGGGTTGGTGAACACATAGAGATTTGGGGAGAGTTGATCTCGGGTGGTCTCAGCCTGCGGCAGCTTGAAGCAAAATTCCCCTGCCAGAGACTGAAGTCAGGCCGTGGCAGTGAGAGCTCTGAATCCTAGCAGACCACGAGGGCCAGTAGCCAGTGACAAGGCCCTGGCCTGTCGTATTTTTAGAAATGAAATTCCACAAAGAGACGGAAAGTAGTGAAACAAGTGTTATTAGGAGGAAAAAGAGTACGTGTGAACAGACTCACGTGGGCGGGCTCAGAGAGAGAGTCGCGCCCTCGTGATAGCTTAAATCACTTACATGGGGCATTTCTTCCGGGTTTCCTCTGGCCAATCATCTTGCTTTGCCTGGCTCTGAGCCCACATTTGGTACATCTCAGGGTCCTCCCATGTGTGCACGTGCATCTCTGAGCCAAGATGGATTCTAGTGCAGAGGCCTATGGGTAGGTTGACATCACCTACTATGGGGTGGCGCCCCCGCCCTTTTTGACCCCCAAGGAACCTTTCTGCGCATGTGTAGTCAGGAGGTTCTCCTTGACCTCAAGAATGAGAAATATGTGGTCTCTTGATCTCTTATCTGGGCTGGGCTCAGCTCCTCCTCGCTCCTATTGTCTTCATCTTGGAGTATCTGTCCACAAGCGACAGACTCCAACTGCTCAGTCTGGGGCCCATCTATCTCCTGCCTCAGAGTGGCGTGCTTGGAGGAGCATGGAAACTCTGCACTGTCTCCCCATACTTTGCCCTGTGCATCTCTTCCATCTGGCTGCTCCTGAGTTATATCTTTTATTAAAAGCCAGGAATCTAGGGCTTCCCTGGTGGTACAGTGGTTGAGAGTCCGCCTGCCGATGCAGGGGACACAGGTTCGTGCCCCCGTCTGGGAAGATCCCATATTCCGCGGAGCGGCTGGGCCCGTGAGCCATGGCCGCTGAGCCTGCGCGTCCGGAGCCTGTGCTCCGCAACGGGAGAGGCCACAACAGTGAGAGGCCTGCGTACCGCAAAAAAAAAAAAAAAAAAAGCCAGGAATCTAGAGGCTACATATGAAGATGGGGGCATCAAATAATGGAAGGAGACACTTGGTTTGCATTTCCCTGATGATTAGTGATGTTGAGTATCTTTTCGTGTACCTGTTGGCCATTTGAATATCTTCTTTGGAAATATGTCAATTCAGATCCCAGACCAACCAGCACTATAGGATGTGCTCTGCCGCTGCCCAGGTTCTCTGGCCAGGTTTCCCGGATGGGCAGGAACTGAGGCTGTGTATTTGCTTTCCTGCTGAAGTGAGGCGGTAGAATGAGCTGGTGGGGGCCCTTGACTGGAGACTCAAATCAGGCAGAACTGCCAAACAACAGTATTCCCTGGCCAGACAGGACCACAAGCAGAGCCACTGGCTGGGACCTCTGCACCGGCGCACGGCAAGTAGTAACGCGGTCTGTGGAGGTCTGAGCGCTGGCTGCTGCTAGCCTGGCGCTCTGTCTCCAATGGTGGAGCCCAGCCGGTTCCCCAAGTGATCTCTTTGAGGGGAGACCTGAATGCACCTCCCTGGAAGTGCCTTCCGCGATACTGGGAAAGCTGGGTGTCCACTTTGGGTTCTCTTTTTCCCACTGGAGCAAACTGTAGGCGAGGGGCCCTCTTCAGGTAGTGCTGTGCCGGCCTGGGGGAGGGGCAACGTGGTCAGAGCGTAGCCACTCCTCTTGCCTTCTAATGTGGTCCTTCTCAGTCTCTGTGGTCCAGGGGGGTGCTTCAGCGTCACCTCTACTTTCTGGGATTTTTCTCAGTGGTGTCTTGTCTATGGACGGATACTAATTGATCTTCTTGTGAGGGGGACTGAAGTGGATTGAGGCATGTCTCCATCTTTTTTTTTTTTTTTGCGGTACGCGGGCCTCTCACTGTTGCGGCC
This sequence comes from Aethalodelphis obliquidens, assembly GCF_003676395.1. Classification (NCBI taxonomy): domain Eukaryota; kingdom Metazoa; phylum Chordata; class Mammalia; order Artiodactyla; family Delphinidae; genus Aethalodelphis; species Aethalodelphis obliquidens. The sequence continues at coordinate 4,943,315 of NW_020838005.1, forward strand.
TCTCCCGTTGCGGAGCACAGGCTCCGGACGCACAGGCTCAGCGGCCATGGCTCACGGGCCCAGCTGCTCCGCGGCATGTGGGATCTTCCCGGAGCGGGGCACGAACCCGTGTCCCCTGCATCGGCAGGCGGACTCTCAACCACTGCGCCACCAGGGAAGCCCCATGTCTCCATCTTGATGATGTTATTTTGGGGAGGATGCTGCCACAGGCCCAGCTGGGGCACAGGTGGCAAGCTATTGCTGGCCCAGAAAGCTAGGTTGGAGATGGCAGGATCTGCTAGTATTGGAGGGTCTAGTGCGGAGGCGGGGGTGGCGATGGCTGTGGCTCACTGCGGGGACGAGGACACTGGGGACGGTAGTTCTGGGGAGTACTCATTGGTGCGAGCCCTCCTGGAGCCCGCCATTTTCTCACCAAGACCTGGCCCTACCCAACAGCCTGTAGCCCCTCAGAGATTTAGAGACAGTAGGTCTGAGGTAGGGCCCAGGAATCTGAATCTAGAAGCACATATGATTCCGATGCCTGTGGCCTGAGGACCACACTTTGAAAAACACTCCCCCGCATCATGGCATCATGGATTCTTTTTTTTTTTTTTTTTTTTTGCGGTACGCGGGCCTCTCACTGCTGCGGCCTCTCCCATTGCGGAGCACAGGCTCCAGACGCGCAGGCTCAGCGGCCATGACTCACGGGCCCAGCCGCCCCGTGGCATGTGGGATCTTCCCGGACCAGGGCACGAACCCGTGTCCCCTGCATCGGCAGGCGGACTCTCAACCACTGCGCCACCAGAGAAGCCCCATCATGGATTCTTGAATCCCTTAGGCAACAAGTAAATCTTCTTTATCACCGAAGGACAAATAAGCAGGGGATGGTGAGTTCTGAATACTTCCTGAGATTTTTCCCCTTCCCTTTGTCCCCGAATTCCTCTCTCTGTGCCGTGAGGTGGGCATGTGTGAAGTAGGCAGACACCTGCCAGCCAGCCTAGTGGGCGCAGTACAGCTCCCGGGAGTGACAGGGCACTTCTGAGTCAGCTGTCCTAACGAGCTTGCTTGTTGACTGACTGGAGGGGAGGAGCTCATTATTCACGTTTGGCCCAGAGCCTCCTCTTGTAGGATTGCAAATGAATGGAGGCCATATGGCTCCCACCACGTTCACCCCCATGGAAAAAAGTGGAACGATCATCAAAGGAACACTTTAGTTCACCCTTCTCATTGAAAAGGGTCAGATTAGCTGGAAGGAAGCTCATGAGGCTATTTGGCACAGACTTTTCACACTTGATCTATTCCTTTCTTCTTCCATCTATTACTCCTGCCCAGCCCACCTTGATCCCTTGAATAGGGACATTGTCTGCTCCAAGTCATCCAAAACAAAGCCTCTGTTCTTTTGAGCAATTCCTGCCTCCAGCCCCCCTAGATACTTCGGAAATATAACCCCTAAGAAAACAACATGAGGTTAAGAATATCATGTCAGTATCCCTCTTCCTGTAAAAGGGCTGGCCTAATCCAGAAACTTCATTTCTTGTATTATCCCTGCTTCAAACCCCCTACAGTACCTTTTTCTTAGAGCTCTTTATCTCTTGGTAGAACTCTAGAATAAAAACGCTAGAGCCAAAAACATCTATTTGGAGTTAAAAATTAAGTTGGAAGACAAGGTGGAATTTGTGGCTTTCTGGGTCAGCCCCAGCCAACACTCCAAGGAAAGGGAAGAGGCCTGGGGCAAAGGTCAGCTTTAGACACTTCAGGTTGATGGTTTCAACACAGACAGCCACCTTCTTTAACCATGAGCCCACTCTATACAGAAGTGCAAAGGGAGGCTCCTCCCCCACCCCAGAAAAGGGAGGTTCCCTTCATTCCTGCCCCCATTTCTGTAGCCCACGGGTGCTGGAAGGGAGGGAAGCCGTAGCTCGTCTTTCTGCAGGCTTTGCTCCTGCTCCCCATCCATGGCATCCAGGACTCCTACTGGCCCCTGGACAGCTTCTGAGCTGACCTTGTATTGAGTCAAAAATGCCCGTTACACCTATGTGAGTCCCTTCATTGGGTCTTGAGAGGTGAATAATTTGCTAAGATGACACTGCTCAGGAGGGTGGATCCCTTTTGATGTTACTCTAGAATGACTCCTATCAGTAAGTTTGGGTTATTTTTCTCATATTTTTTATTTTTATTATATTTTTTATTTATTTTTTACATCTTTATTGGAGTATAATTGCTTTACAATGTTGTGTCAGTTTCTGCTTTATAACAAAGTGAATCAGTTATACATATACATATGTTCCCATATCTCTTCCCTCTTGTGTCTCCCTCCCTCCCACCCTCCCTATCCCACCCCTCTAGGTGGTCACAAAGCACCGAGCTGATCTCCCTGTGCTCTGCGGCTGCTTCCCACTAGCTATCTATTTTACGTTTGGTAGTGTATATATGTCCATGCCTCTCTCTCGCTTTGTCACAGCTTACCCTTCCCCCTCCCCATATCCTCAAGTCCATTCTCTAGTAGGTCTGTGTCTTTATTCCTGTCTTACCCCTAGGTTCTTCATGACCATTTTTTTCCCCTTAAATTCCATATATATGTGCTAGCATACGGTATTTGTCTTTCTCTTTCCGACTTACTTCACTCTGTATGACACACTCTAGGTCCATCCACCTCATTACAAATAGCTCCATTTCGTTTATTTTTATGGCTGAGTAATATTCCATTGTATATATGTGCCACGACCACGGTGCTCCCTTTTAACATGGGGCATAAGTTTAGATGAGAGAGAAGATAGGATGGGGAGGAGAATGCTCATCTTCCTTTCTTTCCTTGAGGCTCTTTCTACCCAAGTCTCCATCTTTCTGCCTTGCTGGATCTTTCTCTTTGCTTTTGCTACTCTGTGGCCCTGTTTAAACCAGGAGTTGGGTTTTTTTTTTTTGGCTGCACCACTCGGCTTGTGAGATCTTAATTCCCCGACCAGGGATTGCACCCGGGCCACGGCAGTGAAAGCCCAGAATCCTAACCACTAGGTCACCAGGGAACTTCCTTAAACCAGGAGTTCTTAACCTATGGTTCATAGATCCCTTGAATATACAAGAATAAGTCTATTGTATGGGAAAAGGCCCATAGTTTTTCATATTGTCAAAGTGGACTGTAATGAGAAGAAACTTAAGAACGATTATTCTAGACTTTTTCTCCCTTTTCCTTTCTCTGACCCTCTTGCTGCCCCCTTAGAATTCTGACTATTGTATGTTAACACCCTTCCTCCCTGGCCAGTGTCTCTCCTGTCCCTTCTCTCATGCCTTCTCTCTTTCTCCATCTATCTTTGGTTTATTGCTCCATGCCATCTTTTTTTTTTCTGAAAATTGGCCATAATATAAAAGTGAATACTAATAATTGTCACATATTGAACAGTGTTCAGTAAATAAAGGTTTAGTTTCCCTAGTTATTTTCCTAATTTTAAAAGCCACTGAGTTGGATCTTTCATATTTTTCTCTAAGAAACATTCAGGAGGGTAGTTGTTGGCTACTTTTTTTTTTTAAGTTCTTTAAAAAAATGTTTTTATTTACTTTTGGCTGCGTTGGGTCTTCGCTGCTGCGCGCGGGCTCTCTCTAGTTGCGGCGAGAGGGGGCTACTCTTCACTGCAGCGCGCAGGCTTCTCATTGCGGTGGCTTCTCTTGTTGCGGAGTATGGGCTCTAGGCGCGCAGGCTTCAGTAGCTGTGGCTTGAGGGCTTTGTTGCTCCGAGGCGCGTGGGATCCTCCCGGAACAGGGATTGAACCCGTGTCCCCTGCATTGGCAGGCGGACTCCCAACCACTGTGTCACCAGGGAAGACCCTGTTGGCTACTTTTTTGCTCAACTGTGACAATTAATTTTACCCCTTATGAACCTTCAGCTGTGAATGAGAACGTAGCTTCCTGCCCTGGGTATAATCAGATGTCGGGAGCACAATCGCTCCCCCTATTGTCACATTTTTACATTGCATGCTGCGGTAGGTGAGGAAGGTGCGTCAAAAGGCAAGAAACCTAATAGAATTTGAATGAATGAACAAGATTGGTTTTCAGCAACTTTCTGGTCTGTCTGAACAGGTGGTGGCTACAGAGAGAGAGGCAGAGGAAGCAGAGAAGGGTCAGACTCTATGTCATCTGAGCAATACGAGACTCTCCTCAGCCATTGGATAGAGCAGATCTTTGATCTTCAATAGTACAGACTGCAATCCCACCTTTAATCTGAGCCCACACTATACAGAAGTGCAAAGGGAGGTTCCTCCCTCCCCAGAAAAGGGAGGTTCCCTTCATTCCTGCTCCCATTTCTGTAGCCCACGGGTGCTGGAAGGGAGGGAATTCTTAGCTCGTCTTTCTGCAGTCTTTGCTGCCCCTGGACAGCTTTGAGCTGACCTTGTATTGATTCAAAAATGTCCGTTTTCACCTCTACGAGTCCCTTCCTCGTACCTTCAGAGATGAATGATTTGCTGAGGAAACACTGCTCAGGAGGGTGGCTCCCTTTTGATGCTGGTCTCTAGGAAGCATTTTCCCTACTTCACCTTTAGCAATTGGCAACATGCTACCTTGACATTCAGAGACTGAGTGACAGCCCAGGTAGGGCACCTCTCATTTGTCTGTCTGAGGCCCATCTTTATGGGTAGATAGGTTTTCCCTGCATTAACACATGTTTTCTCCTCCAATTCTCTGCCCCAAACACTCTCCCCGTTCCTCCACCCTAAGTCACATCCACCGTCCTTGGGTTTCTCTGAACCTTCCCGTCTCCCCTACATCGCTCCCAGCCTCTCTATCCCACAGACACTCTTCACCCCTCACACGTTTCATCCAGCCTCCGTCCCAACCCTCCGCTCCTCTCCCCAGATTGGAGGTCCCAAGTCTACTGACCGCAGTCCGCCCTTCTCTTCTCCCAGCCTCTCCCTCCCACCTTCCCTCAGGCTGGCTCTAACGTCTCTCCTCTTGGGTTCTTTCTGGGGTATGAAACTGCTCCTGAGAACTTGGGATTTGGGATCTTTGGTCTAAAAATCCTGGCATAACCCTGCCCTTAAGATCCAAGTCACTGGGACTTCCCTGGTGGCGCAGGGGTTGAGAATCTGCCTGCTAATGCAGGGGACACAGTTCGAGCCCTGGTCCGGGAAGATCCCACATGCCGCAGGGCAACTAAGCCCGTGCACCACAACTACTGAGCCTGCGCTCTAAAGCCCGCAAGCCACAGCTACTGAGCCCATGTGCCACAACTACTGAAGCCTGTGCGCCTAGAGCCTATGCTCCGCAACAACAGAAGCCACCGCACTGAGAAACCCGTGCACCACAATGAAGACCCAACGCAGCCAAAAATAAATAAAATTTTAAAAAAAGATCCAAGTCGCATTGGTTTGAACGCCTACTGCAAAGCTAGGGGGAGTCCAGACGTTTGCCTGCATTTCTGTGATTTCCTGACTCTGAGCCCTGCCTCCACCATTCGTGTAGCTTATGGGTCTCATCCTCACCCCATAAGCGCTGTCTGTGTTCTGCACTATATCTACCCAGAAATGACATTGAGCCTCACCTCCAATCCCACCTAAAACTGACGTACAGGAGGCATCTGTGTGAGGAACAGACTTAACTGAATGTTCAGGAGTAGGGAGTGGTCACAATGCTCCAAGGCAAACAGCTTCAAAATGGCCATCGGAAATTTCTGGGTTTGAGAGAGGATGGGTGGTTGCCAGGGGTGGGGGGAAGATGGGTGAAGGTGGCCGAAGGGCGCAAACTTCCGGTTATACGATGAATAATGTCAGCATGGTGACTGTACTTAACGATAGTGTATTTGAAAGTTGCTGAGAGTAGATCTTAAAAGTTCTCACCACATACACACAAAAAGGTAACTCTGTGAGGTGAAGGATGTGCTAACTAACCTTATTGTGGTGATCATTTCACAGTATACACATGTCACATCATCACGGCAGACACCTTAAACTTCACGTTATATATCAATTATATCTCAGTAAAGCTGGAAAGAAAAAAAATCTGTTGTTACAGTCCCTTAGACAGGTTGCCTGCCAGTGACTCTTGGTCATTTTCTCCCCTCATTGTTCTGGTCTCACGACATCTTCATAGCTCTTTTCACTTCCCTTTCTTCTCTCTCTCCCTCACATGCTTTTTCCCAGTTACCGGTGGGAACTACACATTTATTCTTCTCTATTTGACAGAGTAGGTCAGCATCCTAGCCCACTGTTTTTCAATCTATGTCAAAACCCATTCATGGTAATAGAATCAATACAGAGGGTCACCACCAGGCTTTCTTAGAAATGAAATAGAATAGAAAATATGAATGTGTGCACGGTAAGAATAAGTACTGTTTTGTGAACTGTTTCAATCATAATATAAATAATAAGCGTTGTGATTTTTTTAAAAAAAGAAAAGAAAAGAAAGTCTGTAAAACACTTTCTGGCTCTAATAGGTAAACTTGGCCCTGGGCCCCCCTTTGCGTGACCAAAACCATCAAAGAGCTCAGCAGAATCAAAGGACCTGTCTTTGAACATGACACACTGTTCCTGAAGGCTGTTTGTAAGATGATTTTATTTTATTTATTTATTTTAATTTAATTTAATTTTTAAAATTTTACTGCAGTATAGTTGATTTACAATGTTGTGTTAATTTCTGTTGTACAGCAAAGTGACTCAGTTATATGTACATATACATATATATATTCTTTTTCATATTCTTTTCCATTATGGCTTATCACAGCATATTCCCTATGCTCTACAATAGCACCTTGTTGTTTATCCGTCCTATATATAATAGTTTGCATGTAAGATGATTTTAAAATACACCCTACACAGGACTCACATTTTCCGAAGTAGTGACTGCTCAGCCGGTTTCTGAATACGATTGTCATAATGCAGAACACTTCGGTTGCTATTTTAGCAACTGATTTGATGCTGCTGTTTGACTTAGGAACTCTGTGACATAATCGTTTCATTCAGTAGTGTCCAAATGTAAAACTGTTGTTTGCTGTTTGTTTTGTTCCTATGTCATGTACAACATTGACATCCATCCGGGGATGGGAGATGGACGGCATCCACGGGAGTCTCAGGGACCGAGGGTGGATATGTTTCTGAAGGTGAAAAACAATGATGGCATTAGAGGCCAAATCAAAACGCTCCTACATCAAAGCAGCTGCACCAAACTCTCACAAACCTAATAACATATGCAGTTACCGAGAGGCGGGGAGGCGTGAACCAAATCGGCCCTGCCCGTAGGGGCGGTTTATCTTGATTGCAGGCCAAGTAGGAGGAGGAAATGAACTTACCAACTCACCTTTTTTTTTTTTTTTGGCTGCGTTGGGTCTTCGTTGCTGTTGCGGTCCGCGGGCTTTCTCTAGTTGTGACGAGCGGGGGCTACTCTTGGTTGCAGTGCGTGGGCTTCTCATTGCGGTGGCTTCTCTTGTTGCAGAGCACAGGCTCTAGGCGCACGGGCTTCAGTAGTTGTGGTACGCGGGCTCAGTAGTTGTGGCCCACAGGCTCAATTGCTCCACAGCATGTGGGATCTTCCAGGACCAGGGCTCGAACCCGTGTCCCCTGCACTGGCAGGCGGATTTTCTTAACCACTGCGCCACCAGGGAAGTCCCCATCTTTTTTTAAGGGCTGTGGGGTGAGGTAGAGTGGGATGGGAGTGGAAAGGAACCAACATTTACTGAGCACCTACTATATGCCAGCTACTGCCGCACATTTAACCGTCAAAAAAGCCCTGGGTGGTAGGTACTATCACCCCTAATTTTCAAGATTCAGGAGCTGAGAATCAGGTTAAATGGCATGCGTTTTCCATGTTCCTACCGTGGATTTTCTAAAGGGTCCCTCAATAACTCCTTGCAGAGCTGAGCCAAAGGTGGGTCCAGTTATAGTTGCCCAGACGTCCATCTCTAAAGAGTGCCCATACCTTGCTGGAAATGTAGTGAGGTGGAGAATGCTTTATTTCCAGCACTTTCTCTTGGGGAGAGTAGAGTAAGAAGCTTTAAGAAATAGTCGATGGGCTTCTGGGGATGGGGTGGAGTTATAACCCCTGGCTCCTAGTTGGCCTTCTGGAGCGTGGAGGAGGCTCTGGCTAACTCAGGGTTCTGGTTTGCCGAGGTGGTGTGCAAGGTGAGAGAGAGCTGAGTGCCTTGGGACCATGTGGGGAAAGGCGGAGCGGCTGCCCCCAGAGGGCGCCCTTCCCTCCTACCCGGCACCGCAAAGTGTCCACACCCACCGTGCAGCTCTTGTCCCCCTTCCCAATACTGAGCAGGCAGCTAAAGACGACTGCGGGTTGAAAGGCGAGGCTAATGGTTGGTCCAGCCCTGGCTGCATCTGTGTCTTCCCTGCCTGGCCTCCACCCACATCCGTTTCATTTCTCCAGTCTTCTCCTTTCTCCCCACTCTCCACCCTCCATGCACACCCTCTCCCACTCTTTTCTCTGAGGATCATAAGGTAGCAATGAAGCAAATCTCCCCTCACTGCTTTTCCACCGCGAGGTGCTTTGTCAATTATCGTGTCTATAAACTGAGGTCATGTAGAAATTCTATGTGACTTCCACTTTGAGTAAATATTTTCGGTCCTTAATAACAATGTTGCTGGAAATTGTTTTCCTCAGGGGAAAACAGCAAGCCCCTCATACTACAATTCCAACAGGCTTTGTTTTTTAACTTTTAGAGTAACAGCTACTTTATTTTTATCTATTTATTTATTTATTTTTGGCTGCGTTGGGTCTTTGCTGCGTGGGCTTTCTTTAGTTGCGGTGAGCAGGGGCTACTCTTGTTGCGGAGCACAGGCTGTAGGCGTGCGGGCTTCAGTAGTTGTGGCGTGTGCGCTCAGTAGTTGTGACTTGCAGGCTCTAGGGCGCAGGCTCAGTAGTTGAGCTGCACGGGCTTAGTTGCTCCGCGGCATGTGGGATCTTCCTGGACCAAGGCTTGAACCCATGTCCCCTGCATTGGCAGGGGGATGCTCAACCACTGCGCCACCAGGGAATTCCATGACAACTACTTTAAAAAGCAGATTTCTATGTGATCATGTACACGTGTGTCTAAGTTAACAGGAAAGATGTTTCATAAAACAAAATCTAGGCTTTTCCAAACTCCTTTTTAAAATGAAATAATCCGTAATGCTGTAGAAAATTGTTAGATCTTCTAAAAAAAAAGAAAAGAAAATTGTTAGATCTCTCTCCCACATTATAGAGGAAAGACATTAGTGGGAAGATTGGGAAGAGAGAAGGAATCACACAGAGGGATGGGGTAGAAAAAGAACTAGGGGGCTTCCTTGGTGGCGCAGTGGTTAAGAATCCGCCTGCCAAGGCAGGGGACACGGGTTCGAACCCTGATCTGGGAAGATCCCACATGCTGCAGAGCAACTAAGCCCGTGTGCCACAACTACTAAGCTTGAGTGCCACAACTACTGAAGCCGGCGTGCCTAGAGCCCGTGCTGCACAACAAGAGAATCCACTGCAATGAGAAGCCCACGTACCACAACCAACACCAGCCCCTGCTCATTGCAACTACAGAAAACCGCACGCAGCAACGAAGACCCAATACAGCCAAAAATAAATAATAAATAAAATAAATAAATTTTTTTTTTAAAAAGAAAAAGAAGTAGGAAGATAAAGAAGACATAGTGGGAGGAGGGCACGGAGAGTGATGTGATGAAAAGGATGAAATAGGTGATGAAGAGAAAAGGGAAAGAAGAGAGGTGCGATGGGTCCTGTACCACGTGTCCAGAGTGAATTAAACAGGCAGAAATTAAAGCCCGGGTGTTAGCACTTTGAGTTTTCCTTGACTATGAGGTGGAGCGTGAGGGTAAAATTCTGGGAAAAGAGTCATAGAGAAACTGCTAATTCCACCATCTTTCTCGGGGCATATGCTCATCTTCTATATCCACAGCTGAGGAGACTGCAGAAGGAAGGTCCAGATCTGTTCCCCTCACAAGGTGTGTATGCTTCCATCTGCCAGGCTGTCTGCTTGCTTTGCACATCTCTCTCACATCATATGCCAACAGCACCCGTCGTATGCCATCCTGGCACAAACACAAGAGGATGCAGCTAAATTAAAATGTGGGGGAGAGGGGTAGAGCACAGCTTGTTTTCTGTTCTGAAATTTGTGGTAATTCATGGGTTACTTTATTGTTTTTTTTATTTTAATATATTTTCTTACTTTTTAAGTGAGGTATAACTTATATAGAGTAAATTGCATTAATCAGGACAACTTTTTACATGTACTGGGTTGGCCAAAAAGTTTGTTTGGGTTTTTCCATATCTTACAGATAAACCCGAACAATCTTTTTGGCTGACCCAGTATGCTAGGATTAGGTAAGCACAAACCAGATTAAGATACAGGATGTTTCTGGACTCCAGTAGGATCCCCTATGCCGCCTCCTAGTCAGCATACCCCCAAAGGTAAGCGCTTTTCCCGTCTCTATCACTGTACATTAGCTTTGTCTGTTTGATGTGTACATATGGAGAGACAGATGATAGATAGATAGATAGATAATGGATAATAGATAGATATCTGTGTGTTTGGCTTCTTTCATCATCGTCTTTGAGATTTATCCATGTATGGTGTTGTATATAGCAATAATTCATTCTTTTTCTTTGCTGTGAGTCATTCCAGTGTGTGAATATATCACAATTTATCCATTTTGCTGTTGATGGGCATTTAGCTATTTCTAACTTTTTTTTTTTTTTTTTTTTTTTGGTACGCGGGCCTCTCACTGTTGTGGCCTCTCCCGCTGCGGAGCAACAGGCTCCAGACGCGCAGGCTCAGCGGCCATGGCTCACGGGCCCAGCCGCTCCGCGGCATGTGGGATCTTCCCGGACCGGGGCACGAACCCGCGTCCCCTGCACTGGCAGGCGGACTCTCAACCACTGCGCCACCAGGGAAGCCCCTTTTTCTAACTTTTGAAGAAAGCTGCTGTGAACATCCTTGTAAGTGGCCATAGACACTTATGTCCCTGCTGTAAACCCAGGGGTGGGATTACTGAGTCGGAAGGATAACATATCCTTTAGCAAAGCATTTAGCTTTAACAGGTACCGAACGTTGGTTACTTTAACCAAAGTGCTTGAAAAGAGAAGAATCCTCCGTGGAGATTTGTATCTGTGGTTTTCAGAAGACCCAGTAAGTCGCCAGAGAGTGAGAAGTAGCGAGGGATGTAAGGAGTAAACTGACAGGAGATTGTAAAAGAAAAGAAACAGAGAAGGGAAGGAAAGAGAGGGAGGAGATGGGGCTCCAGCTCGAGGAATGAACTTGGCCATGGGATGTCGAGGTCAAGACGAGTAAGGGTGGCAGAGAGAACACTGTAGCTGTTTTGGGGTGGCTCTTCAGCATTGAATATTCTTTTGCTGATCACAAAAGAGAAACAAATGGAGAGGACAAAGCTTTTAAAACAGATTAAAATCGTTCAGAATGATGTCATTTGCCTGTAAAGACGAGTGAATTCATTTTCCTGAAGACAAAATCAAAAATAAATACCCCTGGAGTCCCATTGTGTGGCTGTCCGCTGGGTGTGATGGGAGCCTTGGTCATGTAGATCAAATTTGACATCCGTGACAGTCACAGACCATGAATTGTCCGTATCTTATTTACTGAAAAATGTGTTTCTGAAAACAGTTTAACTTCATTATTTTAGGGATGGCATCGTAGAACAACTTTAGAAGCACATACGCAAGTAAAATCAGACATTTTCTTCATTAACCTAAAATTTTCATCTATTAACTCTGTTAACTCACTCCTGTCTTAGCAGTTAACCTTCACCCGTCAGGATGACTCGGCATCACATGTCGCATATATTGGGGGGTGCCTGTTTGGGGGGGTCTCTTCCTCTTTTCTGGGTCACTCGAGCAAAGCACAGCAAAGCTTGGGTTTGTGCTGGGAGGTGAGAAGGTAGCTGTGAATATATGTAAATGCTGTTGGAAGTTTAAGATCCACCCCCCGCCCCTCCCCCACCCCCCCTCACTCTTTGGAGCCATAAATTGGTTTAGCCACCTGGGTAGGAGTCACACTGCCCTCTCTTATTTCCTTTGTTCATTTCACTCATTTATCGAACACTGCCTCTGTATAAATAACTGTGATCCTTGCTAAGAGGAGATTTAAAAAATGAATGACATAATTCTTTCAGGGAACTTATAATCTTCTAGGGTAACTCTAGGTGTAAAAAGTAATTATAAGATAAAATAAAATAAGTAATCTAATGGATTTATGTACAAAAGGGTAATGGAATCTGGGAAAGCCTTGGCTCACCTCAACTGCAGGAGGTCGCGGAGTTTCTGAGAAGCGGTAGCACTGTAGCTGTGCCGTAAAGATGAAGAAGTAGGATTTCAGGAGGTGGGGGATGGGAAGGAGCCAGAGGAAAGGCAAAAGGTATGAAAGTGCATGGCATGAGGTGAAAATAAGGAAATTTCACATTTGCTTTAAGAAACTGGTTCTTCTTAACAACATCTGAGCCCTGGCTTGAGATAACCTCTCCCTTCCAAAACGCCTCCCATGAAAGAGGCCGTAGGACTTACATAGCAGAGCATTTGTAACAAAATTCATCTGTCTGAAAACAAACATTTGGGCTGGTCTCATTACAGAAACACATAGAACTCTATTTCCAGAGGTCTCCTGGTGGAGAGGCCCTTAGATGTCCAGACAGTTGGGATCCTCTAGAAAAGGGTTCAGGGTTTTGTGCTGAACTTGCCCACGCTCTTCTCATTTCCATTAACCTGGTGGGCTTCCGAACATCACCAGATTTCTATGAGACAGTTTTGGGATTCAGTTAAAATGAACACTCCCCCCAAGATAAGGCTCTTTAGTTCACTTTTGGTGGTTTGGAGTTCTTTCCTTTTTCTATTCAAACAGTATTTGTTGCGTGCCTTCCCTGTGTCAGAACAGGAAACAGCGTGGATTGAAAGATTCCTGCTATCTCACAGAGTGAGACAGACAGTAACTAAAGAAATAAAGAAGAAAACCATCAGCAAGTGATATGAGCTACGCAGAGAAATAAAATAGGGTGCCAGAATGGTGAGTGAATAGGTGGCACAGATCGTCTGAGGTGGTGACATCATGCTGAGTTCTAGAGGAGACCACCAGGCAAAGGTATGAAGGAAACACATTCCAGGCAGAGGCACGGCTGGTGCAAAGGCCTTAGCACAGGACCAAGCTTGGCACATTTGAGGAACAGAGACAAGGCCAACTTGTCCTGAGCCCAGTGACTGAACAGAGAGAGCAGGCATGAGATGAGTTAGAAAGGCAGTAGGGGGCAGGGGTAGGTCATGGAGGATTTTGTGACTTAGAAGAAGGAATTTGGAATTTTTTTCCAAGTGCAGTGGGAAATCATTGGAAAGCTTTAAGCTTTGGGATGATTTGATCTGGTCTATATTTTTAGAAGGTCACTCTGGTGGGTTTATGAAGAGGGGGCAAGTCTGGAATCAGGGAGATCGGTTGGGTGGATACTGCAATGCTAAAACAAAAACTGATGGTGGCCTGGACTTGATGGTGGTGGAGTCAGAGCAGAAGAAACGGAGAGAAGAGAATAGATTCGGGTGCATTGTGAACGAAGGTTCTACGGCGCTGAGGAAGATGAAAGAAAGAGACCCAGGAACATCCCTAGATTTCTGGCTTAAGCAAGTGAGTGGATTGTGTTGCCTTTTTCTGAGACAGGGATGGTTGGCAGAGGAGCTGGTTTGAATGTGGGAGGGTAGAATCAAGAGTTCTCTTCTGAGCAAGCTCATTCTAACGCCTGTGAAACCATTCAAGTGTTCGTCTAGAGTTCTGGGCAGAGGTCAGGGCTGAAAATGTAGATCTGGGGAGCCATGAGGCTATAGGAAGAATCCCCTAGCGCTCTTTGTTAAGTTGCTATTGCGTTTGTCTTCCTGTGCATTCTCAGAAGAACATTCTCTTCTCTTTCCACATCCCTAGAGCCTCACTCTCCCAAGACCACGCAGCCTCCTTTTCTTGGCCTACTGGCTCTTTCTCTTTGTATGTATGAGGACCTGGACTGACCAAAGTCCTTACTGACCCCGATCATTTTTCCATTTAGAATAGGACCACCTTTCCATCTATTCCCATCACCCTCTATGGATGGTCATACAGTCATACACACACACACACACACACACTTCTGGTTCTTGCAGCAAATACAGATGTAAATACAGATTAAGAAACGCTCATTGAATTGAGCAGTTGGGAAGGCTTCCAAAATATCAGATAATATCAATTTTTAATGACCTTTTTTTTTTTTTTTTTGCGGTACGCAGGCCTCTCACTGTTGTGGCCTCTCCTATTGCGGAGCACAGGCTCCGGACGCACAGGCTCAGCAGCCATGGCTCACGGGCCCAGCTGCTCCGCGGCATGTGGGATCTTCCCGGACCGGGGCACGAACCCGTGTCCCCTGCATAGGCAGGTGGACTCTCAACCACTGCGCCACCAGGGAAGCCCTTTAATGACCTTTGCCCTATTTCTCAGATGGAAAAATTGAACTGCAGGTGGATCTAGGTTTTCATGTATAGCTTATCAGGGGCAGAGGCAGAAGCTAAGCCCCATTCAGTATCTCATTTGCTGGAGAGCAGAGCTACAGAGCCAGTGGAACACACCCAGGGATCCCTTTCATCCCCATCTCGACCTGACACCTGCAAATACTCTACCTGTTGCTGTCATTTGGACCAGAGGAAAGAGGAATGAACTGTGATTCCAGAGCCCAGGCATTGAGTTCTGGCTCTGACCCTGGGAACCAAAAGAAAGGAAAATGATTATTGAGGACTTTTATGTGGCAAAAACTATGCCAGTGCTCTGCAGGTTTCTATCTTAATATTCACACCAATCCTGTGAAATGATTCCTGTTATGCCCATTTTACAGTTGAAGAAACGGGCTCAGATGGGTGCAATGACTTCGCATTTGGGAATCACACCCAGATCTGTTGGAGGCTATTTTCCTATATTGCTTCTCCTTGTCATGTGTCCAAGGGCCAGACTTCTAACCTCTCTTGACTGGGGTTTCTTCATTTATTAAATGGGACATTAAAATTTTAATTTATATGGTCTCATCCAGCTGTAATATTCTGGATTTTAAATGCATTTCAGTGTTTACTTTTTCAGTTTTCTCAGCAAGAGTTTTGAATCATACCATAACTGAAATGCTTTAGCCAGAGTATGATTTCCACCCTTTCATTGCAAGAGAGGGTAATTGACCTCGCCTTTGGAGTGGATTTGTTACCCTGACACCCAGGAATGAAAGGCCACTTAGACACAGAAAGGATACTGACATAGCTTCTTTGTTGCCCTTGTTTACAGCTCTTGGTTTCTTCTTTTCTTTCTTTATGTCTGGAAAATACTTCTCATTTTCTAAATCCTTGTGCTTTGAAGACTAAGATTGCCAGAGAAATGTCAAAGGAGACACGGGGTTAAATACAGAATTGATTCTGTTCGCTCCTAGCTGCAGAAGCCCCAGACACACTGTCACCCCAGACCTTGTCATCATTGTGAGAGCAGAGGCTTGGCATTCTGGGATCATCACTTCCTTTGCCAGCAGCAAAGGGCAAAGGGCTCTTCCTTAATTGCTGTTTGACTGTCTAGGTCCAGAGGAGCATTCTGATGGGAGAAAGAAAAGGCATCACCAGTCTGGCAGCATGATGTTTTGGTCAAAACCTATCTTCATTGCAAAAGTTATCTTGGCATTTTAATCTCATCCCTTTTGATGGTTGTCCACTTATAACATGTTTTAAAATTCTAGCAAGGCGAGTGTTCTCTTTCTTAGTGTTCTTGACGATAATTTATTCATTTAAAAATTGTTATCTTATTAATTTTGTATAAAAGCTATTATCATGAATCGGTGTTGAATTTTGTCAAGTGCTTTTGCTGCATCTATTGATATGATTGTATGATTTTTCTTTTCTAGCCTGATATGCTGGGTTCCATTAATTGATTTTTTTTTTAAAGATTTAATTGTATTTATTTTTGGCTGCGTTGGGTCTTCATTGCTGCACGCGAGCTTTCTCTAGTTGCAGCGAGTGGGGGCTACTCCTTGTTGCGGTGTGCAGGCTTCTCATTGCGGTGGCTTCTCTTGTTGTGGAGCACGGGCTCTAGGCACGCGGGCTTCAGTAGTTGTGCCTCGCGGGCTCTAGAGCACAGGTTCAGTAGTTGTGGCGCACGGGCTTAATTGCTCTGAGGCGGGTGGGATCATCCCAGACCAGGGATTGAACCCGTGTCCCCTGCATTGGCAGGCGGATTCTTATCCACTGTGCCACCAGGGAAGTCCCTCATTAATTGATTTTTAAATGTTAAACTAGTCTTGCATACCCAGGATAAATTCCACCTGGTCATGGTATAAAATTCTTTTTATATAATGTTGGATTCAATTTGCTTATAATTTGTTAAGGGTCTTTGCACCTATGTTCATGAGAGATATTAGTTTGTAGTTTTCTTTTCTTGTAATGTCTTTGTCTGATTTTGCTATTAAGATAATGCTGTCATCATAGAATGAGTTAAGAAATGTTCCTTGTCCCTCTATTTTCTGGAAGAGATGGTAGGGAATCGATATAATTTCTTCCTTAAATGTTTGTTAAAAGTCATTGGTTAAACCATCTGGACCTGGTGCTTTCAGTTTTAGAAGTTTATTATCAATCCACTCTCTTTAATAGAGAAAAGCCTATTCAGATTATATATTTCTCTTTGTGTGAGTTTTGGTAGAAGAGAGTTTGGAAAAATCCCTGCATCTTCAAGGAATTGACCTATTTCATCTAAGTTATCAAAATTTGTAGGCATAGATTTGTTCATAATATTACTTTATTATCCTTTTAATGTCCATGGGATCTGTTATGAAAGCCTCTCTTTCATTTCTGATATTAGTCATTTGTATTTTCTCTCTTTTCCTCTTGATTAGCTTGGCCAGAGGTTTATCCATTTTATTGATCTTTTCAAAGAATCAGCTTTTGGTTTTGCTGATTTTCTCTATTGATTTCTTGTTTTCGATTTCATAAGTTTCTATTCTAATGTCTGTTATTTCTTTTCTTCTGCTTACTTTGGATTTAATTTGATCTTCTTTATGAGTTTCCTATAGTATAAGCTTAGATTACTGGTTTTAGATGTTTCTTCTTTTGTAATAAATGTATTCAATGCTATAAATTTCCCTTTAGGCACTGCTTTCACTGTATCTGACAAATTTTGATAGTTGTACTTGCATTTAGTTTACATTTTTAAAAACTTCTCTTGAGGCTTCTTTGACCATGTGTTATTTTGAAGTGTGTTTAAACTCCAAATATTTTAGAATTTTTTGATGATCTTTTTGTTATTGATTTCTAGTTTAATTCCACTGTGGTTTGAGGGCATACTTTGTATGTAGTTTTTTTTTTTTAATTTGTTGCGGTGTGACATGGAAGCAACCTAAGTGTCCATCAACAGATGAATGGATAAAGAAGATGTGGTATATATACACAATGGAATATTACTCAGCCATAAACAAGAATAAAATAATGCCATTTGCAACAATATGGATGGACCTAGAGATTATCATACTAAGTGAAGTAAATCAGACAGAGAAAGACAAATATAATATGATACTGCTTATATATGGACTCTAAAAATATGATATAAATGAACTTATTTACAAAACAGAAATAGACTCACAGACATGGAAAACAAACTTATGGTACCAAAGGGGAAAAGAGGAGGAGGGATAAATTAGGAGTTTGGAATGAACATATACAAACTACTGTATATAAAATAGATAACCAACAAGACCTACTGTATAGCACAGGGAACTATACTCAATACCTTGTAATAACCTATAATGGAAAAAGAATCTAAAAAAGAATATATATGTATATGTATATATGTGTATATGTATAGAACCGAATCACTTTGTTGTGTACCTGAAACTAACACAACATTGTAAATCAACTATATTTCAATTTTAAAAAAAGGATAAAAATTTGTTAAGGTGTGTTTATGGCCCAGAATGTGGTCTGTCTTGGTGAATGTTCCATGTGCACTTGAGAAGAATGGGTATTCTGTTGTTGTTAAGTGAATTGACAGTAGATGTCAATTATATCCAGTTGATTGGTGGTGTTGAGTTCAACTATATCCTTACTGATTTTCTGCCTTCTGGATCTGTCCATTTCTGATAGAGTGGATAGCTGTTGAAGTGTCCAACTATAATAGTGGATTCATCTATTTCTCCTTGCAGTTCTATCAGTTTTTGCCTCATGTATTTTGATGCTCTGTTGTTAGGTGCATACATGTTAGGTATTATTATGTCTTCTTGAAGAATTGACCCCTTTATCACTAGATAATGCCCTTCTTTATCCCTGGGAATTTTCCTTGCTCTGAAGCCCACTTTGTCTGAAAGTAATAAAGGTACTCTAGTGTTCTTTTTTTTTTCTTTTTTTTTGCGGTACGCGGGCCTCTCACTGTTGTGGCCTCTCCCGCTGCGGAGCACAGGCTCTGGACGTGCAGGCTCAGCGGCCATGGCTCACGGGCTCAGCCGCTCTGCGGCATGTGGGATCTTCCCAGAGCGGGGCACAAACCTGTGTCCCCTGCATCAGCAGGCAGACTCTCAACCACTGCACCACCAGGGAAGCCCTCTAGTGTTCTTTTGATTGGTGTTAGTGTGGTATATCTTCATTTCTTGGATTAAAAAAAAATTATATCCAATCTATCACTGATGAAATTATTACTTTGAAAAATGTGACTGCTCTTGCAAAAGGCAGTATAGTAGACTATTTTCAGTCATTCATACCTTAATATGAATTCGTATATAAGATCCTTTCAATAAACAGGTCAAGATAATTTTATGTGGAAGGAAATGGGGAAGCTGTAAGAGATGAAGAGTCAGTAATGGAGACAGCGAGATGGAAGCCCCACAGAGAGAGACAGTCAGATGTAAAAGGCAAATCTTGTGCTCCTTAAGATTTTTGCACAAGGCTGATATTGCTTGAATGCTTAGGAGCTTTCCTTTCTAAGTGAATTCATTAGCAGTTGTGTACTGAGTGTGGACTTGGATATAGAGCAGGAGCTAGGAACACACGAAGGCTCCCAGGAGCACCCTGGTGACCGCACTACCTAGTGGCTCTGCACAGGCTGTCTTAGAACTTGCTGTGGTTTTTGTCTCCAGGCTTAGGAAATGGAAGGGAAACAATATTGATTTACAGGGCTTATTCCCCAAGGTTCTTTTTGCTTCCTTCTTTTAGCCATGTCCTCTTTTATCATCTCAAGCCCTTTTTACTCAGACTACATCAAGGTAGCCTAGTGTTCCCGGTTATGCTCAACTCCAGGAAGCAGGATGTTCTTTCAAAGCCCACTTCCTGTCAGAGTGTCCCAGTCTTGAGAGGATCTGTCCAGGTAGGACCGGCCTTTCAGCCAAGCTGAGTATGTGGTGTGTGTGATGGTGTGATTTGAGGAGTGCCTGCAGCGTTGTTACATCCGAAAAATTTCTTTCCCACTCATGCCTAAAATTCTACCCTTAATGATTCATACCAGTTATCAACACCTGGTGCCTGGAAGGGAAAGACACAAAAAGAAGATGCTGGCTGTTTACTTCCTCATTTCTCCTGGCAGTGGCCCATGTTTAGGGTCATAAAGCGACTTCTTTTTTTTTTTTTAATTTTTATTGGAGTATAGTTGATTTACAATGTTGTGTTAGTTTCTGCTGTACAGCAAAGTGAATCAGTTATACATACACATATATCAACTCCTTTTTTAAGATGCTTTCCCCATATAGGTCATTAGAGAGCATGGAGTAGAGTTCCCTGTGCTATACAGTAGGTCCTTATTAATTATCTATTTTATATTTTTTTAACATCTTTATTGGAGTATAATTGCTTTACAATGTTGTGTTAGTTTCCACTGTATAACAAAGTGAATCAGCTATATGTATACATATATCCCCATATCCCCTCCCTCTCGCATCTCCCTCCCACCTTCCCTATCCCACCCCTCTAGGTGATCACAAAACACTGAGCTGATCTCCCTGTGTGATGCAGCTGCTTCCCACTAGCTATCTATTTTACATTTGGTAGTGTATATATGTCCGTGCCACTCTCTCACTTCGTCCAGCTTCCCCTTCCCCCTCCCCGTGTCCTCAAGTCCATTCTCTACGTTTGCGTCTTTACTCTTGTCCTGCCCCTAGGTTCATCAGAACCTTTTTTTTTCTTTTTTAGATTCCATATATATGTGTAAGCATACAGTATTTGTTTTTCTCTTTCTGACTTACTTCACTCTGAGTGCACTTCCTCCTGCTGTGTTTGGTCTCCTCACCCGATCCCCATCCCTGCTGCCCTGGAGGCTGTGTGTGGTCCCCGATTCTCACTGGGCCTCCCCACTGCCCGTGGCTCCCTGCTAGCACGGCTGCCCAGCTGGAGGCTCTGCTCCACACCCATAAGAGCTGCCCTTCTCTCTACTCCTCACTGGGGTGCCCCCAGAAACGGCTCCCTGGCCGCCACCTGGCTTTGAGACTCTGAAGCCAATTACCAGGGCTTGGTGGCATGCTGGCATTCCAACTCTGTGTTCAGAGACCTTATGTTGGTAGCTTGAAATCAGCCACGGTGGAAGTATTTATGATGCTGAAAACTCAGCCTGTCTGGGCCACAGCCAAATCGAATCTCGGAGTTTTTGGTGACGTAGAAAAGAATAACTTTATTGCTTTGCCAGGCAGACGGGGACACAGCAGGCTTGTGCCCTGAAAAACTGTGTGTCCAAACCCGGGAGGATTTGGTGAGGAGTTTTATAGCTATAGTTCAGGGGCAGGGCTGCTGATAAGGATTAGGCGCGGCCTGCATGCCTTTAATCTGGCCTCAGGTGGTCTCCTGATGAGCTTTTTGTTCTCAAGCTTTTGTTTTTGTGACCTTCTCTCTGGAATGAAGAATGCTTCGAGTAGTAAACATCTTCCATTTGCTGGGGGTTTTAGTTCTGCAGAAGAGCTCCAAGATATTGTTATGTGTGTCCCTTGAGGCAGAATCAGGACCCTGCCCGAGGCTGCACTATTGTTTCTCGACTGATCCTCCCTTGTCTCTGCATCCCCTCCCTTCCCTGATTAGCAACTGTTTGAACCTGCCCTTTGGAACTCAGGGAAGGTCATGGAGGCTGAATGAAGCCTATTCCCTACAAACAAGAAATGGGGGACACAGAAAGGCTTCCATGCCCAGGAGCCCCACAGGGTTCTGCTCAGTTTTATTTACACCACAGAAATCTGCAAGCACCACAAATCAGAGCTATTCTTTCTGAAGAGCCAGTTATTTTTATCAGTACACCTCTAAGTGGGCTTCTGGTTCTTTCAGAAGAATTAACAAAAAAAACAAACGAATCTGGAAGTATTAGGCAGGACTTCCTTCTCTCAAGAGATCTTCTGGGTCCCCATCACCTCAGAAGGCAGGGCTCAGGGATGATTTAAAGCTTCTCTTCCCACCCATGTGGTGAGGTTACTTGGGAGAGGCTGGCTCGGCTCAGGAAGACTGGATTCCACCTTCGCAGGGCACCCTCCCCAAGCTGAGGCTCTTATCGGCTTCTTGAACTAAAGCTGAGTTCTTCACAGGAGGGTGTCTGTGTGTGCTCTCCAATGACAGGATCCTGCTTCCTATAATTCTCCACCCGTGGCCTCTCTGCCTTGTTCTCTAGGCTCAAATGTAAGAGATGCCGCCCTTCTTCTGGGCACTTGGACACACCCTTCTCCAAGCCCTTCCTGCAGGAGGCCAGACACATCAGATCTACTATCTGTGAAGCTAGAGGCTACCTTATTCCATTAACATCTCTGGTTCCACTGGAAAGGCCTGAAATGTGTTAGAGGACAGAAAGAAGAATGTCATCAGTTTGGTTTTACTCTAAGTTGTCATGGTTTTGATACATTTGAGACTGCATACATTATTACTATTATTTTTGTCATTGGGTGAGTGCCCTTTTCGTAAGGTTACACTTTGAATCTCAAGCTCTTGCTCCCTGTTATGGGCTGAATTGTGTCCCGTCCCCCCAAATTCATAGATTGAAGTCCTAGTTCCCAGCACCTCAGAATGGGACCTCCTGGATCTCAGACTTTGAGCCTCCAGAACTGTGAGACAATATATTTCTGTGGCTTAAACCACCCAGTCTGTGGTAGTTTGTAGCTCAAGGAAACTAATACACTCCCCAGTAAATTTACTTTTCTTTTGTGCCCCATCAGGGTTTGCAGATAAGCAAAACTCTTTAATGTCTTATCTTTGTTGAAATCTCAGAATTTTTTCTTTATCGTGTAGAATGAGGGGAAACTGAAATATTGCAAAGCCATCCAAAATTAGAACTAGTACCTACAAGTTAGAAACGTTTAAAAAGTTATTTAATAAAAATAAGACAACCTTAAGACATATAAAACTATTTACATTGTTCCAAAGTTTCTATTTACATTTGTCAACACATATTTTCACACAGAATCATTGGCCATGTGCTTTCCTGGGTTCTGTTTTTAACATTATTTGATAGAAATATTTCTACTTAGTGATGATGTTCATATTCTTATTTAAACAGCGACGTTTTATCTTTGTGCCTTTCACGTATTTTAGTTGTTACTCTAATTTTTCACTGTGAATGTTTTTGTGTGATTTATTTTTACTCCACTTGAACTATTTCCTTGAGGAAGAGAAAGTCCTGAATTACACACTTTCATAGTTTCTGTTCCATATTATTTCTATTCTCTAGACAGATTGAGCCGATCTGTGGTTTCACCAGAACTAAAAACTAAGTGTTCAGGTTTTCCCATAATCTTGATGTCATTTAGTTTTATGATTTTAAAATTACTTTTCCTAGCTTAAAAAGCTTTTCCGAGACTGAAAGTTTCTTGTTTTTTTTACTTATGTCACTACCTGGGAGAGGGGGGCCCAGGCACTTTGAAAAGCAAAGGTTGAGATGTGAACAACAGGTAACCCATGCTAGCTCGCAGCTGTCCCAGAAGTGCCCGGCCCCGCCTCTCCCTCGGCGGGTCCCCGCAGACTCACCCCGCCAGCCCTGGGCTGGTTTTTGGACGCGCCCGCCAGGGGTCAGCGCAGCCTCAGCAGCGGGCTCCGGCGTCCCACAATGCACCGGGCGCTCGGGTCCGGAGGTTGCCGAGCTGCGGCTAAGGCAGCCGAGCCCCGAGGGTTTGCGGGCGTCCGAGGGGCGGGGCGTCATGGGGGCGGGGCGTCCGAGGGGCGGGGCCAGGGCCGCAGCTCCGGCAGCCTTCACTCGCAGCTGCGCCCCTCCTGCGGCCAGCCGCCCGGGATCAGGTTGTGTCTTCCCCGGCCTCGGAGACCTGTCCACCTGGCGCTGTAGCAAGGTAGGGGTGCTCTCCCGGACCATCCCTTTTGGGGGTGTGTGAAGTCTTTTTTTTCCTAGTTGTGCCAACAGGAGAAGTCTTAACGTTGCTAATATTTGGAGATGGAGCTACCAGTTTCGCTCGGAGGAATCTATTTCAAAAGTCTTCTGTTTCCGTCCCATCCTCCCTGTCCCCCCCGCCCCCCCCCGACTCTGCTGGGCTTTGGGAAACCTGATTTGGGGAGTCTGTGCCAGAGTAATTTCAAGCTCTTGGTTCATCCCTCCTGTCTTGTGTAGGGATGCAAAAACTCCGGGGTGGGGTTAGAATGCGTGAGAACTTGTGTGGGTGTGGGCTGCCTGTCTTCAGAATGTGTGCCTTTGTGAAAACTCCTAAAAAGTTAGATGTCCATAGGGGTCTAATTCTCGGGGTGGGTGTGGGTCCTGAGTCCCCGCTGTTTCAGGTACTCAGTGAGTGGCGTCTGTCACATGCCCGCCTCCGCCACCCTAGAGCCATCAGGAGGTTGCTGTCCTGTGATCTAAGCCAGTGGATGTCCTCCAGTTCTACACCCCAGAACTAGTCTCCAGGACAGTGCTTCCCAACAGTCCCTGAGCGCCCCACTCCAGAGCGCCTCAACCCAGCTGACCCTAGTTTGGGGATCCCACAGTTCGAGCTTTTCAAAAAATAAAGTTAGGCAGACAGAAGGCACTGGAATATGCGGGCACCTGGGATAGCTTAAGCTTGTTGGGGTCTGTCCTCCTCAGCCTGTTTTCTGGGTCACACTGCATGGCTCCATCCATTCGGTCTCACTTCCTGTTACCCCAGAGCTCCCCTTGGTAAAAATGCCAATCTGAAATAATCCTCATCTGAAACTTGCGATTCTAAAGTGAATCCACCTTTGCCCACTTGTAAAGGCTCAGAAAAGCACTTTAGTCCTCTGATCCCTAGCTCCGATGTAAAATAAGTTTTCATTTTAAAGGTTTATTTTTCTTTAAAACCCTCACCCAATAAATATCAGTTGATAGCTTTTACTTGTGAAATCCAAGCAGTTTCATTTGTTGTTTAGTAATAAAGATTATGACTAGGAAGACCATCTAAACGATATATTCTTCAGGTGAACGTGATCCTAATTAACAAATTAGCTGACAGTGCAAGAGGCAGAAGATGGGAAATCAGGGAAGCTTGGCTCTAAAACATTTCTGCCTCTGAGAAGTCTGGACGACTAAATTGCCTTTATTTTTCCTTCAAAATGTAAAATGCTGTGAGCACAGGTTCCTTTTTTGCTAGACACACCTCTTGATTTGAGATAACAATCAGAAACAAGAAAATTCTTTCAAACGGTTATCATCTCGCCTATGCCCAAGGAAAGAAGGTAAGTCTAGGAGTTGTTAGGATTCTAAATCTTTGTTAAGCAGAAATTCTTAATGATCCTTTAGCCCATCTCTGGGTACTTTCCCCCAGGAGTGTCTGTTTTCCATCAAATATGAAATTATGAATTTCTCATTATGTATAATACTTTGTATTTGGAAAATATTTGTATTTTCTACATCTAACGTTAATATTCATTTAAAAGCATTGTGTATTTGTGCATAAAATGATACAAATCTTTAAAAGATTAAAAGCAAGAAAAAAAATTTTCTTAGCTAGTATTCATCAGTGATTCGCACCATAAGGTCCTCAGTTAGTGGCAATAAACCCCAAAGGTAAAACCACAATCTAGAAAGTCATTAATAATCACCAGCACGCATAAGAACTAGAGGGCACTGTTTGAAGCTTAAAAGGAGCCGTTTAAGAACATGTTAAAGATAACCTTGAACAGGGCTTCCCTGGTGGCACAGTGGTTGGGAATCCTCCTGCCAATGCAGGGGACATGGGTTCGAGCCCTGGTTCAGGAAGATCCCACATGCCACAGGGCAGCTAGGCCCATGTGCCACAACTACTGAAGCCTGCACGCCTAGAGCCGGTGCTCGGCTACGAGAGAGGCCACCACAATGAGAAACCTATGCACCACAACGAAGAGTGGCCCCCGCTCGCAACTAGGGAAAGCCCATGCACAGCAGGGAAGACCCAACGCAGCCAAAAAAAAAAAAAAAAGATAACCTTGCACAGTAGATTGCAAGCATCAATTAAGGCTTCAGCTTCAAGAGATTCATATGGAAAGACAGTGACACCCATATAATGAAACTTAAATACCAATTCATGGGCTCACTAAAAATAAGCAGATCAGATGATTCCCACATCAACTGTAAATACTGTATATGCACTTTAGGTCAATTTAAATAATTGTCCCATTGCTTTTACAACCTTCCAATGCCTTGATTACTTCAAAACTGGAACAGCTGGCACTGTTCTTGCTTCTGAAGGAGGTAAATTAAGAAATTGACCTCCAGCCACAGACTGGAGTTCACAGGATTTAGCGCAAACAAGCAACTCATGAGGAACTCAGTTCTTGGGCAGATATTTATCAAGCACCTACTAAGTGCAAGACTGGACTCATTACTTTAGCCCACTGATGAAAAATAGCTTCAGGGATGATCTCTTATCAGGGGTCGTGCCATCAGGGCCATGCACGTAGAGGTCAGGCTATTTCTCAGATGCCAAGGAAGCAAAAATATCTCTCAGAAGAACCATGAAGACCCGAGGAGCTCAATTTGAAAACATCCCACTTATTTTAGAGGGAGAAGGGATAGAGGAAGTACCTTGAAATATTTCCCTTTTGGCTCCCATCCTTTGTGGTGCCAGTTTTTGAAAAAAACTCTTCATTATATAATGATACTAATTATTCTAATACTAGTCATGTAATATGAGACTTTAGAAACAGTTATCCTGATGAACTCAGGAGTTAACCTCGTGAACTATTCCAACTTTCCAATAATAAAAGCACCACCCTGTTATTCATATATATATATATTTGTTCAGTAAACATCCTAGCACTGTGCTAAGGCCGGAAATGCAAAGATGTATCGTCTAACCCTTGACGTTAAGAAGCTGATCGCGTTGGGGAAATCAACCCACAGATGGTTGTAATGAAGCGTGTACTTGGGACGGCGATAGATAATTGCTCCTGGTGCCGTGGGCCTCGAGTCTAGTCTGGTGGAGTCAGGAAAGGCCCGGAAATGTCGGAAATTAGTAATTCTAGGATGACTCACTTTTAGCCAACACTGGGGGAAGAGTGCTCCAGGTGGAGGGGACAAGCATTAAGAAGATCATGGGGGTAGAGTGGCAAGATCTGAGAAGTAGACTGAACACAGGAAGGCCTGGTGAGGGTAAGGGGAGCCACTGAAAGCCTTATCAGGAGGGACAGGATCCTGTCTGCTTTAGGAAGCTCACTCTGAAGCTGGAGTGGAGGATAGACTTAAGAGGCCAGGAGGCAGGAAGAACTGCTAGGAGACCGTAGCAGAGATTAGGAAGGAAATGAGGAGGGCTTAGCATTTGTAGAAAGCATGACCCTTTCCAGCTGTCTCATCCGTTGCGTGGTTTGGTTTTCAGAACCACCCTTTGCAGTCAGTAGGGTGATAGTCACAGCTTCATTTTCTAAGCGCTTACCTGGTGCTTTGTGTACATGATCCCTGACCTTTATAAAAACCCTGAAAATTAAGTATTATCGACCTACTTCACAGAAGTGGATCCTGAGGCAGGGTCAGGCTCAGACCCAGGTCCTGTGTCTAAAACCGGACTTACTCTAAACAGCAGGTGGATCCTGCTTCTCTAGAGATGAGGCAAGACAACCCTTCTGGGCAAGTCTACACCCGCGAAACATCTCTCAGGAGTCAGCATGACAAGACGACTGCAGTGGCCGGCTCTTTAAGCAGTTCTGTCTCTGCATTTAAAAGTCCCATGGAACAAAACAGTGTGGCAGTTCCTCAAACTAGCAAACAGAGAATTACTGCCTGAGCCTGCAATTCCCCTTCTGGGTGTACACCCAAAAAAAGTGAACGCCGGGACTCAGATACTTGTACGCTTGTGTTCATGACATTATTCACAGTAGTCAAAAGGTGGAAACAACGCAGGTGTCCACTGATAGAAGAATGGATAAACGAAATGTGGTCTGTACATACAATGAAGTATTATTCAGCCTTAAAAGGAAGGAAATTCTGACACATGCTACAACATGGATGAACTTTGAGGACATAATGCTCAGTGCAATAGGCCAGTCACAAAAGGGCAGATGCTTTATGATTCCACTTATGGTCAGATTCACAGAGATGGGAAGTAGAATGGTGGTTGCCAGGACAGGTGGAGAGGGGGATGGGAAGTTGCTGTTTAATGGGTAGAGAGTTTCAGTTTGGAAAGACGAAAAGAGTTCTGGAGATGGACGGCGGTGATGGTTGCACAACAATGTGAATGTATTTAATGACTCTGAACTATACATTTTAAAAAGGCTAAAACGGTAAATTTTATGTGTATTTTTCCAAAAACAAAAAAGAGCAAGTGACTTACCCAGGGTCACTGAGCAAGTTCAGGCAGAAGGAGAATTCAGAGCAAAAACATGGCCTCTGCCAGACCGTCACACCTGGTAGTGACAAGGAAGCTCTTTGGGCGGAAGGAGGTGTGCTCTGGCTTTCTTTTTAAGCAGAAAGAGAAACCAAGTTTTCCATTGTTATCAGCCTTACTGCAGCAAATTCACAGGATTCCAATCGCTGAAGAAACATGGGTGCTTAGAACCTGGTATTTGGTTGCTGGCTTTGTCTAGGTAATCAAGGTGGGAAACTGGTGATAAGTTGGATTTTGTTCATTCATTCATTCATTTCATTCATTCATTACCAAATATTTGAGGGCCTGTGTTGTACCAAATATCCTCTCCAGTTTCCAACTTTTCTGTCTAGTTACAGCCATCTGCCAGCTTTATTCTAGATGCTCTGCCAGTTTCCCTTGGACATAAAGTCCTAAGTTATATAAACCTTCCTTGATTCCTGGAAAGATCAATAGGGGGAACGGGTAGGGTTGAAGGGAGATGATATGAGGTAAAGTGGGAGGTACCAAATGCCTAAGAGAGTTGTGATTCCAATGAAGAAGCTGCTAAGCGCTATAGGAGTCCCATGAGGTGTGTCCAGGGGCTGCAGGTGCAGAAATATTGAGTGCAGCTCATGTACCTCACCCCTGGCATAGACCAAGTGTGGGCACTGCCTAGAGTCTTTTTTTTTTAAATTGAAGTATAGTTGATTTACAATGTTGTGCTAATTTCTGCTGTACAGCAAAGTGACTCAGTTTATACACATGTGTACATTCTTTTTTCATATTCTTTTCCATTATGGTTTATCCCAGGAGATTGGACATAGTTCCCTGTGCTATACAGTAGGACCTTGTTGTTTATCCATTCTAAATGTAATAGTTTGCATCTACTAACCCCAAACTCCCAACCCATCCCTCTCCTGCCCCCCCCCCCCGCTGGCAACCACAAGTCTGATCTCTATGTCTGTGAGTGTGTTTCTGTTTCATAGATAGGTTCATTTGTGCCATATTTTAGATTCCACATATAAGTGATATCATATGGTATTTGTCTTTCTCTTTCTGGCCTCACTTAGTGTGATGATCTCTGGGTCCATCCATGTTGCTGCAAATGGCATTATTTCATTCTTTTTTATGGCTGAGTAGTATTCCATTGTATATATGTACCATATCTTCTTTATTCATTCATCTGTCTATGGACATTTAGGTTGTTTCCATGTCTTGGCTATTGTGAATAGTACTGCTGTGAACTTTGGGGTCCATGTATCTTTTTTTTTGCTGTGTGGGGGCCTCTCACCATTGCGGCCTCTCCCGCTGCGGAGCACAGGCTCCGGACGCTCAGGCCCAGGGGCCATGGCTCACAAGCCCAGCCGCTCCGCAGCACGTGGGATCCTCCCGGATCGGGGCACGAACCTGCGCCCGCCGCATCGGCAGGTGGACTCCCAACCACTGCACCACCAGGGAAGCCCATGTATCTTTTTTTTAATTAAAAAAAAAAATTTTATTTTATTTATTTATATTTGGCTGCATTGGGTCTTTGTTACTGCTTGCGGGCTTTCTCTAGTTGTGGCGAGCGGGGGCTACTCTTGGTTGCGGTGTGCGGGCTTCTCATTGTGGTGGCTTCTCTTGTTGCGGAGCACAGGCTCTAGGTGCACAGGCTTCAATAGTGTGGCACCTGGGCTTAGTAGTTGTGGCTTGCAGGCTCTAGAGCGCAGGCTCAGTAGTTGTGATGCATGGGCTTAGTTGCTCCATGGCGTGGGGGATCCTTCTGGACTAGGGATTGAACCCATGTCCCCTGCATTGGCAGGCGGATTCTTAACCACTGTGCCACCAGGGAAGCCCCATGTATCTTTTTGAATTATAATTTTGTCTAGGTATATGCCCAGGAGTGGGATTGCTGGATCATATGGTAATTCTATTTTTAGTTTTCTGAGGAACCTCCATACTGTTTTCCATAGTGGCTGCACCAACTTGCATTCCCACCAGCAGTGTAGGGGTTCCCTTTTCTCTACATCCTCTCCAGCATTTGTTATTTTTAGGCTTTTTAGTGATGCCATTCTGACCAGTGTGAGGTGGTACCTCATGGTAGTTTTGATTTGCATTTCTCTAATAATTAGTGATGTTGAGCATCTTTTCATGTGCCTACTGGCCATCTATATGTCTTTGGAGAAATGTCTGTTAAAGTCTTCTGCCCATTTTTCGATTGGGTTGTTTGTATTTTTGTTGTTGAGTTGTACGAGCTCTTAGTATATTTTGGAAATTAAGCCCTTGTCGGTCACATTATTTGCAAATATTTTCTCCCATTCTGTAGGTTGTCTTTTTGTGCTTTTTTGCTTTTTGGTTTTTTTTTATGTTTTCCTTTGCTGTGCAAAAGCTTGTAAGTTTGATTAGGTCCCATTTGTTTATTTTTGTTTTTATTTCTATTGCCTTGAGAGACTGACCTAAGAAAACATTGGTACTATTTATGTCAGAAAATATTTTGCCTATGTTCTCTTATAAGAATTTTTTTTTTTTTTTTTTTTGCGGTACGCGGGCCTCTCACTGTTGTGGCCTCTCCCGTTGCCGAGCACAGGCTCCGGATGTGCAGGCTCAGCGGCCATGGCTCACGGGCCCAGCCGCTCCGCGGCATGTGGGATCTTCCCGGACCGGGGCACAAACCCGTGTCCCATGCATCGGCAGGTGGACTCTGAACCACTGCGCCACCAGGGAAGCCCCTCTTCTAAGAATTTTATGGTGTCATGTCTTATGTTTAAGTCTTTAAGCCATTTTAGTTTATTTTTTTGTATGGTGTGAGGGTGTGTTCTAACATCAGTGATTTACGTGCAGCTGTCAAACTTTCCCAGCACCACTTGCTGAAAAGACTGTCTTTTTCCCATGTTATATTCTTGCCTTCTTTGTCGAAGATTAATTGACTGTAGGGTGTGGGTTTATTTCTGGGCTCTCCATTCTGTTCCATTGATCCATGTGTCTGTTTTTGTACTAATACCACACTTTTGATTACTGTCACTTGTCTGAAGTCTGGGAGAGTTACGCCTCCTGCTTTGTTTTTTTCCCTCAGGATAGCTTTGGCAATTCTGGGTCTTTTATGGCTCCATATAAATTTTTGGATTATTTGTTCTAATTCTGTGAAATATGTCATGGGTAATTTGATAGGGGTCCCATTAAATCTGTAGATTGCTTTGGGTAGTATTGCCATTATACCAATATTCTTCCAACCCAAGAACATGGTATTTCTTTCCATTTCTCTGAATCCTCTTTAATTTCCTTTATTAATGTTTTATAGTTCTCAGCATATATGTCTTTAACCTCCTTGGTCAGGTTTATTCCTAGGTATTTTTTTTTTTGGTGTGATTTTAAAAGGTATTGTTGTTTTACATTCCCTTTTTGATATTTCATTGTTAGTGTAAAGAAACGCAACCGATTTCTGAATGTTAACCTCGTATCCTGCTACTTTGCTGAATTCATTTATTAGATCTAGTAGTTTTTGTATGGAGTCTTTAGGGTCTTCTTTATATAGTATGGTACTGCCTGGAGTCTTAACGCCTGCGTGGAGGGTCAGGGTGATAGCCACAGCAGAAACCCCAAAAGGCAGACAAAAAGAGCAATACATGGAGACAAGCAGTGGTACAAAAAAAGAGAGTGATGTGGAAGACAGTGCAATCTGGAAAAAGCCCAACTTTTATGGAATGACTTCCCCATCTGTGCCTCTAAGGATAAAGCCTGGTTGGCTGTTCACAACTATGTGCATAAATGTGAATAGAATCTTTTTTTTTTTTTTTGCGGTACGCGGGCCTCTCACTGTTGTGGCCTCTCCCGTTGCGGAGCACAGGCTCCGGACGTGCAGACTCAGCGGCCATGGCTCACGGGCCCAGCCGCTCCGCGGCATGTGGGATCTTCCCGGACCGGGGCACGAACCTGTGTCCCCTGCATCGGCAGGCGGACTCCCAACCACTGCGCCACCAGGGAAGCCCCGTGAATAGAGTCTTTTAAAAAAATCCACAATATTTGGACCTGTCTGCTTCTAGGAGATATGAAGTATAGGATGCGAGGTAAAGCATAACTTTAAAAATAAGGCACTGGGGTAGTTTAGTAAAACAAGCACTAGATTTGAAATGACGTGAGGAGGAAGGGCACATCGGGAGAAGCAGGGTGCTTGGTGTATAAGAGACGCACAGTCTATTCTAGCTATTTTCAAAATATAAAACAAAAATGGTCATAGCAGTGAAGTGGAAGTAGGTCCTACTAGGCATCTGAGATGAGACATTTTGGCGTGGGATTTGGTTTTAAGTTTCTTGGAAGCCATGGTATAAAAGGAAACAGGTTGGGTTACATCATTTTCTTACTCTGGCAAGATAAAGTATACAAATTCAGCTCTAGAGGAGACAGTTTTTTTCCTGGAACTAAACTCAGGGGAGGATTTACCACATGGGCTCTGTTGAATACAGTTTTGAAGCTGTGGACAGCATCTTCGATAACGTTTTATAGGTCAGCTCTGAAGACGTCATGCAGACGAATGGGTTTTACCTTTGGTGGAAACCATCTGGAGGCAAAACTGAACGTGTGAAGTATTTTTTGTTAGAATGCTGTAGCAGGGCTTCCCTGGTGGCGCAGTGGTTCAGAATCCGCCTGCCAACGCAGGGGACACAGGTTTGAGCAGTGGTCCGAGAAGATCCCACATGCCACGGAGCAACTAAGCCCGTGCACCACAACTACTGAGCCTGCACACCTAGAGCCCATGCTCTGCAACAAGAGAAGCCACCGCAATAAGCCTGAGCACCGCAACGAAGAGTAGCCCCCGCTCGCCACAACTAGAGAAAGCCCGCGCACAACAACTAAGAACCAAAGCAGCCAACAACAAATAAATAAAATAAATTTATTTAAAAAAAAAAGATTGCTGTAGTGGTGGGATTCCGGACAGTCACTTTCAGGAAGTTACCTAAGGATGAGTCATTAGAAGAACCTGGAGAAGTGGGCTAAATTGGACACCTGAGTAGGAAAACCTCTAACCCTCAGTTGGGCTCGGTCATTTGCATTGTTCTCATGGGGTAGAGGATCCCTTCGCAGGAAACCAGAGCTAAGTGGTCCAACAGGCGTTTAAGCTTTGAAGCAAGAATTGAATAAGGCCTGTGCTGATCTTGACACCCCATCGGCCTCACGTTTGCACCAGGGACAAAGCAAGTGGTAAGCTGTTCAGTGCCAACATGGATGGGTAGAGGACAGAAAGAGGGCTTGGGCTGAGCCATCTGCGTACAAGTTCTCATCTGGAGCTAGAACTTTGTGAAGCAGCTAAGAGATCTGGGACCTGTGAGCTGTTCATTTTTATGCTTTTTACTGTTTGCTTTTTGTTTTGTATTTGTTTGCTCTTCCCTTTGTGCTTTAGCGAAAACTTGCTTTCAACAATTCTAATCTTGGCTAAGCCAAGGAAAAAAATGATTGGTTCACACCTGAGCCAGGATAAAGTTCAAACTTCTTAACTGCTCCTGAGCAAGGCAGTGTCTCGTCTGGTCCCTTCTCACTTGCTTAGACTCATCTTCCGACCTCTCCCTACACCCTGTACTCTACTTGTGCTATGCAACCTACAGCCCCCCCAGAAGTAAGCCTGTTCCATGTCTCAAGAGTTTTTTTTTTTTTTTAATTTTAATTTATTTATTTTTGGCTGCATTGGGTCTTTGTCGCTGCACGCGAGCTTTCTCTTGTTGCAGTGAGCGGGGGCTACTCTTCGCTGCGGTGCGCAGGCTTCTCATTGTGGAGTCTTCTCTTGTGGCAGAGCACGGGCTCTAGGTGTGTGGGCTCAGTAGTTGTGGCATGTGGGCCCTAGAGCACATGGGCTCAGTAGTTGTGGTGCATGGGCTCTATGGTGGCAGGTTTCAGTAGTTGTGGTGCACTGGCTCAGTAGTTGTGGAGCACGGGCTCTAGAGTGCAGGCTCAGTAGTTGTGGCACATGGGCTTAGTTGCTCCGCAGCATGTGGGATCTTCCAGGACCAGGGCTTGAACCTGTGTCCCCTGCATTGGCAGGCGGATTCTTAACCACTGAGCCACCAGGGAAGCCCCTCGTGGGTTTTTATACTCTGCTGTTCCCTCTGCTTCCCACTCTTCCTCACCTTCGCTGCCCAGAGAAATCGTCATCCTTCAAGACTCTGCTGAAGTGTCGCCTCGTGCAGGAGGCCCTCCTAACCCTTTCTGCCCATTCTGGAGGAGATGATCACGTTCGCCTTTCCACCCCCTCTGCCTCCTGTCTCAGCTCCTGTCACTCTGTATTGGCATCATTTACTGAGTCTGTGAATCCTTCAAGGTTAGGGATGAGGTTGTAATCTTAGCTCGTCACCTTGCTTCTGGCACGTGGTAACCTAGATGTGTGAAGGCTGAGGAGAGAATCAGAGTACTCTGAAGGGCCAGGAGGAATGAACTTTCCAGCTTAAGAACCTGGAAATGATAAGTCAGAAGTGAGGCAGATAGGGCTTCCCTGGTGGCGCAGTGGTTGAGAGTCCGCCTGCCGATGCAGGGGACACGGGTTCGTGCCCCAGTCCAGGAAGATCCCACATGCCACAGAGCGGCTGGGCCCGTGAGCCATGGCCGCTGAGCCCGCGCGTCCGGAGCCTGTGCTCCGCAACGGGAGAGGCTGCAATGGTGAGAGGCCCGCGTACTGCAGGAGAAAAAAAAAAAAAAAAAAAAGAAGTGGGGCAGATAAATGAAAACCCAGGCAATGAAGGCCTTGGATAGGAAAGTTCCCACCTGGGTTTTTCTTTTGTTTGTTTCTGTTTGCTTTTTCTTTATGAAGAATATTGAATAATTCAGTAGTAAATGCCCTCAACTATGAAAGACAAAAAGAAAATGCTCTTCAGAGTGTTTACATCATACCTCTCTGAAGATAGGTATCACAAGACTACATCGTAATTTGGAAAAGACATTTCAGGAGGGGTTGCGACAGTATGGTCCAAAAACTTTGTTGAGGATGAAACTAAATATAAGGATAGAAGTTGAAAACATGGATGACTAATGTGATCAGTAGATGAGGTCTTCAAATACAGTTATCTCACATGAGCTCTTATCACTCTTAACTGAAATTTCAGTCTTGATACTGGAAAGGACCTTATCTAGTGGCCTCTTGGTATTTGGTATTTGTTCAACCCAAGGGTTGTATCTGCTCTTAAGAGCATTGTTCTGGGGACTTCCCAGGTGGTCCAGTGGGTAGACTCTGCACTCCCAATGCGGGGGTCCTGGGTTTGATCCCTGGTTGAGGAACTAGATCCCACATGCATGCTGCAACTAAGGAGTCCGCATGCTGCAACTAAGGATCCCACATGCCGCAGCTAAACATGCCTCAGTGAAGATTCTGTGTGCCGCAACTAAGACCCAGCACAGCCAAAATAAATAAATAAATAAACATTCAAAAACGAAAAATATTGTTTTAAAAAAAGAGCATTGTTTTGGTAACTTTGATCTCTTAATTGGGTGGTCACTGAGATCCCAAGACCTTTATTTTACGAGCACAGTTTGAGTTTGGTTTTGTGTTTTAGACCCAGATTCGTTTTCCCGTTCCAGCCTTCTGAATCTTATCCGCCACTCTGGATTCTGTCACATTTTGTGAGATCTTCCTGTGGTTTATCTCCATCAGGTTGGCAGTTTACTCTGCAGAAAAGCTGAGTGTCCTGTCAGCAAACGTAAAAGTTCCTCTTTTAGATCAGTAATGAAAACGATCCCAGTACACACTAACATTTTTTAATTTATGAAAGAGATAATTTATAAATCAGTTGCCTCATTGTGATCAAACATTTACTTTCAGATTCCATCCTTTCCTCGACGTACCAGATTTGGGGGAAACTATGGAATGGTTTCTGTCATCCAGTGGGCCCTCTTAGCTTCCAGTCAATTCTGTGTTTTCCTAGTCTCTCTCCGATTCGCCACGGCACAGTTTCAGATGGCTTCCGTTCTCTTTAAGCCTTCCACCCCCAACCCCGCCCCCTCCACCTCTGTTCACCTCATCCTCAGCAAAGGGCCCCGCCTGCTACTTTCTGGAGAAGATGGAGGTTGTCAGACAGTCGCATCATCGAGTTCCTGCTGCCACTGCCAGGACGCCTAGTTAATTCCGCCCGCATCCTTCTCTCTGTCGGCTTCCAGTGAAGAGGTGTCCTTCCCTTGAATTGGGGCCGACCTTTAAGTCTGTGCTTTGTCCTGTGCTCTGGACCTTCTTCCTCCTCAGGGACTCCCCCAGCTGACTGTCCCCTCTCCTGTATCCTCCTCGTTAGCCTTTACACATTCTCCCTCCTCATCCATCTGAAAGCATTTCCCTCCACAGCCCTTCCCTTCAAACTCAGTGCCTTGACTTAGAATTGTTTCTGTTCTATTTCCTCACCTCATTTCAGTCTGGCTTGTACCACCACCCCTCGACTGACACTGTCCTCACCAAGGCCACCAACTACTGCCTTGTGGCTAAACCCAACGCATACATCTTGGTCCTTGTCTGCCGTATCTTGGTCCTTGTCTGCCGTATCTTGGTCCTTGTCTGCCGTATCTTGGTCCTTGTCTGCCGTATCTCTCTAGAGCATTTGGCTTTACCGACCACATGCATCTCTGAAAACCCTTCTGCTGGCACTGCAGTTTCCTGGGCTCCTCCTTTCCTCTGTCTTTCTCATTGGGCTCATCTTCCTGTGTCGCTTCTTCAGTGGTGGTTCTACCCTGGTCTCTCCACTCCCACTGTCCCCTCTCTTCCCAGGATTCTTTTGGTTCCAAGCGACAGACC
Source organism: Aethalodelphis obliquidens (assembly GCF_003676395.1). Classification (NCBI taxonomy): domain Eukaryota; kingdom Metazoa; phylum Chordata; class Mammalia; order Artiodactyla; family Delphinidae; genus Aethalodelphis; species Aethalodelphis obliquidens. Next base: position 4,979,687 of record NW_020838005.1, read on the forward strand.
CCAATTCACATTGAACTAAACAGGACTTCCCTGGTGGTGCAGTGGTTAAGAATCCGCCTGCCAATGCAGGGGACACGGGTTCAAGCCTTGGTCCGGGAAGATCCCACATACCGCGGAACTAAACCCATGCACCACAACTACTGAGCCAGTGAGCCACAACTACTGAGCCCGCAAGCCACAACTACTGAAGCCCGCGCACCTAGAGCCTGTGCTCCGCAACAAGAGAAGCCACTGCAATGAGAAGCCCGTGCAACGCAACTTGGGAAAGCCCACGCACAGCAACGAAGACCCAATGCAGCCAAAATTAAATAAATAAAAAAGATAAAACATTAAACTAAAAACCAACCGAAACATCACCACCACCAAAAACCACAACAAGGGAAATTCTTTGATTCATATGCCTGCAAAGTCCAGTAGTAGATCTGGGATAGCTGGTCCAGAGATGTAACATAAGGACGTCAGAAACAGCTTCACCCTCTGTCTCTTAGCTTTGTTTTCCATTGTGTTGGCGCCATTCTAAGGTGGCCTCTTTCTAAATGATGGCAAGACTTCTGCCAGCAACTCCAGGCTTCTAGCCAATCCTCTTAGGAAACACAATGGAAGATTTTCTACCCAGTTTCTGAAGCTGGAAGTCTAGGAATCATTTTTGACTTCTGTTCCCACACATCTTAATCACCAAGTCCTGTCCCGTCTTCTAAGTATCTCTGCATCCCCGTTGCCAGTGTTTTAATTCAGGGTACCATCTTTTGTCTCGATTCCTGCAGCAGCCCCCAGTGATTTTCTTCCTTGGGTCTTGCTGCCCTCCAACCTGTTCTCCACATCACAACCAGGGTAATCTTTCGAAAATGTTACGTGATGGCCCCCCAATGGATAGGAAGTTCAAGACAAAACTCCTTGTTATGTTCTGGAAGGCCTTGTATGATACAGCTCCTGCCTACTCTTTTCACATCATCCCTTATTTCAGGCAATTCAGCCACAGATGCATGCCAGACTAGCCAACTCCCTCCTAGCTCTGCCTTTTTCATGCAGTGCTCCTTCCATCTGGACCATTTTCCTCCTGGCCCCCCACCTAATGAGCCTCTTCTTATCCATTCAGGTCTCACATTAGATATAACTGTATTGAGAAAATCCTTCCAGGAATTCCCTGGCGGTCCAGTGGTTAGGACTCCGTGCTTCCACTGCAGGGGGCACAGGTTCGATCCCTGGTCAGGGAACTAAGATCCCGCAAGCCGCAAGGTGTGGCCAAAAAAAAAAAAGAAAAGAGAAGAAAAGAAAAACTCTTGGCAGAGAAAATCCTTCCATACTGCATTATGTACACACTCTTCCTACAAGAATAGTCTTTTTCCACCTTAGCAATTATCGCATTTTATTGTCATTGCTCATTAAATCGTCTGTATCCCTCAGCAGCCTATAAGGTCCATGAAGGCAGATATTTCCCTTGTTTTCTGAAATATCCCCAGCATCACAGAGTAGACACTTGATAAATATTTGTTAAATTGTAAAATAAAATGAGATGTGATTGTAGTAGGTGATTTTAGAATCTAGATTGATTCGCTAAGCTACTGGAAAGTCTGTAATGTCTACTACTTTTCTTTTTTATATGCTTATTGGTCCTCTTTTAAAAATAGTAGAGTTATAGAATTAAAGAGGATCTTAGTAATTATCCTGCACTAATTCACTTCACTTGACAGGTAAGGAAGAGGGAGCTCAGAGGGACTTAATAATTTACACAAACCACGGAGCTATTCACGGTGGTCTAATTGGACTGGAGCTCAGAGCTCCTGACTTTTAGTGCAGCGCAGCCTCCTCTTCACCATGATAGCAGCACTTCTAACAGATTAGTGTAGTGCGATTTTTATTTTATAACATTTTGCCTTTTTAAAAAATTTATTGATTTTCGGCTGCGTTGGGTCTCCGTTACTGCGTGCGGGCTTTCTCTAGTTGCGGTGAGCGGGGGCTACCTTTCGTTGTGGTGCGCGGGCTTCTCTCATTGCGGTGGCTTCCTTTGTTGCAGGGCACGGGCTCTAGGCACGCGGGCTTCAGGAGTTGCAGGATGCGGGCTCAGTAGTTGTGGCTCTCGGGTTCTAGAGCGCCAGCTCAGTTATTGTGGTGCACGGGCTTATTTGCTCCGCGGCGTGTGGGATCTCGCGGACCAGGGCTTGAACCCGTGTCCCCTGTACTGGCAGGCGGACTCTTAACCACTGCGTCACCAGGGAAGTCCCTGTAGTGCGATTTTTATTTTAATTGAAAGGAAGCTTATCGCCGATAGCCTCACACGTTTCCCTTCTTAAGATGTACTTGCCGATCTTGTACATCTCGGTGGATTCTGACAGTTTTTCAGGATGCAAATCTCCCTGGTCTATAGATGCGTAAGTATCCTGTAGAGTCTGTCCTCTATGCCATTGGCCCACGAAGAACCAGAAGTTACACATTTGATTCCCTTGTCCCACCGTTTCTCCTTGGAAGGGTAATTACTGAGTAGATACCATCTGGATTTGATCTGAGGAACACTCATGTTGTATAAAAGAAGTAACAGACTTCTGTTTAACTCTTTGTATGAACTACTCTTCTCTCTTCCCTCTGTGAGGCTTACTGACTGATGCCCAGTATGAAATAGCTTGAAAAGAGAACTGCTTCTATAAAAATAATTTGAAGTTTGGAAAAGACTGGGTAGGAGTAACTTTCTAAAAAGAATTATAATAGAATTGGATATGGGTGAGAAAACAAATATTGGGGAAAAGTTTTAGTTAATAGAAAATAGTTTTTAGGGACTTCCCTCATGGCTCAGTGGTTAAGAATCTGCCTGCCAATGCAGGGGACAGAGGTTCAATCCCTGGTCCGGGAAGATCCCACATGCCACAGAGCAACTAAGCCCATGCGCCACAACTACTGAGCCTGCACTGTAGAGCCCGCAAGTCACAACTACTGAGCCCGCAAGTCACAACTACTGAAGTCTGCACACCTAGAGCCTGCATACCGCAACAAAGAGAAGCCCACGCTCTCTGCAACTAGAGAAAGCCTGCGCGCAGCAACGAAGACCGAACACAGCCAAAAATAAGTAAAATTTTTTTTAAAAAGTAAAAAAAAGAGTTTTTATATTAAAATTTTTAATTTATTAAAAATTTTTTTTAAATTAAGGAAACCAAAAATGGAACCTGTCGACCAAAGCATTATGAAACTTCAATTAATTGACCTATTCTGTGCATAAATGTCTTCAAGTGTTCATTTTAAATAAAACGTTCAGTGTATCTTTTCATTATGGTTCCTGCTTTAAACGGATTATTTCAGTTAACTGAATTGCCTACTCTTCTGCCTTTTGTAGGTGGACATGTTATATGCAGCTGAATCTTTCATGTGGTTATAATTTTGCTTTTGAACTGCATTTAAACTTCTCAAGGGCTAGGAGTGTACCTACATATTGCATTTCCTGTAGATTTTACCATGGGGCCTAACTCTGCATATGCCTCCGATGATGGGGTTTTATTTCCCTAGCCAACTAGTCTTTCTCACTCTGGGTCAACATTATTATTTTGTTTTCATCTTTACTCCTTCATTCTTCCTAACTCACGGACATTGTTCCTTCTGAAAAGGAGAGAGAGAAAGGGAATATAAGGAGAGCATCTGCCAACCTCCCTCGGGGGCTTGCCATGTATTTGATACTAAAAAAGAAACTAAAAAGGAAGCGAAAGACAAGTTAAAAATATATTTAAAACAGATGTTTGTGCTTAAATTTAAAAATTCCAAATGCCACCCTTTGACCCAGCAGGTCTACTTCTAGAAGCCTATGCTATGGAAATAATTAAACACATGCAAAAAAGATTTAGCTCTACCATGTTCATCTCAACCTTGTTTATAATGGGGGAGAATTAGGAACAACTTGAATTTTCAACCTTCAATTTTCAAGGACTTAACATTTAAATACAGTGGAGTTCCATTATTTTTAAAAATGCATTTAGTGACATACAAAGATAGTTATAATTTATTAATTGATTGAAAAACAAGCTATAAAATGTACATCCCATTTTTGTAAAAGACAGATGTGCAAAAATGACTAGGAGGATATACGTAAAGATTATATGATGGTAATGAAATAATTTTTTCTCATTTATGCTTTAAACTTGTTTACAAAAAACTTCTGTAAAGTTATTTTTAAATTAAAAGCTACTCCCAACAAAATAGTTCCTATTAATGTCATTGTTGGATATGACTTTTTTCTTCAGAAGTAATTGATTGTAAATAAATATGTTAATAGTTGAGGTCTTAGGAAAAGGAAAACATCTCCTCTACTTTCCTGCCTTAATACCACTTTTCTTCCTAGCTGCAGTGGATTCCAAATCAGTAGTTCTGTTAAGCTGGAGTTTTGTGAGAGGGGAGGAGGTGACTGGATTTTATTTCTAGTTTACTAATTCTCTTTATCACCTTGGGACATTTACTTTTCGTCTTTTTGTCCAGTAACCCTCTCTGTAAAATGGGGAGAAATCTTTCCTCGTTACTACCCCAGCAGAGGGATTGAAAACACCAGTGGGTTCCACCCCTGGCCTGGAACATGGCCAGTCTCTGCCACAAAGCCATGATACACATAATAAGTACTAACTAGGATTCAAATCCCGGCTCTCCCATTTAACTCTGTGAGCTTGGGGAAGGAAGTTAATTTCTCTGGGCCTCAGTTTCCTCCTTTATAAAATGACTAGTATAATACATTGTTGTTGTAAGGATTAAATGAGATAAAAAATGTGTAACACCCCGCACATAGTAAGCTCTCATGTGTGCCAAATGCTGGGATTCACGTCCATTCAACATTTATTGTTTAGTACAGGTCAGACAATGTTTCAGGTGCCTGGGTTACATCAGTGAACAAAACAGATTTGCCTGTTATCATGGAGCTTACATTTCAGCAGACTCAAAGATTAATTCAATGTAGTCCAATCCATGGTTACTGATAATAATACACTATTATTACTATTAGTGTATTATGTGCCAGCCACTGTGCAAACGATTTTCATATATAATCTTATTTTCTCATTAACCCTGTAAGGTAGGGATTTTTATTGTTACTTGAGAGTGTGGAAACTGAGCCTTTGAAAGGTTATGTACATACAACTGGCAAGTGAGTGGAGGGGCTGGTATTTAGACTAGGTTGTCTGGCTTCACCACCACACCTTCCTACCTTTACTTGGTGAGCCATTGGTGATCGTCACTTTTGCTTACGGTTCTTTCTTTCTTTTTTTTTTTTAATTTTTATTGTAGTATAGTTAGTTTCTACTGTACAGCAAAATGAATCAGCTATACGTATACATACATCCCCTCGTTTTTGGATTTCCTTCCCATTTAGGTCACTGCCGTGCATTAAGTAGAGTTCCCTGTGCTATACAGTAGGTTCTGATTAGTTGTCTATTTTATACATAGTATCATAGTGTATACTATTTTATACATAGTATCATAGTGTATATGTGTATATGTGCCAATCTCCCAATTCCTCCCACCCCCTGCCCCACTTTCCCCCTTGGTATCCATTCATTTGTTCTCAATATCTGTGTCTCTATTTCTGCTTTGCAAATAAGATCATCTATGCTTACAGTTCTTTCTTGACATCCTTGCCAACACTTTTTGCTCTGCAGTAGGAGCTGTGAGAGAAAGAAACTTGAGTTTTCTTCATTTGTATTAAAATACTTCATTATCTCTGCAGGAAATGATCAGAGAAGGAATATATGACAGCTCTGCTTAGAGTGTTTTTTTCAATCAATTAGAAATTGCAGCTGACTCCCATCCGTGTTTAGGAAAGAGGTCTCAGTTAGAGGGAGGAGTCGAGGTGCAGCCTTAAGAGAGGAGCGTAGCTGGGGACGGGGAGACTCCCAGTGGCATGGCCTTGATGCTGGTCATCCTACCAGGCTAAGGTGAAGGCAACAGAATTGGTGCCTCCTGTGTCTCTTGGTGTTGCATCGTCTTCATCTTCTGGCTCAGAGTCTTTAGGAAACATACCGCTGCTCCACCTCTAAAGATCCCTCTTCCTTTGCTGTTCTGCAATTGCCCAGTGACCTGGAATGTTCATGTCCTCCAAAGTCATGCTGAATAATACTGCTAGAGTTTAAGAAAGTATTGTTATGAAGTATTTCAAGTATTCAGAAAAGCGTAAAGAATATCATGTACTCACAATTCAGTTTTGCCAAATACTAACATTTTGCCTTTCTGCTCCAGTTCCTTTTTTTAAATAAAAAATACAGATGTAGCTGAAACTCCGCTGTGTACCTCTTCCCAGTTTCACTCCCCTCCCTCCCTCCCTTCCGGAGGCCACCACTGTCCTGAATTATCATTACAATGCGTGCTTTCATCCTGTCGCTTGCTGCCTGTAAGTGCTTGGATAAGCACCCTTACACACGGTGCTCTGAGGCACATTCTTGTACCCATGTCCTTGTACACGTGTGCAGGAGTGTCTCTGGGATGTTGCTGGCCGTCGTGATTGCGCACTGACATGGCCACATTTCTCTCCAGGATGGTTGTACCAATTGATGGTGTGTATAACAGCTTCTCCTCCACGGCCGTAGTCGTGCTTACTGCGGTCTGACTTTTAAAATTTATTGCTAATCTGATGAATGTGAAGTGGTGTCTCACAGTTGTTTGTATTTTCCTGATTACTATTGAGATTGAGCATCTTTTCATGTGTTTATTGGCCATTTGTGTTTCCTCTTTGTTGAATTGTCTGTTCACATTCTTTGCTTTTGCGTCTGTTGTGTTGTCATTTTTCTCACTGGTTGAAGTAGTTCATTGTGTATTCTGTTTACTTAACCTTTACCAGTCACTTACCATGCAGAGGTCTTCTCCAAGTCCCTTGCTTTTTTTACTTTTTTTTACTTTTTTTACTTTGTTTATGGCATATTTTGATGTACAGACAAGTTTAATTTTAATGTAGTCAACTCTTTTGCAATTTTTATTATTCGTGCTTTTGAGTCTTATTTAAAAAAAAATTTCCCGACTTCAAAATCATGTGTATATTTTCCTCTATTTTCTGTCTAAAATTTTCTAAAAATTTGATTTTCACATTAAGCATGGGATCCATCTAGAATTAATTCTGTCATTGCTGTAAGGTAGGGATCCATTTTTCTTTTCCTTCCACATAGATAATCAACTGGTCCAGCCCCTTTACTGTATAGTCTCTTCTTTCTCCACTGGTTGGTTATGTCTGTCTGATACCAAGTTTCCATAGAGTCAGGGATTTGCTTGGGGCTTCTTTGGTCGATCTAGTTATCTATTCCTGGGCTAAAATCACACTGTCTAAATACTATAACTTTTCATGTACGTCTTGATGTCTCATAGGGAGAGGTGGCCTCCCTCGTTTTTCTTTTTTCAAAATTATTTTTTGTTATTCTTAGTTCTTCCATATGGATTTTAGAATCAGCTTATCTAGTACTTTAAAAACACTAATCAATACTTGATCTTGATCTTTCCTGGGCTTCATCTAGACCACCATGCTTCTGTTTGCTTAAACACTGTAACAGTATCCTTCCTGGTAAACTTTCACAACAGCTTCTAATTCCTATGTTCACAGGTCAGTTAACACAGGTTACATTTTTCTTTTTAAAAGTAATTGTGGAAAAATATATATAACGAAATTTGCCATCTTAAGCGTTTTAAGTGTGTGACTCAGAACTAAATACATAATGTTGTGCATGCATCATCATTATGGCAAAACTCTGTAATCATTAAGCAATAATTTCCTATTCCTCCCTTCCACCAGCCCCTGGCAACTACCATTCTACTTTCTGTCTGTATGAATTTGCCTTTTTTAGGTTTCTCATAAAAGTATAATCATACAATGTTGTCCTTTTGTGTCTGGCTTTTTTCCCTTAGTATGGTGTTTTCAAGGTTCATTCATGTTGTAGCCTGTATCCGAACTCCATTCCTTTTTAAGGATGAATCATATTCCATTATATGGATACCACATTTTGTTTATCCATTCATCTCATGTTGGACATTTGGGCTCTTTCCCCCTTTTGACTATTGTGAATGATGCTACAATAAACATAGGTGTACAAGTATTTGTATAATTCTTGTTTTCATTTCTCTTGGGTATTTATATAGGAGTAGAATTGCTGGGTTATGTGCTAATTCTATGTTTAACTTCTTGAGGAATTGCCAAGCTGTTTTTCACAGCGGATGCACCACTTTATATCCCCACCAGCAATGTCTGAGGGTTCCAGTTTCTCTACGTCCTCTCCAACACCTGTTATTTCTATATTTTTTATTATAGCCATCCTAGCGGGTGTGAAGTGGTATCTCACTGTGGTTTGCTTTGCAGTTCCCTAATAATTAATGATGTTGAGCATCTTTTCATGTGCTTATTTATCTTCTTTAGAGAAATGTCTATTCAAGTCCTTTGCTCCTCTCCTCCTTGCCCCTGCTTTTAGAGCAGTTTTAAGTTTACAGCAAAATTGAGTGGAAAGTACAGAGAATTTCCATATAACGCGCCCCCCCCCACCCATGCACAACCTTTCCCACAGTCAACAACCCACACCAGAGAGGTACATGTATTACAGTCGATAAACCTATATTGACAAATCATTATCACCCAAAGTCTATAGTTTACATTAGGGTTCATTCTTGTATACACTCTGTGGGTTTTGACAAATGTATAATGACACGTGTCCACCATTATAGTAGTACATAGAATAGTTCACTGCCCTAAAAATCTTCTGTGCTCCACCTACTTATTCCTCCCTCCCCTTTCATTCCCCCCTTTGCCCATTTTAAAATCACGTTGTTTTTGTGTTGTTGCGCTTTAGGAGTTCTTTATGTATTCTGTATTTCAGACTCTTATTGTATATATGATTTGCAAATATTTTCTCCCATTTTGTGTGTTGTCTTTTCACTCTCTTGATAGTGTCCTTTGGTGCACAGAAATTTTTAATTTGCATGAAGTCCCTTTTATCTATTTTTTCTTGTGTTGTCTGTGCTTTTGGTGTCATGTTTAAGAAACCATTGTCAAATCCAAGGCTATGCAAATTTGTCCTTAGATTTTCTTCTAAGAATTTTATAGTATTAGCTCTAAATTTAGGTCTTTGGTTCATTTTGAGTTAATTTTTGTATATGGTATAAGACAAGGGTCGACTTCATTCTTTTGCATGTGGATATTTCGTTTTCCTAGTACCATTTATTGAAGAGATTGTTTCCCTATTGATTGGTCTTGACACCCTTGTCGAAATCAATTGACCATAGATGCAGAGGTTTATTTATGAACTGTAAATTTTATTCCATTGCTCTATATGTCTGTTCTTATGCCAGTACCACAGTTTTGATTACTGTAGCTTTTTAATAAGTTTTGAAATCAGGCAGCGTGAGTCCTCCAACTTTGTCCTTCTTTTGCAAGATTATTTTGGCTATTCTGGGTCCCTTGAAATACCATATGAACTTCAGTATGGAGTTTTCATTTCTGCAAAAAACACCTTGGGATTTTCATAGAGAGAGCCTTGACTCTGTATGTCAATGTGGGTAGTATTGTCATCTTAACAACATTAACTCTTTCAATCTGTGAACATGGGATGTCTTTTCATTTATTTAGACTTTCTTTCAGCAATGTAATATATATTTTTCACTTATCACATTTATGTTGGTTGTTTGCTGATAGTAGGAAGATAGCAGCATATCTCTGGAATACAGATAAGAGGCTTGAGATGTAGAGTCTTATAAATTTTACCTATAAATGGAGAAAGCAACATAATATTTATTTTTAGTATCAGAATTGGTTTCTCTAGTCATGATCTTTTAGGATCTTTGAATAAGGAAAAAAAAAGATAGAAATGTCTGGGTTACAGATTCTCCGGAGATTCTGTTGACCTCATCATGCTTAGTAGGTCACAATGAGATTAGTTTACTCTATGTTGAATTTGACTCAAAAAAAGAAAATTCAGGAAGAGTTTATTGTTGAATCCATGTTCAAAATGGCAATATCTTTTCTAATTCCATCTTCCATCATCATATTCACATTACAGTCTATATCATATAACAATTCAGGGCAAAATACTTTAAGTGTTTGACTTACTGAATTCCTGTCTTCTTTCGGACCCTAATTTAGTCATAATCCTTCAAACATTCAAATTTACTGGCACATGACACATACCCCTCCCCTCCCCATCAAGTTCAACAATATTCTGGGGAGATTACTTAAGTTACTCAAATTTTACTCAAATTTTACTAAAAAATTTGAGAATTAACATTCTCAAATTTTCTGTCTCTTTAAATACAGAGTCTGGCTGTACTCCGTCCCAAGGAAGAATGACTCCATACCTTTTCCTTTAGGTAATGGTCTGCATCAAAACAGTGCTTAATAAGGAAAACAGAGAACAGTTATTTAATCAGTTCTTTCAGGCTTAGAGGAAAAAATGGCATCTCTTTGGGAGCCAAAGCAAGGTGGGAAGGGGGATGCAGATTTAGCCTCCTGGCCCTCTGCACTCCACTTGCATTTGTATATTGACCTTTGTAAGGTTAGCACGAGTCCTCTAATATTAGCAGCATATGTTGAAGTCCCTTAGCATCTTGGCATTTAACAATCTGTCACCTGATTTAATCTTCACAATACGTCTGCAAGACAAATACTATTATGCGTGTTTTATAAGAAACTCAGCCTCAGAGGGATTGGATAACTTGCCATGGTCATGCAGAGAGTAAGTGACAGGGCTGGATTCAAACCAGAGCTGTCTGGTTCCAAAACCCATGCTCTCGTCTTGTCATTTTCCTAGTCTTGGCTTCATTAATCTTATCCTTTGGTACTAAAAGTCCTTCTCTCTTCAATAGGTATTTGGCAAAAAAGGACCCAGGCATCATATTTCTCTTTCTACTATGTACAAAATGATTCAAAATGGGGTCATAATTGGGTTCTGAACCAGGACAGTTGTAGATGGAGGGAAAGGGACTAAGTGGAGAGTTGCTATTGCCCAGAAACAATAGGAGTTGGTTGGCCGGAGTTGGTGAGCAGGAGTAGGGTGTGTCAAGATGAGTCAGGATTCAGGTTCATTGAGAACCACATTGCTTTTTTATATAGTAAATGTACTCATTTCAGAGAAGCACCTGCCATTAAAAATGGCATTTTCTCTGAGGCATTCTAGACCCTTGTCGTTTATAATCAGAAGGCCGGGACACATAACAGTTTAGATTTTGCTAAGGTGGAACAATCTCGAATTGTGTGTGCCCTAAGGCTGGTGTATAGGAGGGAAGCTCTTGGCTCTGAGAGCACCCAGCCTCTTCAACTCGCTGCAGCTTTGCTGCATAAAAACTTAAACATATGATTCCCGTAAAGGTCTGAAACGACATTTACATTTTTCAGTTTTACCTTGTTCCTTTTTATTGGAGTGTAGTAGCCCTCTTTTACTTTGCTTATTTATTTTGGTCTGTTTGGCACTCCCTGCGTTCTGAGAACCGCTGCTCCTCCACTTCAACCACGTGATTCAGCTGGAGCTGCCATGTTCTTACAGCTGATTGGCCTAGGGCGGACACCTGACCTTCACTGGCCAATCAAAGACTCTTCTCAGGAGTTTTGAACTTACAACCAGAAAAAGCTTGAGGAATTCCTTTCCAGTGGTGGTTCTTGAACTCTTAATGGTCACGTTCCTTGTCATGTGGGAAGGCAATGAAAATGGCTTGCAGTGGGACGCATAAATGAGAGATGGGCAGAGTCCTGATGTATGTGTCCTGGGTCTTGTTTTTAGGGAAGCTTACTGCATCTCTCTCTTCCTAGATTTGGTTGTTCAACCATTCCTTGAATTCTGTCCTCCAGCACACTCCCGTTTCTGTCGTTTGGGTTTCTATGATTTACAGTCAAAAGAGTCCTGCCTAAAGGTGGGGTGTTTTGGACAATAGAGCTGTTCCCAAGTTTGGGACTCAGGAAGGCTTTAGGATAGATTCCTTGCAAATATCAAGGTCTACTGTGTTTTTTTCCAAGCATTGAGGGTTTGCATCTAACTTTACTGACGGTCATTTATTTTTTATTTTTTTTAACATCTTTATTGGGGTATAATTGCTTTACAATGGTGTGTTTGTTAGTTTCTGTTTTATAACAAAGTGAATCAGTTATATATATGTTCCCATATCTCTTCCCTCTTGCATCTTCCTCCCTCCCACCCTCCCTATCCCACCCCTCCAGGTGGTCACAAAGCACCGAGCTGATAACTCTGTGCTATGCGGCTGCTTCCCACTAGCTATCTACCTTACGTTTGGTAGTGTATATATGTCCATGCCTCTCTTTCTCTCGCTTTGACTGACGGTCATTTAAATAAAACTGTTTGTTAAATGGTGAGAAACAGCCTCAGCTACGCTCAAACCTACTCAAGTAATTTGAATGTTAGCTTACTTTCCCCAGGACTACAAAGGACCTGAGAAAAAAATTGGCCAAGTTTCAAAATGTATTTGTTAAGTTTCTGAGATGAATAGGACCGTCATCAACGTTTGGGTTTAGAAAGTGGAGGGAGGAAAGTGCTTTGACTTGCAGGATACCGAGTTTCAAATCCCAGGAGAGGAAGACAGTGGGAAGGCGCTGGCTCTCAGCTCTGGACGCAGGCTCAGCGGCCATGCCACGGGCCCAGCCGCTCCGCGGCATGTGGGATCTTCCCGGACTGGGGCACGAACCCGTGTCCCCTGCATCGGCAGGCAAACGGAGACATCTCTTTAATGACTGGACTTTCCTGCCCTGGAACCGTGGACAGTTCCACTCTGCCCAGCCTGACTAGGTGGGTCACACTGACCTACTGTCAGGTGACACCTTCAGCACTATAGGAGGTTTAAAAAAATTATAGTATTCTTACACTTATTGTTTACAGCTATAAAATTCTTATGCTGCCCATCTCAATTTCCTTTATCTTTCAGAGTTTCAGGACTACGTAAGAAAAGTTTTTAATATTGGTTTTTAATATATACATCTCTCACATTGTATGTAATAGTTTTTGGTTTTTAAGAGTAATCTATACTCATTAAAAAAAAATTGGAACGCACATCAAAGTATAAATAGCAGGAAAAAAAGGTCACCCATGATTACACAAGTTGAAGCTGGCCGCATTCACGTTTGGGCAGTTTTCTCGGTGGTATCTTGGGGGAGTATTTTCCAAGCTTGACTTGGCAACCGGCCAGGTATCTGTCCCAACTCTTTGACCTCCTGCACTTCACTCCTCTCTTAATAGAAGTTAACTTAATTGACCTGCCCTCCCCTTTCTGCCCTCCCATAGTAAAAATTAAAGGCAGCTGCTGGAGGATTCTGGTAACTGGTGAGGATGGCGGGTCGTGAGCATCCTGACCAGCAGCGGAGGTGGGGAGGAGGGGGCTCTGGGCTGTGGTGAAGGAGACGCACCTGGCAGGGAGGCATTTCAGCTGGGCAGAGGCTCAGAAGCCCTGGGACGTGATGGCACTTGCGCAAACAGCGCAATGCGGCCAGTGCATAAGCTGTGTGCTCTGTGCTCTCTCAGTTTCCCAGCTGTTTGCAGAGCTGCCCAAAGCGTAAGTCGAAACTCCACCCAGGGCCAGGAGGATTCCTGCAGAAACCAGCTTCCTCCTCATTCTGCTCCGCCTTGTTGGGGGATGTTTTTTCATTATTCTCTTCTTAATTGTTAATAGGAAGACATTCACGTGGTTCAGAATATACCTGTGCAGTTTAGACGGCAAGTCTTACTCCTGCCCTGAGATCTTCCAGCCACTTTTCACCTTCCTATAACTCACTGCAGGTAATCAGCTTTTAGTTTTTGTGTGTATTCATCCAGACTTTACTTATGAATATTAAAGCAAATACAAATATATTCTGTATTCCCATTTTCCCCTTCTTGAAAACAAAATGATGCATTGTATACACATTTTCTGTGCCTTGCTGGGATTTTTTTCCTCCACTTATCTTGGAGACTTTGAAAAATGTCTGTGCATTGAAAGCTTCCTCATGCATTTTTATACTTTCAAAATTTTCCATTGGATATATGTAGCATAATTTATTTAACCAGTCCTCTGTTCAAGGGTATTTGAGTTCTTTCCAATCTTTTGTTATTTTGAATAATGCTGCAACGAGTAACTTTGTATATATGTTACTTTTTAAGTATGGTGGAAGGATAAATTCCCATTAGTCACATTACTGGGTCAAAGGAGGTATGCAGTTGTAATTTTGATCTCAGTGCCCACATTCCTTCCCCAGGGGCTTGTACCAATTTATCCTTCTGCTGGGAAAGTATGAGAGTACTTGTTTCTCTTGGGGGATTATTACATACTGTTTACATGTTACTTTGAATTGTTCTTCAGTTGTTTTAATTTGGATGTTGTCCTCCCAATTAGATGGCAACTTTATTGAGAGCAAGGGCCAAACATTTTATTGCTTTTGAATTATCCACATTTATAAATAACATAATATGGTACCCTAGGAGCACAATAAATTTGTTTCCAGTGTAATTTGGGAGAATAAGCCAATTAAACCTTAATGATAAAAAGATTTCTATACTTGGCTAGAGTTCAACTAAACTGATTTCTCCCTGCCAAAGGAAAACTATTATGAGGTCTTGTTTCAAGTAATTATGGAATGAGTCTTGAGTTGAGGTGTTACTGCAGGTTCACTTGCTTACACATGGACTTCTCTCCCGGATCTGCGAGTCGTTTTACCAGATTCATTCTGGTGATGCCTTGGCATCAGCCAGGCTAATTGGGTGCCTGTCCTGTCACTCCTTTTCCTCTACGCGTGACAGCGCCTGCCTGCCCCACAGTAAGCGGGAGAACAAAGAGTTGCTTTTAAACTTTTTATATCTACTGCACATGTAAACATTGTGTCATTGTAATTTAGTCTACCTACATCCTAGTAGCAAAAATGTACTAATTTTCCTCCCAGTTTCTACTATGTTGGATCCCCCCATATGTATTATCCTGTACTGGTGTCCAGTGGTCTTCCAATTTTTTGCTTGCATATCCTCCAGAGGAATTTTGTAAAATTAAGCTTACCCTCACACATTTACAGTCTATATCTAAAATTGTATTACAAGTTTAAATAGTTTGTAAGGATATATTTACAGTATATTGTCAGTATTGACTTTAAAAAGTAATTGTTCACTATACATGTATGCATATGTATGTGTATGTGTACATGTGTATGTTAAGCTCTTATACACACAGAAGATATTTATCAATCATACTAAGGAAATATCCCTCTATTCCTATTCCTATTCCAAACTGCCATTGGTAGTTTGATAGGACTTGCATTGAATCTGTAGATTGCTTTGGGTAGTATAGTCATTTTCACAATGTTGATTCTTCCAATCCAGGAACATGGTATACATCTGTTTGTATCCTCTTTAATTTCTTTCATTAGTGTCTTATAGTTTTCTGCATACAGGTCTTTGTCTCCTTAGGTAGGTTTATTCCTAGGTATTTTATTCTTTTTGTTGCAGTGGTAAATGGGAGTGTTTCCTTAATTTCTCTTTTAGGTTTTTCATCATTAGTGTATAGGAATGCAAGAGGTTTCTATGCATTAATTTTGTATCCTGCTACTTTACCATATTCATTGATTAGCTCTAGTAGTTTTCTGGTAGCCTCTTTAGGATTCTCTGTGTTATCTGCAAACAGTGACAGCTTTACTTCTTCTTTTCCCATTTGTATTCCTTTTATTTCTTTGTCTTCTCTGATTGCTGTGGCTAAAACTTCCAAAACGATGTTGAATAACAGTGGTGAAGAGTGGACAACCTTGCTCGTTCCTGATCTTAGTGGAGATGGTTTCAGTTTTTCACCATTGAGAACGATGTTGGCTGTGCGTGTCATATATGGCCTTTATTATGTTGAGGTAAGTTCCCTCTATGCCTACTTTCTGGAGGGTTTTTATAATA
Source organism: Aethalodelphis obliquidens (assembly GCF_003676395.1). Taxonomy (NCBI): domain Eukaryota; kingdom Metazoa; phylum Chordata; class Mammalia; order Artiodactyla; family Delphinidae; genus Aethalodelphis; species Aethalodelphis obliquidens. Next base: position 4,995,508 of record NW_020838005.1, read on the forward strand.
AATGGGTGTTGAGTTTTGTCGAAAGCTTTTTCTGCATCTATTGAGATGATCATGTGGTTTTTCTCCTTCATTTTGTTAATATGGTTTATCACATTGATTGATTTGCATATACTGAAGAATCCTTGCATTCCTGGGATAAACCCCACTTGATCATGATCAACTCCACTTGATCATGATCCTTTTAATGTGTTACTGGATTCTGTTTGCTAGTATTTTGTTGAGGATTTTTGCATCTATGTTCATCAGTGATATTGTCCTGTAGTTTTCTTTGTGACATATTTTTCTGGTTTTGGTATCAGGGTGATGGTGGCCTCGTAGAATGAGTTTGGGAGTGTTCCTCCCTCTGCTATATTTTGGAAGAGTTTGAGAAGGATAGGTGTTAGTGCGTCTCTAAATGTTTGATAGAATTCGCCTGTGAGGCCATCTGGTCCTAGCCTTTTGTTTGTTGGAAGATTTTAAATCACAGTTTCAATTTCAGTGCTTGTGATTGGTCTGTTTATATTTTCCATTTCTTCCTGGTTCAGTCTCGGAAGGTTGTGCTTTTCTAAGAATTTGTCCATTTCTTCCAGGTGGTCCATTTTATTGGAATATAGTTGCTTGTAGTAACCTCTCATGATCCTTTGTATTTATGCAGTGTCAGTTGTTACTTCTCCTTTTTCATTTCTAATTCTATTGAGTCTTCTCCCTTTTTTTCTTGATGAGTCTGGCTAGTGCTTTACCAATTTTGTTTATCTTCTCAAAGAACCAGCTTTTAGTTTTATTGATCTTTGCTATCGTTTCCTTCATTTTTTTTTCATTTATTTCTGATCTGATCTTTATGATTTCTTTCCTTCTGCCATCTTTGGGGTTTTTTTTTTGGTTCTTCTTTCTCTGATTGCTTTAGGTGTAAGGTTAGGTGGTTTATTTGAGATGTTTCTTGTTTCTTGAGGTAGGATTGTATTGCTATAAATTCCCTCTTAGAACTGCTTTTGCTGCATCCCATAGGTTTTGGGTCATCGTGTTTTCATTGTCATTTGTTTCGAGGTACTTTTTGATTTCCTCTTTGATTTCTGCAGTGATCTCTTGGCTATTTAGTAATGTATTGTTTAGCCTTCATGTGTTTGTATTTTTTACAGGTTTTTTTTTCCTGTTATTGATATCTAGTCTCATAGCATTGTGGTCAGAAAAGATACCTGATACGATTTCAATTTTCTTAAATTTACCAAGGCTTGATTTGTGACCCAAGATATGATCTATCCTGGAAAATGTTTTATGAGCACTTGAGAAGAAAGTGTATTCTGTTGTTTTTGGATGGAATGTCCTATAAATATCAATTAAGTCCATCTTTTTAAATGTATCATTTAAAGCTTGTGTTTCCTTATTTACTTTCATTTTGGATGATTTGTCCATTGGTGAAAGTGGGGTGTTAAAGTCCCCTATTATGATTGTGTTACTGTTGATTTCCCTTTTTATGGCTGTTAGCATTTGCCTTATGTATTGAGGTGCTCCTATGTTGGGTGCATAAATATTTACAATTGTTATATTTTCTTCTTGGAATGATCCCTTGATCATTAAGTAGTGTCCTTCTTTGTCTCCTGTAATAGTCTTTGTTTTAAAGTCTATTTTGTCTGATATGAGAATTGCTATTCCAGCTTTCTTTTGATTTCCATCTGCATTGAATATCTTTTTCCATCCCCTCACTTTCAGTCTGTATGTGTCCCTAGGTCTGAAGTGGGTCTCTTGTAGACAGCATATATATGGGTCTTGTTTTTGTAACCATTTAGACAGTCTGTGTCTTTTGGTTGATGCATTTAATCCATTTATGTTTAAGGTAATTATTGCTATGTATGTTCCTATTACCATTTTCTTAATTGTTTTGGGTTTGTTATTGTAGGTCTTTTCCTTCTCTTGTGTTTCCTGCCTAGAGAAGTTCCTTTAGCATTTGTTGTAAAGCTGGTTTGGTCGTGCTGAATTCTCTTAGCTTTTGCTTGTCTGTAAAGGTTTTAATTTCTCTGTCGAATCTGAATGAGATCCTCGCTGGGTAGAGTAATCTTAGTTGTAGGTTTTTCCCTTTCATCACTTTAAATATGTCCTGCCTCTCCCTTCTGGCTTGCAGAGTTTCTGCTGAAAGATCAGCTGTTAACCTTATGGGAATTCCCTTGTATGTTATCTGTTGTTTTTCCCTTGTTGCTTTTAATATTTTTTCTTTGGATTTAATTTTTGATAGTTTGATTAATATGTGTCTTGGTGTGTTTCTCCTTGGATTTATCCCGCAGGGGACTCTCTGTGCTTCCTGGACTGGACTATTTCCTTTCCCATATCAGGGAAGTTTTCAACTACAATCTCTTCAAATATTTTCTCAGTCCCTTTTTTTTCCTCTTCTTCTTCTGGGACCCCTATAATTCGAAGGTTGGTGCGTTTCATGTTGTCCAGAGGTCTCTGAGACTGTCCTCAATTCTTTTCATTCTTTTTTCTTTATTCTGCATTGCAGTAGTTATTTCCACTATTTTATCTTCCAGGTCACTTATCCGTTCTTCTGCCTCAGTTATTCTGCTATTGATTCCTTCTAGAGAATATTTATTTCATTTATTGTGCTGTTCATCATTGTTTGTTTGCTCTTTAGTTCTTCTACGTCCTTGTTAAACGTTTCTTGTATTTTCTCCATTCTAGTTCCAAGATTTTGGATCATCTTTACTATCATTACTCTGAATTCTTTTTCAGGTAGACTGCCTCTTTCCTCTTCATTTGTTTGGTCTGGTGGGTTTTTACCTTGCTCTTTCATCTGCTGTGTGCTTCTCTGTCTTCTTATTTTGCTTAACTTACTGTGTTTGGGGTCTCCTTTCCACAGGCTGCAGGTTTGTAATCCCATTGTTTTTGGTGTCTGCCCCCAGTGGCTAAGGTTGGTTCAGTGGGTTGTGTAGGCTTCCTGGTGGAGGGGACTGGTGCCTGTGCTCTGGTGGATGAGGCTGGATCTTGTCTTTCTGGTGGGCAGGACCACGTCTGGCGGTGTGTTTTGGGGTGTCTGTGGCCTTATTATGATTTTAGGCAGTCTCTCTGCTAATGGTTGGGGTTGTGTTCCTGTCTTGCTACTTGTTTGGCATAGGGTGTCCAGCACTGAAGCTTGCTGGTCGTTGAATGGAGCTGGGTCTTAGCATTGAGATGGAGATCTCTGGGAGAGCTTTCGCCATTTGATATTATGTGGAGCTGGGAGGTCTCTGGTGGACCAATTGTCCTGAACTCGGCTCTCCCACCTCAGAGGCACAGGGCTGACATCTGGCTGGAGCATCAAGACCCTGCCAGCCACATGGCTCAGAAGAAAAGGGAGAAATAAATGTCTTAGCACTGTCTTAGCACTGTCAACAAATCCATTTAAATGGATTCTCAAAGCTGATACTCAGTAAAAGTAAAATTACATTTTATAGCATCTGTCTTCTTGATTAAGCCGTGGATATTTTCAGGAGAGTGAGTTTGACAGTATGCATTATGCATGTGATAGATACGTACCTAAAACAGATACAATGTTATATGTGAATTATACCTCAATCAAAAGATAAAATCATGACAGATGTTCTGTTGAGTGCTAGAAAAACAGCTCACCATGAAGCTCAAAAAACAGTTTGGTGAAATTTGGTGGAAATAGAGTTTCTGGGGGAAAAAAAAGAAGTAAAAGAGTCAGTTCCCTAAGTCTGCTATAAATTTATGAATATGGGCTTTTCTAGGGATGCTTGCAAAACAGGCCGAAGCCAAATAAGTAAGCTGAAGGGCTTTAATGCCAAAATATGAGTGCTTATTTTGTAGAAGGGGCTAGCTGCACACTTTCACGTCGATAGTCAACACCTCCATCTGTGACAGAATGACCATTTGTGAAGATGCAGTTGATGAACAGTTGATGAGAGAATGAGCAAAGAGAAGTGAACCAGGATTTGGCTGAGTGCCTCAGTCTGTTCAGGTGCTATAACAGAATACCATAGACTGCGGCTTATAAACATCAGACATTTATCTCTCATAGTTCTTGAGGCTGGAACGTCCAAGATCAAGGCAGATTTAGTGTCTCTGAGAGCCCACTTCCACGTTGATGCTGTAATCTCATGGCAGAAGGGGACAAGGGATCTTTCTGGGGTCTCTTTTTTTTTTTTTTAAACATCTTTATTGGGGTATAATTGCTTTACAATGGTGTGTTAGTTTCTGCCCCATAACAAAGTGAATCAGTTATACATATACATATGTTCCCATATCTCTTCCCTCTTGCGTCTCCCTCCCTCCCCCCTCCCTATCCCACCCCTCCAGGCGGTCACAAAGCACCGAGCCGATGTCCCTGTGCCATGCGTCTGCTTCCCACTAGCTATCTACCTTACGTTTGTTAGCGTGTATATGTCCATGCCTCTCTCTCGCTTTGTCACAGCTCACCCTTCGCCCTCCCCATACCCTCAAGTCCGTTCTCCAGTAGGTCTGTGTCTTTATTCGTGTCTTACCCCTAGGTTCTTCATGACATATTTGGGGTCTCTTTTTATAAAGGCAGTAATCCATTCATGGGGGCCTCACTCTCATGACCTAATCACCTCCCAAAGACCCCACCTAATGCAGTCACAATGGGGATTAGGTTTCAGCATATGCCTTTTAGGAGGGGACACAAACATTCAGTCTATAGCAGTGTGCCTAGGTAGCTTAAACAACAGAGAGATATTTTCTCACAATTCTGGAGACTGGAAGTTGGCTATTAGAATGCTGGCATGGTTAAGTTCTGGTAAGAGCTTTCTTCCTGCCTTGCAGGCAACTGTCTTCTCATTGTGTACTCACGTGGCCTTTCCTCAGTGAGTGGACCTGGAGAGAGAGAGAGGTGTCTCTCTCGTATTCTCTCTCTCTCTCTCTCTTTTTTTTTTTTTTTGGCCCTGCAGCATGTGGGATCTTAGTTCCCCAACCAGGGATCGAACCCACGCCCCCTGCATTGGAAGTGCGGAGCCTTAACCACTGGACTGCCAGGGAAGTCCTCTTATTCTCTTTTTATAAGGCCACAAACCCTATTGGATTAGGACCCTACTTTTATGACCTCATGTAACCTAAATTACCTCCTAAAAGCCCTACCTCCAAATACAGTCACATGGGGAGTTATAGTTTCAGCATATGAATTTGGGAGGGGCACCATTCACTCCATAGCACCGGGAGTCAGAATATGGGGGTCCTAACCCAGATCCTGCCACTAAGTGGCTGTGATCCTGAGATGTATATCACTTGATTGTTTTTCTGGGTTTCAGGGCAAACATTTTTGATGCTGGGGAATGGTGACCCCTTCCATGATGATACAGGGTCCTGAGTTGAGGAACAACCTGCATTTTGTTCATTGTATCATTTACTCTGGCCAGAGAGGGGACCAATATATTGAAAACCATTTTGAAAATAATAAACCCTGAAAAAGGACCAGAGATTTTAAGGCATCAGCAAGAAAATTTCAGTTTTCCAAAGAGGCTTCTGGATAACTGGGGTTCTATAGTTAACCGGCACCAAAAGTATGACAAAAAATCTATGTGGGGTCTCGGTGATGAAAGAAAGGAATAAGCCCAGAATCTGAGACCAGTTTTGGTGGCTGATCTTGCAGCCAGCATCAGGGCAGAAAGAAAGGGCCAACACTCACAGAAGAACATTGAGCACCTCGTTCGTGAAATCACCTGCCGTGGTATCATGCAACCCATGTCATTCTGCCTCAGATTTTTTTCATTTTGTGTGAGCAAGCACCTGAAGTATTTTTTCAGATAGGATGAGTGTTGTAAACTGCTTGAGTTTTTACAGGTCTGAATATTGTATTTTGGATACAATATCCTTGGATGGGAGAGGAGAAGGATCTTGTACTCAGCTCACCAGTTTAGACTGGAAGGCTTTTTCCTTTCTCAAAACTGTAGCCTGTATAGATAAGTTCATTTGTACCCTTCTTTTAGATTCCACATATAAGTGATATCATATGATATTTGTCTTTCTCTGTCTGACTTACTTCACTCAGTATGACAGTCTCTAGGCCCATCCATGTTGCTGCAAATGGTACTATTTTGTTCTTTTTTATGGCTGAGTAATATTCCATTGTGTATATGTTACAATAGCCAGAACATGGAAGCAACCTAAACGTCCATTGACAGAGGAATGGGTAAAGAAGATGTGAAAACAAACAAACAAAAGAAAAACAGTAGCCTGGTCCGCTCCTTCCTGCCTCCTACTCTCTGGCTGATCTCCTTGGCTTACAGAAAGGTTCCCACAATCATGCATTCTGGTTACTTCTCCTGGCAGGCTGGGCTTGAAGACCAGGGAGCTCTCTATAATGGCAGGCTTGCTGACTCATCACCAGGTGCTCTGGGACTGCAAGGATGAGAGAGCTCTTCCAGTGTTTACCTAGGCCCTGTCAAAGAAAAATTGCTTTGGACAAGTCAAATAGGCAAAGAAGACTTTATCCAAGACTAATGCGATAAGGTCAAGACTGTGGCAACAGGGGTGAGAGATTGAACTCAACTCTCAGTACAACAGAGGTAGCTGGAGGATTGTAGCCAATGGACAGGATGAGTGGCATCAGTGGATGGAAAATACCAAGAGGAGCTTGGTTAGGTCCCAAGGGTTGTGGGATTCTTGCTAAGCTGGCTTGGCTGGATTCTTGCTGAACTGAGCTTAAGCAGGCTAAGGATGGAAGGCCCAGGACACAGTCTCATCAAGAGGAGAGCTCAGAGGAGCTGGTCCAAAGTCTGGTCAAAGAAGGGTCCTTGTCAGCTTCTCCCTTATTCTACGTACAAGGTACCATGAATATTTCTGGTCAATGCTGGGACTCTTGGCTTCCTGGGCAAGTGGTTACCATCCTAATTAGATTGCTACCCCAGGCCTAATGGGATCTCTCTACCTATCTATTAATTTTTTTATTTGCTTGGTGGTATTTCCTTAAAGGTTGGTCATCCCTAGCACTTTGAAAGGCAAAAGTGTATTGTGGGGCTTCCCTGGTGGCGCAGTGGTTGAGAGTCCGCCTGCTGATGCAGGGGACACGGGTTCGTGCCCCGGTCCGGGAAGATCCCACATGCCGCGGAGCGGCTGGGCCTGTGAGCCATGGCCGCTGAGCCTGCGCGACTGGAGCCTGTGCTCCGCGACGGGAGAGGCCACAACAGTGAGAGGCCTGCGTACCGCAAAAAAAAAAAAGTGTATTGTGGTTACGAGCATGTGCTTTGGAATCAGAAGCACTTGGGGTCAGATCCCAGCTCTGCTAGTTGTTAGCTCTGTGAGTTTGGGTAGGTCACTTAAAATTATCTTCTTCCTAGAGTTGTTAACTATTACGGTAATTATCATTGCCCATTAAATGGAAGCTACCATTAATATTATTATTATTTTGACCCAGATTCAAATCATCTGGATCTCCTCAAGCCAACTCCAACAGTATTCCCTATATCATGACTAACATACAAATGTCCCTGGGCCTGGCAGATTGGCAAATATCTCCTAGGTACTGGTAACCTATACTGTAGCCCTGCTCGCTCCAGGAGAAGCAGAGTCCCTGAAGCCCTCTGTGGTAGCTCTCTTACTCTGCATAGCAATTTGACTTGCACTGCACTAACTAGAAGGGAAGCTAACTTTATTCCAATTGCGTTAAGCATCAAGGCATTGGGACATTCTTTTTTATGGCGTAGTTGTTAAAGTCATTACCTACATCAGTACTTAAAGTGCAGTGGAGTGTTAATGTCGTAGAGCTTGTCTTGCTTCTCTCCAAGTTACTCTTATTAACTGATTTGTCCTCCATCGCCTCTTGACTTTCAAAAGTACATCTACAAGCTTTCAGAAGTTTGAGAAGGCATGTGTGTGTTGTACAAAAGTTAGTGGGCAACGAAGAGGAGAAAACCCTGTCATTTTTGTAGAGGACACATAGAAGATTCAAGACAAAGGACAGAAATGAAAGAAGATTCTCGCAAATCATAGAGACTGTGGGTGCTGTTTCTGCTTCTGGTATCACCTCTAACGTCTTTATTCTCTGCTAGTAATAGAGAAAATTCAACATTACAATGGGTAATAAATGAGCATGTGTTTCCCTTCCAGCAAGTCTCAAACCTGACATCACTTCCAGGGCTGTCAGCACAATAAGGCTGAAATCACCGGTGAATCATTGAATCTGAATCACCTCTACCAAAATGTCAAGTTACAGACATCCTTTAAAGGGACCTTGGTAGAGGTTGCTAGGAATAGTGCTGATTTTTAATGAAGTATAAATTAAGAAAAGAAGTGAGTTAGAAAGAGATTTTTGTCCAGTGCTGTATTAGGAGTCTCCAGAGAAACAGAACCAATAGGGTATGTGTGTGTGCCTGAGTGTGTGTTTATATATATATATATATATGGAAAGATATTTATTATAAGGAATTGGCTCATGCAGTTGTAGAAGCTGAGAAGTCCCAAGATCTTCAGTCATCAAGCCAGAGACCCAGGAGAGCTGATGATTTAATTCCAGTCTGAGTCCAAAAGCCTGAGAACCAGGAGAACTGATGGTGTTAAGTTCTCTCCCAAAAGCTGGCAGGTTTGAGACCCAAAAAGAGCCAGTGTTTCAGTTTGAGTCCAAAGGTGGGGAAAAGACTGATGTCCCAGATAAATAGGCAGAAAGAGTTCCCTCTGACTCAGCCTTTTTGTTCTATTCAGATCTTCACCTGATTGTATGAGGCCCACCCACATTAGGGAGGTCAATCTGCTTTACTCAGTCTGTTGATTTAAATGTGAATCTCCTTCAAAAAGGCCCAGGGGACTTCCCTGGTGGTCCAGTGGCTAAGATTCCATGCTCCCAGTGCAGGGGGCCCAGGTTCCATCCCTGGTCAGGGCATTAGATCCCTCATGCCACAACTAAAGACCCCCACATGCCACAACGTAGATCCTGCATGCTGCAACTAAGACCCAGCACAGCCAAATAAATAAATAAATAAATATTTTTAAAAAAAGATCCTCTCAGAGACACCCAGAATCATGTGTGACTAAGAAGGCAGGCTCATGTGTGATCACACAGGATCTTCTTTGCGGCACGTTTAGTTGCGGCATCTTTTAGTTGTGGCATGCGAACTCTTAGTTGCAGCATGCACGTGGGATCTAGTTCCCCGACCAGGGATTGAACCCAGGCCCCCTGCATTGGGAGTGCGGAGTCTTACGCACTGGGTCACCAGGGAAGTCCCACCATATGGTCTTCTTAAGGCAGATCAGATTATTCTCTCCTGGCGGTAACGATTGTCAGGTATAGCACTTATACTCCTGACTTTACCAGTTTTCAAAGTGTGGTTCCTGGGTCAGCCGCAGCAGCATCCCCTGGGAATTTGTTAGAACTAGAAAATCTCAGTCCCACCCCAAACCTACTGAATCAGAAACTCTAAGGGTGGGACCCAGAAATCTGCATTATAACAACCCTTCTGGGTGACTCTGATGCTTACTTAAGTTTGAGAACGGCTGACCTAGGATATTTGCAGTTAAGTTGCTTGCTAGTGATGAATATACCTTGAAATTGAGCAAAAAGCTAGAGAGGCAACAAATCATAACCCTAGAGAACTCCCAAATGGTACAGATCACATTCTTCCTTTAAGCAGATATTTTTGTCAGTGTATGGTGGATATAAGCCTTGCTCAGTTTAGTCACATGTCCTTTCATGTGTTTTCATCAGTTTGAAGAAGGCAGGCTCACCCACAAGTGGCATGTGTCATACCTCGGTGTCCTTTCATAGTGCATTGAAGAAGATCAGAACTGATGTTTCTCTCTGAAAAGTGTAGGACAGGCAAACCTAGTTTGCTGAATGGTTGAAACACAAGTTCTACTTCCTGTGGTCCAAAGGATGTGAAATGGATGAGGGGAAGAGACCTCTGCAGGTAACTTTCGTATTGTGGTTCTGCCTTTTAGCATTTTCTTACCTCTGTAGGCTGACAGAGCTCCTGAAGATTCAAGAAGCTTGTTTAAGGTAGACAGTGATTAAGCACCCTTATTGTTACTTTCAGCAGCCAAAGGACTTACTGCTTCCTCAGCTCTGTTTAAAAGCAAAGTCTTCCAGGGCCTCCTGCTTACCTGTGTAGCAGCTACCGGGGACAGAGTTATTTTCACATTTTTTTCTTTTCAGAATTAAGTAGAGGGAGGGAGAATTATTTAGGAGGAACAAATATGCCTGTTATTGGTAATAACAACAATTTGCTGTTGATGTTCTTTAAAAAAAAAACACGTAACAATTTTTCCTTGCAGAGTCCGAAGACTCTGCATATATTACCAAAAGCACCAGAAGATTACCCCCAAACTGAATTAGGTGTTCCCGCATGTAACTCCCTAAACTTTTCCCTCTCATGGAATTGAGTACAGTGTTAAGATTATCTGCCTACTTGTTAGTTTCCTCATTAGAGGATAAATTCTGGGAGGGCAGAGGTATATTTTGTCTTGCTTATTGTACCCACAATGTTCCTCACATAATGTGTGTTCAGTACATTTTTGTTGAGTGAGGGAAGTTTATGAAACCCCCCAGGGGTCGGGGCCTATGCGTGGTGCTGGCTATACAGAGGCACATACGGCAGGCGCCTGGACATCAAGATGTTGCAGTCTTATAAAAGAGACAGACAAGAGTGAGTACTCCATAGGGTAAGGAAGACTTCACAGAGGAATCGACATCTGAGTGAGCTTTGGAAGGATGAATAGAAGCTGGCCAGGAAGACGAGCTGAGGTGGGAAGTTATGCAGAAGGTGTCAGAATCAGGTGCCAGGATGTGCTGGGATACATAGTTGTGAGCCTGCACGGGCCATTCCAAGAACTGGAGGTGATTTGGTATTACTGAAATATCTGTTGTGAATTTATGGAAGGGAGATGGATGGGAAATAGAAGGTGAGGCCAGTTAAGGGGCTTAGAAGTTAGCATCTGAACAATGGGGATTCATTAAAGGGATTTAACCAAGGAGGTCACGAGGTGGCTGCTGAAGGATGAACTGATTAGGAAAGATGAGAGCTGACAGGGCCCGCACTGGGGCGCTGGTGGACATAGAACTGTCTGTACATGAAACTGACCGGAAGGAGGTGAGAGGAGAGTCGAAATGACCATGTTGGGGGCAGAGCTGCCCTACAGCCCAGATAATTAAAATCAATATAAAGTGGGTGTAGGAGCAGATATTGGGTTCATTTTAGACATTCTGAGTTTAGAAAACTTTGCACCCTTTTGGCAGAAAGTTCCAGAAAGCTACCAGCCATTCTGGGGGCTCAGAGAAGAGGCCAAGGATGGGGGGGGGGGATCCTCAGATTTACTCACACCTGTGTTTAAACAGACAAATAACCAAGTCAACCTTTGGGTGGCTGAGATCACTTAGGGAAAGGATGAAGCTCAAGGAGAAAAGAGGCCAAGCCAGAGCCTTGGGGAGTCAAACATGAAAGCGACAGAGGCAGGCAATCCAAGATGGTGCTTCTCGGGTGTGCCTCAGAATCACCCGCGGCGCGTGTCACAGCACAGACCTTGGACCCCCTCACGCACAGAGGTTTTGATTCAGTAGGTCAGGGGTGGGTCTGAGAATTGCATTTCCGACGTGCTCCCATCCGGGGCTGATACCGCTGGTCTGCAGGCCATGCTTTGGGTGGCAGTGGAACAGGCTGGGATGAGAAGGCAAGGGGGGCGATGGCTGCAGGGTAGGTTTTGAGGTGTCTGGGGATGTAAGGACCTTGGGCATGTTTGTAGGTTGAGGTGAAGGATGTGGCAGAGACAGGGAGAGGTTGGACATCCTGGAGAGCAAGGGGATGATTAAGGAAGGAAATTCGCGGATGAGAAAAGAGGAAGGGTCCAAAGAAGATGGAAGCACCAGCCATGATGGTCCCAGTAAAAATGTCTATGGGCCATGGTGTCCCCTTTAAAAACCAAAGCCCCCTTGAGTAAGATGATTTTCTTGTAGCTTCCCCCTTTTCTATTTTTTTTTTTTTAATCTCCCACCTCTTCCAGCTGCTGTTTACTGTCACCTTTCTGACTCTCCCACTGTGCCTAGGAGCCTTTGTCTCTCTGCCAGTATTCTCTCAGTGCTGTCACTTCCGTGTACAGAGCCATAAAGAGATGACTTGCTACAGATGAATGATAGTAGTGAATAGACTTTCAGCAACACAAGGCGTTTCAAGGGTAAAGGAACATTTCAAAAGCTGTTGGATTATTATTGCTAAAATTGTGTTTCTACCGCCTTCTTGCTAGAACTGTCAAGCTGTTTGACAGCTCCCCTGGGATGTCAGTCTCTGGTATCGCAACCCTAGCAAAGCATAAAGACACAGCTCTCTCCCCTCTGCTAACCAAAGCCTGCTTCCTTGTAGCCTCAGAGCCTGCAGCCAATCTAGAAAAGCTTCAAAAATCACTTTGTACAATTTTAAAAAAACAACCACCACCCCGATTATAGCTGTGAGCAGCTATGGGCCCATGTGTGTCACACTGTTTGAGTTTAAGACAACAAAAATTTATTGAAGGTTCGTCATAGAACAAGCACCACGAGAGGCACTGAGATCCAAAGATTAGAAGAATTTGATCTTCTGTTGGGATTCTGAGAGGGCCTTCATGTCCTTTTCTTTTCTGAGTCCTGAACCAGATGACAGAGGAAACAGACTGGGATTCAAATACCACCTTCTTTGCTGCTTAAGCTGGTCTGGAGGATGTAGCTGGGACCCAAGGACAAAACAGGAATCTCATTTCTTCCTGCGTGAACTGAACTTCCCCCCTAGACATAGGCTAAGTCACAGGAAACTGCTTTACCGCTACTGCATGAACGGAGAAGAAAGTATATGGCCTGTGGGATAGACAGTTCTGAGAGAGAAACTCAGCAGGAGCACGGGCAGTGAGTGTATAATGACCCTGTACCTAGTCTTATCAATCACAGAAGTAATTTTTTCTTCCTGGAGGAGGAATAAATAAGGGAAGTGGGCAAAGAATAGAAGGTGTCTCCTCAATACTGTAGACAGGAAGTTTCTATGTTCTTGACCAAAGCAAACTGGGGAGATGGGAATAGCATGGTTTATCCTTCATTTTCCAACCATTTGATCTCTTAACTCATGAGTTTTATAATCAGACCTCTGGCCCACTGAGGATGGGGCTGCCCTCCTGTGATACGTGTGTCAGGAGCGATAAGACAGAAATGCCGGGGGTTGTATTCCAGGCATCAAGGGCAGTCAGCTCCAGCTTTCATAAGACCTTTTCCTCCTGTAGTGGCTTTGTGTGACCGTCTGGGAACCAGTGGTGGGCTTCCCAGCTGTGCCTGCAGAAGGGTCCATACAGGGACAGAACAGGTACATTGATCAGATTAACTCCAGCACTGTGCTTTGCTCTGAACCAAAGGTTCATTTTCTGTTCTAGTTCTCATCTCAAGAATGTCCAGCCATGTTTCGCTGTGAGCCCAAACTGTAGCATCAGAGTACTCCAGTAATACCGTGACAGCAACATAAAATTGCCTTGAATTAGAATACTCCTCCCATGATTAAATTCCAAAAGGCAATTTAAGTTCCTGCCTCAAGAAGCTCTCAATCTAATAGAATAAGACAAATGCTTAAACAAATAATTACAACCCAATGTGAGCATTTTAGGGTAAAAATAAAACCACAGCGGCTTAGAGGAGGCATTAATTCTATCTGAGAGAGTGGGAAAAGGTTTCACTTAACTGATAGCTTTTTAAAAAACTTTTTATTTTGAAAAAATTTCAAATGTACAGAGAAGTTGCAAGAATGGTAAACATTAACTCGGATTCACCAGTTGTTAACGTTTTGCTGTATTTGGTCTTCTCTAGTTACACACACACACATGCGTGCACACACACACACTATTATTGTTACTATTAATTTTGCTGAAACATTTTAAAGTTACAGACATCATCATCCTTTGCCCCTAAATACCTCAGGATGTATCTCTTAAGAACAAGGACCTTCTCTTAGGTAACCACAGTGCAGTTTTCAGATTCGGGAAGTTTAATATTGCTATAATGCTATTATATAGTAAAGAGTCCATTTTCTAATTTCACCACTTGTTCCAATAATGTATTTTATAGCAAATTTTTTCAATCTAACATCCAACTCAGGGTTACATGTTATGTTTACTTGTCATATTTGTTTAGTCTCCTTTAATCTAGAACATTTCCTCAGCCTTCCCCTCCTTCCTTCCTTTCTTTTTTTCATGATACTGACATTTTTTTGTGTGTGTGCCGTACGTGGGCCTCTCACTGCCGTGGCCTCTCCCGTCACGGAGCACAGGCTCCGGACGTGCAGGCCCAGCGGCCACGGCCCACGGGCCCAGCCGCTCCGTGACATGCGGGATCCTCCCGGACCGGGGCACGAACCCGCGTCCCCTGCATCGGCAGGTGGACTCCCAACCACTGTGCCACCAGGGAAGCCCGATACTGACATTTTTAGATTATAGGTCAGTTGTCTGGTAAAACGTTCCTCAGCATGGGTTTGTTTGATTGTTACCTCATGATTAGATTGCATCATGCTTTGTTTTTCTTTTGAAATAATTTCAAACTTACATAAAAGTCAGAATTATATAGCTTTGCACCTTTTTTTAAGTTCCAAATGATTCTTCTCCAGGTTCACCAAGTTTTAACATTTTATCACATCTGCACTTGTTTTATCATTTTCTCTTTTCCCTTTATGTGTGTTTGTATGTGTATGTAGGCATAGACAGTAGTTTTTTTAAAAAAAATCTGAACCAGTTAAGATAGGTGTCACCCTTTAAGTGACAGCTTTTAAATTTTTTAAAATTTAAATTAAAATTGTGTATATTTAAGGGGTACCACATGCTTTTGTATGCATGTACATACTGAAACGGTTATGATAGTCAAGCTAATTAACGTACCGTTTCCTTGCCCCAGAATAGTTAACCTTGTATTGTGGTGAACTCTAACCTCTTAGCAAATTTCCAGTATTCAATACAGTATTACTGACTACAGTCATCCTGCTGTACACTGGATCTCTAGACTTCTTCATCCTACATGATGGCAACTTTGTACCCTTTGGCCAACATCTCCTTGTTTGCCCCACCTCCACACCTCTGGAAACCACCATTTTACTCTCTGCTTGTATGTATTCGACGTCTTTAGATTTCACATCTAAGTGAGATCATGCAGTTTTTATCTTCCCACATCTAGATCATTTCATTTCACATAATGTCCTCTGGGTTCATCCATGTTGTCACAAATGGCAGGAGTTTCATCTTCTTAAAGGCTGAAAAATATTCCATTGTGTGTATCCATCAATGGACAATTAGGTTGTTTCCATATCTTGGCTATTGTGAATAATGCTGCAGTGAACATGGGAGTGCAGGTATCTCTTTGAGGTACTAATTTCACTTCCTTTGGGTGTATACCCAGAATAGGATAGTTCTGTTTTTAGTGTTTTGAAGAACCTCCATATTGCTTTCCATACGGCTGGATGAATTTACATTCTCGCCAGCGGCGCACAAAGGTTCCCTTTGGCAACATTTTGTTATTGCTTGTCTTTTGTTATTGGCAACATCTTTGGCAATTTTGTTATTGCTTGTCTTTTGATGGTAGCCATCCTAACACGTGTGAGGGGACATCTCGTGGTTTTGATATGCATTTCCCTGATGATTAGTGATGTTGAGCACCTTTCTTGTACTTGTTGACTGTTTGTATGTCGTCTTTGGAAAAATGTCTGTTTAGGTTTTTTCCCATTTTTTATTTGGGTAGTTTGTTTTTTGCCACTGAGTTTTAGGAGTTCTTTATATATCTTTTATATTAACCCTTATCAGATATGTGGTTTGAAAATATTTTCTCCTAATCTGTAGGTTGGCTTTTCAACTTATTGATTCCTTTGCTATGTAGAAGCTTTTTAGCTTGTTTATTTTTGCTTTTGTTGCCCGA
Source organism: Aethalodelphis obliquidens (assembly GCF_003676395.1). Lineage (NCBI taxonomy): Eukaryota > Metazoa > Chordata > Mammalia > Artiodactyla > Delphinidae > Aethalodelphis > Aethalodelphis obliquidens. Next base: position 5,011,316 of record NW_020838005.1, read on the forward strand.
GTTTTCGTTGTCGTGTTAAGTGACAGCTTTTGAAAAAGTTCTTGAGGGGATGAAGAAGCTTGCGAGTTGGACAGAACAACTTGGTGTGAGAAGGGAATTACAACCAGAGGGATCAACATGTGTGGAGATGTAAGCCAATATGTATATGATGTAGCTGGTGAAGACTCAATATTTTAGAGTAACCAGGATGGGGGAGAAGGGACAGGAAGGCAGTTGGACTTTGTTCCATATGAAAAAAGAAACGTTGAAGATATTAAAGCAAAGAGATGATAGCATCATATTATTTTCTAGAGAATTTAACTGTAGGGCATCTTGGAGGAGAAAGGGCAGAAGAGACCAACGAGGTGGACGTTGCATTAGACCAGGTGATGAAGAAGACCTGAAGGAAGGGGATGCAGGAGAATCTTTGTTGAATTCCAGCTGTGTGCTGGCCATTTTGCATTTAATTATCACAAAAACCTGAGGTCAGAGAGGTTAAGGAACTTGGCCAAGAATAGTCTTGGTAAGTTTATGGCATAGTTAATATTTGAACCCAGGCCCATGTGGCTCTAAAGGCCTGGGGTCATGAGGGATGGAGCAGGACTGAGAGGTGGACATAGGATTCTGGATATCAAACTCTGATAGCCAGTTGGACACAGTGGACAAGGGAGACAGGAGGATAACAGTTGATATTAATGATGAAAATGGGGGAATTCCCTGGCGGTCCAGTGGTTAGGACTCCATATTTCCACTGCAGGGGGCACGGGTTCCATCCCTCATTGAGGAAGTAAGACCCCATGAGCTCTGCAGCACAGCCAAAAAAAAAAAAAAAATGATGAAAATGGTTACTAGGAAGAAAAAGAATTGGCGAAGACAGAGAAAATGGTCATTTTGTTAATAGTCTCTATGACTTTGGTTTGGAAGGCTGGGTTTGTGCAATACCTAGGACAAGATGTCTAGTGGGCAGTTTGGCTTAAGAGCTTAGAAGAAAGGTCTAGGTTAAAAGTAGAGGGCTTCCCTGGTGGCGCAGTGGTTGAGAGTCTGCCTGCCGATGCAGGGGGCATGGGTTCGTGCCCCGGTCCGGGAAGATCCCACATGCCGCGGAGCGGCTGGGCCCGTGAGCCATGGCCGCTGAGCCTGCGCGTCCGGAGCCTGTGCTCCGCAACGGGAGAGGCCACAACAGTGAGAGGCCCGCGTACCGAAAAAAAAAAAAAAAAAAAAAGTAGTGCCACTTTGGGGCTTCTTTGTCAAAAGCCAGAACAGATGAGAGGAGAATCCGTGAATATGTACCCAGATGTCAGCTAAAGTAGCATTCTCTTTTGAGATTTAAGTGTTGAAGTTAGCTTGTCCCCATCCCACATCCATTGGGGCCTTCAATGCCTGCTCCAAGATTTCTGTTAATTCCTGGGAGCTGATTTTATGGTTCCTTTGGCTTTTGCATTTCTGCTTCCACTAAATTCTTCATGTCACTTGTAACTCAGTTCCCTTGTTCTTATTCCTTGGTTCCACGCTGACCCAGTTGTAGAACTCAGACCCGCCCCCGATCTTTTTTTCCTGGATTTCCCTCCAAATCACTCACCTAAGGCATTTGTGCATGTGTCAGATATTACTGAAGGCTTAGGGGATTTTATGTCCTTAGCAACACAAACAATGTAAAGTCCAATAATAGATATTTCTATTTTAAACCTACTTTCAGCTCTGCTGTCCCTGGAGCTCTCTCCCCAAGCTTTTACCTCCCACGTTGTTGTTTGAGCCCCATTTCTCCTTATCCCCCTCCCATTTCCTCTCCTTTTTGCTCTCTTTCAGTCCTCATCTCCTTGGTCTTTTTTTTTTCTTTCTTTTTTTTAATGTAAAGCTCTGTTTAGCTCTCTCTTTTCTTCAGTTTTATTGTAAGTCTAGCTTTCTTCTTTCATACTTCAAGCATTGGGCTTCCCTGGTGGCGCAGTGGTTGAGAGTCCGCCTGCCGATGCAGGGGACACGGGTTCGTGCCCCGGTCCGAGAAGATCCCACATGCCGCTGAGCCTGCGCGTCTGGAGCCTGTTGCTCCGCAACGGGAGAGGCCACAACAGTGAGAGGCCCGCGTACTGCAAAACAAACAACAACAAAAAAACTTCATTCATATCAAGGTAGTTTCCTCAATAAGGCATTTTCTATCCCTAAGAGGAGCTCTGACATCAGCTGCTAAAATAATAATTTTTCACCCCAATATTTATAGATAGGTTTAAAAGTGGGAAGACGGAATTTAAAAGAGATTATGTCTGTTGTTTCTGCTTTCTCTGTGAATGAGACATGCTCATCTGTTGCGATAACGATGGGCTTGTGAAGATCTGACAGCCAAGGTGAGGGATTCTGTCAATAGAAATTTACCAGATTTCTAAAATATTATAAAATACCATATTTACATAGGATGATTCCTTTAACTAAGCCTACAGACTTGTAGAATTGATTCCCTTGCTAGAGATGGATTCTTCAGTTTACTGAGTACTTAGGTCAATATGAGAAAAGTAGAAAAAGCAACGGAGAAGGAAAAAGTCGATGTAAGCAAACTAAAGCCAGAGTAATGGAGATCACAAGACCTCACTAATCCTCTCTCCCAATGTAGGCATGAATACATGTTAAGCAGTTTTGGCACTGTGTTGGGGCTAGAGAGCTGTTCATCTTGTAGCTGAAGAAGGATAAAGGAGTTGCATTAGTTATTTATTGTTCCATAACACATTACCTCACACTTTGTCATTTAAAACACAACTATTTATTATATCTCAATGTCTGTAGGTCAGGAATTCAGCAGCAGCTTAGCTGGGCCGTTCTGGCTCAGGGTCTTTCATTAGGCTGCAGTCATCCAGAGGTTTGGCTGGAGCTGGGGTGGTCTGCTCCCAGTTTTACTCACCTGGCTTTGCGCAGGAAGCCTCAGTTCCCTATCACAAGGACCTCTCTGTAGTGTTGCTCATGACATGGCAGCTGGCTTCTTCCAGAGTGAGGGATGGAAGAAAGAGACAAACCATGGTGAAAGCTGAAAAGCCTTGTATAACTTAATCTCAGGAGCGACACGTCATCACTTTTCCTGTGTTCTCTTGGTCACACACACCATCCCTGGTATAGAGTGGGAGGGGACCACAAGGGTGTGAATACCAGGGGCAGGGATCATTGGGGACGTTTTGGAGGTCTGCCAACACAGGAGTCTTTCCACAAACTTTTTTTTTTTTTTTTTGGTACAGGGGCCTCTCACTGTTGTGGCCTCTCCCGTTGTGGAGCACAGGCTCCGGACGCGCAGGCTCAGCGGCCATGGCTTACGGGCCCAGCTGCTCCGTGGCACGTGGGATCTTCCCGGACCAGGGCATGAACCCGTGTCCCCTGCATCGGCAGGCGGACTCCCAACCACTGCGCCACCAGGGAAGCCCCCACAAACATTTTTTTTGATTGTGTCTGTGTGGGCTTATACTTTAAAATGCCACGAAGGGAGATATTTAGACAGACTGGTAGTTAGTTGACTTTTGGATTTAACGGACTAGTAAAATAAAAAATAACTGATAGTGGTAGGGAACAAAATAGGTATGTTTCAGTATTTCGTCATATAAGGAAGATAAAGAAAAAACTGCCATTTACCATTATCATCATTTCATAAAAACACATGTTAGCACAAGAAAAGGGAAAGGACATAATCTCAAAGGACAATCTTTTCAATTGAATAAATTTAGCTTTATTAAAAACTCACTAACTTGCCTTGGCTTTTCTCGTTTAACTGTAGACTGATGAAAACTTCATTTGATCTTGATCTAAAAACTGTCATTCAGGGGCTTCCCTGGTGGCGCAGTGGTTGAGAGTCCGCCTGCCGATGCAGGGGACGCGGGTTCGTGCCCCGGTCCGGGAAGATCCCACATGCCGCGGAGCGGCTGGGCCCGTGAGCCATGGCCGCTGGGCCTGCGCGTCCGGAGCCTGTGCTCCGCAACGAGAGAGGCCACAGCAGTGAGAGACCCGCGTGCCGCAAAACAAACAAACAAACAAACAAAAAACTGTCATTCAGGAACCACTGAGACAGACATGGAATGTCTTTAGAGATGACTATGAGAATCATGTAGAAACACATAATAGTCCATTCAAAGTAAGTGAAAAAGGGAGAAATGGAAATGGTTGATACATAAAGATAGCGATTTTACAAAATTGGGCTCAGGAGCTGGAAGGAAGCCATAGAGTTGGCAAATATTTAATTTATCAGTTTTTGTGATTGTTTTGCTATTAATTTATGTGCCTACTAACATTTACATGCTTATTGTTTAAGCTAATTAAATATGAAATATAAGGAAATATTGAGCATCATTGAAACAGTTAAATGTACATAAAAATAATACAAATGCAGGTAGTATTTGAACTTTTAAAGGATTTTCATACTTAGCATTTTTCATATATGGTTAAAATGTTTTTGGATTATTTACATCAGCCATCCTTTTACTAAATAATCGCCTCTTAACCTTACAGTTATGCTTTTCATCATAACCTACACAACGTAATGATGTGTGTCCCTTTGTAACAAGAGGGTGAAATAATCCGACATTAGAGTTATCCATTAGAGTTGAGCTTTGGGTTGTTCGTTTTGGACCACAGAATTGATGTATTTGTAGAAATGTGGTCACACTTTCATTCGGTTCCATTTTTGACCTGTGGCATAGTCTTTGAAAGGCTTCTGAAGGCTTGGGTTGAGGAAGGGGTCAACGATTATTTTGTTCTGGGATTGACTGGGACCACTAGCAACATGCTCTCACTATTTAGGTTGAGAATTCATATTTAGGAATATTTGGGAAAATAGTATTTCTCTTTAATAAAATCTTGTTGCAAACCTTCATGAATTGGTTTAAAATCTCCACATTTTTCTTTTGAAAATCTGGTTGGCAGAAACTACTTAAAAAGAATACATAAACCCATATGTTATTAAAAAGTTATATATTTTAAAAGTTTTGAGCAAGATTACATTTGGAAATTGCTTTCAATTTTGATTTTCCAGGCAAATTGGTTAACTAAGATGTTAATTGACGTTCTTTAAGTACCTCTGAGACACTTGGCTAATTTTCAGTTGGAATGCCTTGTTTACAGGAAGCATTTTTTTTTTTTTTTTTTTTTTTGCGGTACGCAGGCCTCTCACTGCCATGGCCTCTCCTGTTGAGGAGCACAGACTCCAGACATGCAGGCCCAGCGTTGATGGCCCACGGGCCCAGCCGCTCCGCGGCATGTGGGATCCTCCCAGACCGGGGCACGAACCCGTGTCCCCTCATTGGCAGGGGGACTCCCAACCACTGCGCCACCAGGGAAGCCCTACAGGAAGCGTTTTTAAGTGAAAGTAGTGAGCAGTTGATTTTTTGAATCTATGAGTAACTTTTGGTATTAGGACAATTTTGGAGTCGTGGAGCTACCTACAAATGTGACATTGGAACTCAGCCATCTAGTGCTTGGCCTGACTTGTCTTTTTTCTGGTTATAGCTCTCACTGCATTAAGGTCTTCAGCTAGTCATTCATGCCATGTTGTGGCATGTTGTACCTAACTGGGCACATTTTTACTACTCACTGGCGTAATTTAGGGCAAGTGTTAGGTGCCTCTATATTTGCCTTTGGGAACATTTGCATCACTATTTGGAACTTCCAGGAGCAGGCTTAGGAAATTTTGATGGCATTTTGATATCTACTGATCGTCCAGTGTGACTGCCTCGGCAAAGCTGTGCTGACATGGTGAGCAGAGAATAAAAACACACAGGGGAGAAGGCTTTTGAGGGAAGAAGGGAACTTAGAGACAGATACATTATATTTGAGGGACAGTAACTTTTAGAATGTTAATTGGTCATTGTAGATTACACGTCTTGTGTAGACAACAGGTTTGCCTCAGGCTAAGCTTCCTGATGTGAAACTAGTACAAAACTTATTTTTCTTTTTTTTTAAAAATTTTTTTATTGGAGTACAGCTGGTTTACAATGTTGTGTTAGTTTCAGATGTACAGCAAAGTGAATCAGTTATACCTATACATATATCCACTCTTTTGTTAGATTCTTTTCCCATATAGGCCATTATAGAGTATTGACTAGAGTTCCCTGTGCTCTACAGTAGGTTCCTATTAGCAAAACTTATTTTTCACAGCCACGTGCAAGGTAGTGAGGAAACGAGTTAAATCCTCTTTTTGACGGTAATACATGCTTTGTTTTGGACCTCAGGTTAACTCAGTGTTCTTACTACAAATTACCGCAAACCACCCAAACTGTCCCACCTTTTGCCAGATGACAAAACAGCCTCTTTTTAACTTCAAAGCAAGGACTTTCAGACTGAGCCATTTAGCAGGCTAAAGAGTGCTATCCGTGGAGCCTCAGATGATGACCTTTTGTCTTTTTTGGCATTGATGGACCAAAGAGAAGAGTAACCTTGGAACTCTAATCTAGAAATTGTCATGCATTGTTCTAAATATAAGCCACAAAATTGCTCAGTCATATATAGAAAGATCTTGAGTAGCGGTTGTCAGCACTTTCTTTTAAAATCAAAGCATTACGGAGAGAACAAGTTCTTATCTGACTTAAACTCACTGATAATTCCTGAATCATACCTTTTGAAGGTTGCTGGGGGTCACCAATGGCTTGGTTGTGATTGATCTAGAAGCTCTGCTGAGTGGACTGTGGGCCTGGCCATTATCATGGAAAGTGACAACTGGCACCTCCCTCCCTGAGACTTGCAGTAACTTTTATCATCAATTTCTCCTTCCATAGCATGAAAACTCCCTTCTCCTGGGTATTAACATTTTGGGGAAAATAGGTTATCAGTGGGGACCTGCTAAGAGAGTGTTTTGCTGAAATTTTTTAAATAAACAATTTCCTGGTATAAGAACACAGTCTTACTTAGTATAATTTGTCACATTATATGCATTTTATGTTTCTCTGGCATCTACAACTCAAACTGTAATTCCCTTGTGAAAGAAGTACTTACCAACTTCTTCAGACAGCCAGTTTTTAAATCTTTTTTTATCATTTCTCCATTTAACAGAATCAGATGCCTTAGTTAAATCCATTAACGCAACATGCAATTCACGTTGCCATTTTCAGCATTTCCCTCGCACTGCAGTGTAGTCAAGTTGTTAAGATTTCAGGCTCCGGGATCAGACTACTTGGGTCCAAATCCTGGCACCATCACCTACCGGGTGTGTGATTTGCACAAGTTACTTGTCCTCTCTGGGCTTCCGTCTTCTCCTCCAAGAAATGGGAATCGTCCTGGTACTTACTGTGTAGGGTTGTCATAGGGACTAAATGAGGTAATACGTGCCACAAACAAACCTATTCACACTAATTTAAATAAGTAAGGTTTTCTTTTTTGTGCTAGTATGGTTACGTGAGCAATCTGATGGATACCCAGTGGCAGGTGGGGCGCATGCGTACCAGAGCTGGAGAGTAAGCAGCCTCTGGGGCGTGTCCCTCCATCTCCCACAGGTTTGTTTGCTTCCTTCTGTGTATTGGCTCTCTTTTCTGCAGATCAACTTTCTTTGCTTATCGCAGTGCATATGTCCAGAAATTCTTTGCCTCAAATCTGTGCAATTTCTTAGATGAAGCACTCTCTATCACCTGACTCAGCTTCAAAGTGTCCGGCTCCCAAGTGTCCAGGTGAGAGCAAGTCCAGTCAGCTGGGGCTGGAGGGGAGGAGGCCGTGCAGTAGGAGTGGTGGCTCTTTCCAAAGGCTGATGGGTTTAGGGTCTCTAAGAAGGTGGCGGACGGGGCCAGCAGTAATTGGCATCTCTAGGATAAACATAGCAACAGTGTTCAAGGGTGATTAAAGGCTCCTTGCCTTAACCATTAATTACTTAATTTTAAAAACTTTTTAAATTGAAGGATACCATACATATAGAAAAGGACACATATGAAAAGTGTACAGCCTGATGGATTGGGACAAACTGAACGCACCTGTGTAACTGCACCCAGCTCAAGAAACAGCAGGACCAGTGCCCACGCAGCCCCTTTTGTTCCCCTCCAGTAACTACTTCCTAAGAGTAGATTAGTTTTGCCTGTTTTCATATTTTCTATGAGTGGAATCATACCCTATATACTTTTTCATGTCTGTCTTCTTTTGCTAAACATTGAGACATTCATCCATTTTGTTGTGTATATTTGCAAAGCATTCATTCTCATTGCTGTAAAGTATTCCACTGTGTGAATACACTATACTTTATCTAGTCTACCGCTGATGGACATTTGGGTAGTTTTTATTCTGTTTCTGTCTGTTTCTAGTGGTGCTGCCATGGACTGGTTTTGTTGAACATGTACGTGTTAGTACTGATTACTGTTACCACCAGAGGCTTATATACGGTGTGGTGAATTATCTTCCATTACATATAATTGTATTGATGGTCTCTTAAGGGTGAATATTGTTATGATTTTATCTAGTGATTTCTTATTTTTTTAAAAAAATAATTAGTTTATTTTTGGCTGTGTTGGGTCTTCGTTGCTGTGCGCGAGCTTTCTCTAGTTGCGGCGAGCGGGGTCTAGTTTACTCTTCGTTGCAGGGCGTGGGCTTCTCGATGCGGTGGCTTCTCTTTGTTGTGGAGCATGGGCTCTAGGCACGCGGGCTTCAGTAGTTGTGGTACGTGGGCTCAGTAGTTGTGGCTTGTGGGCTCTAGAGTGCAGGCTCAGTAGTTGAGGTGCACGGGCTTAGTTGCTCCAGGGCATGTGGGATCTTCCCAGACCAGGGCTTGAACCCATGTCCCCTGCATTGGCAGGCGGATTCTTAACCACTGCACCACCAGGGAAGTCTGATTTCTTTTTATGTTGTGACTTTCATGGCATGAGGGCAGGGTCATGTTCTAGACATTTTGCATATATGAAAGAACCTTGCATATATTTTGGTAGGTGCTCAGCTACTTATTGATGGAATGAATGAATGAATGAATGAATGAACAAATGAATGAATGGTGTATGCCTCCTTTTCTGGGAAGAAGCCCTGTTTTTGTTTTTTTTTTTTGCGGTACGCGGGCCTCTCACTGCTGTGGCCTCTCCCGTTGCGGAGCACAGGCTCCGGACGCGCAGGCCCAGCGACCATGGCTCACGGGCCCAGCCACTCTGTGGCACGTGGGATCCTCCTGGACCGGGGCACGAACCCGTGTCCCCTGCATCGGCAGGCGGACTCTCAACCACTGTGCCACCAGGGAAGCCCAACAAGCCCTATTTATAGGAGAGGCTCCAACTGCTATATTTAGACAAGGTTCACCTGCTGCTCAACCAAGGCTGATGGATCGAGGGGTGGAAAAGGGACCCAAGCCAGGCCAGTCATATCTCTTTTCTGGGAATTTAAAATTTGGAACCAAAAATAAAAGAGACTGGGCACTGCTGAGTCCCTATGACCATGCTTTAGAGAGAAGACCCATAGGCTCCTGCTATTAGAAGCCTACAATATGTTGTAAAAGGTCATAATATTGAGAGGTCTTATATCAGCGAAGATGAGCTTCATTGTATGTCCTGTTGTCTTGGCTTGCTTTCTTGAGGAGAGCCCCTGTGAATGTGATTGTATTTCCTGAGCCAGAACTTAAAATAGTAAGGCAACAGCCCAGGAGAGGACTTGAAGCCAGGAACTAGGTGTGAGACTGCAGAGGACAGATTGTAGAGATCCTACACGTCAAGGCTTTAAGTCTTGAAAATTGATTTAACGTGCAGGTAAAGAGAGATGTCAAAGATGACACCAGGGGAATTCCCTGTTGGTCCAGTGGTTAGGACTCGGTGTTTTCACTGCTGAGGGAACTAAGATGCTGCAAGCTGCATGACGTAGCCAAAAAAAAAATGATGCCAGGTTTTGAGTTTCTATGTTAGGAAAGATAATGGTCACACTATTATAAATAAGGGCATTTGAGGAGAGCATAGGGGGAAGGGATAAAGATGAGTTCAGTGTGGGATATATTAAGCTTAAGGTCCTGGTAAGACAACCAGATTGTTCTGGTCAAGAATATTGACTTTGAAGTTGGGGAGACTTGGAGTTCCATCTGTACTTTGCACTTCACTCTGTGACCTTGGGCACCTTATTTAGCCTCTTGACATGTCAGTTCCCTATCAGTAAGCTGATATCACCCTGCAAGGATTTAACTGAGACAATGCCAACGAAGGGTTTAGCTTAGGATTCATAAAATAGGTATTCATAGGATGATGATGGTGATGTCTCCAGTGCAGCTGGAAAATAGGGACTGGGGCGATGCAGTGAGGGATCTGCTTCGAGGTTTAGATGATACTAGGAAGAGAACGCGGAGAGGAAAAGAAAGTGGCCCACATCATAGCTAGAGAGATGAACTGTGGGAGAAAAGAGGCTCACAAGATCCAAAGGAGGCAGGTGCTCAGCAGCACCCAGGGCTCTAGGGATGTCAAGGTTTGACCAAATTTTGGTTGGGTATCCTTTTTCACCCTAAATCTTGAACTATTGTTGGAATCAAATAAGTTGGCGTTAGGGGCAGCAATGTTAAGTCACTCAGATGTAGAAGAAGATATTTAGGATGAGTCCGCCAGGAAGCAGCTATCTGCAGGCCCTCTTTTGTCCATGTGGAGATGAACCAGTGCTTGGTGATGAACCATCCCTGGCTTCTGGGCTTCTGCTGCGTCTCCTCCCACACTGCCAGACTTCTGCCTGCTGCCACAGACCTCTGGAGGAGAGCCAAGAAGATGAAGTGTGGAAAAAAAAAAAAACAGAACAACTTTAGGCTATTCTTTTTTTTTTTTTTTTTGCGGTACGCGGGCCTCACTGTTGTGGCCTTTCCCATTGCGGAGCACAGGCTCCAGACGCGCAGGCTCAGTGGCCATGGCTCACGGGCCCAGCCGCTCCGCGGCACGTGGGATCTTCCCGGACCGGGGGACCGGGGCACAAACCTGTGTCCCCTGCGTTGGCAGGCGGACTCTCAACCACTGCGCCACCAGGGAAGCCCAGGCTATTCTTGATATTTGGGCAACAGAACAGTTTTCCCCATTTTCATTTCATTTCATTTCTTTTGATTTTTAAAGCATTTTGATTTTTGCTTCCCTGCCTCCAACTTTTCTCAACAAAATTGGTAAAAGTTAGAAAGGAATTTTTTTGTGTGTGATAAATTTATTTTATTTACTTTATTTTTGTCTGCGTTGGGTCTTCGTTGCTGCACACGGGCTTTCTCTAGTTGTGTGCGGGGGCTGCTCTTCCTTGTGGTGTGCAGGCTTCTGCCGTGGAGCACAGGTTCTAGGAGCACGGGCTTCAGTAGTTGTGGCACATGGGCTCAGTAGTTGTGGCTCATGGGCTTTGGAGCGCAGGCTCAGTACTTGTGGCACACGGGCTTAGTTGCTCAGCAGCATGTGGGATCTTCCTGGACCAGGGCTCGAACCCGTGTCCCCTGCATTGGCAGGCAAATTCCTAACTACTGCACCAGCAGGGAAGCCCAGAAAGGGGTTGTTTTTGTACATATATGACAGTGGTACGACTTTGAAGGTTTAAGTTTGTCCTTAGTAATAAAGGGAAAAGGAGAGGTAAGAGTGTGGTGAGAGGGAAGAGTAAGAAGATGTCAGGAAAGAGAGAAGAAAAGGGGGATCAGAAAAAGGAGGGGTGGATGGGTTTGGGGAGATGTAGAGTGTTCTCTGGAGAACAGGTTGCTAGGTTTTTAAAAGTTTTGTTTTGCAAATGGAAACCTTAGCCCAAACTGTCCCATGTCAGCCTCTGGGCTCCACCAGGAAAGGTGTGTGGATGAGACAGGGCAGCTGTGGAAGGGTCTCAGGGCGTGCAGTTTGTCTAACGTACAGACCACCCAAGTACGGGGATCCCAGCTCTCCCCTGCCTTGCCTCCCCAGCTTCTTCGTATCCTGGTGTGTGTCGGGTTCCCTGGTTGGAAAACCCTGGAGTAGAAGCCCCGCCCTTTGGAAATTAAAAGCATGTTTAAAGAAAGTTGAAACAAATTTGATCTTACATCATATTGCATTTACGGATAATGGCTTAAACGCATTCCTGAGTGAACATTAATAATCAGGTGTGTCTTCCAGGATTGGTGGAGTTCCTCAACCCACTCCCATCATTTCAGTTAAACAAAAAGTTTTGTCCTGACTTTGCAAGTTTGAAGTTGACAGCGACGCGTCTCTTAGGGCAGTAGGAATATGTGCGCTTTTCCTCTCACAGGGGTTGGCTCTTAAGTATTTCAAACTGCATCGCCTTTTCCTCCCAGTTTTGGTTGATCATGCCAACACGACTGGACTAAAGCATTGTTTTTGCAAACCCCCGGGATTTTTTTTTCCTAGGCATCACGCCGTCCGGCCTTTTCTTTGTTGTTAAATAATCAGTGTTTCACAACTCCAGACCATTGCCAGAGACCGGTAAGCTCACTGAGGAAGGCCTTTTCTGTGGGGATGGCTTTATTTTTAGACCTAAAGTTCACCGGGCCGCTCCAAGCGGCTGAGGTTCTGGAGTCAGAACGCGATCCAGAACCGGCGGGAGCATTCTCTTCGCAAGCCCCGGAGAGGTTTTTCGGAAAGGGTTGGGAGCATTGGTAGGACGCGGGTCTGAGGGCCCAGAGAGCGGGCACGGGCTTCTTCCACGCGGGCGTCTCCCACAATCCCCGGCGCGGCAGCTCGCGGTGCCCAAGGCCTTGGCGGCCCTTCGGGCGCGGTCGGCAAAGTTGCTGACGCCCCGCCCCGCCCCTTTGCCCCCGCCCACCGCCAACTCCCCGCCCCCCACGCTCCCCTCGCGCCCCCGCCCCCACCCCCACCCCCAGCTCACGAGCGCCCGGGTTCGGCCATTTCCGGCGCGGCGCACTTCGGCAAGTTCCGCCGGCGCTGGTCGGAAATGGCTGACAGCCTGCAGGGGGAGCTGAGGATCCGGCGCGGCCTGGAAGGCGGGCTGCAGGCGGCGAGAGCGGCTGTTCGGAGCCCGAGTCTCGCGCAGGCGGCGGTGGCGGCTCGTCCCTGAACTGGAAGCCGGTAGGACTCCTGGCGGCGGCGGGAGCCCGGAGCAGCCGGGGCGGCAGCCCGGAAGGGGCTCGTGGTAGGGATCCCGGGGCCGGCCGCGTCTGGGGCCGGCCGCTTTGGGGCCGCGGGAGCCGGCGAAAGGCTGCTGCCCGGTGCGGCGGGGGCGTGCAGCCTCGGAGTAGGCCTTCTCAGACGTCTCGGGAGAGGACTTCCAGAGCCTTAGCCACCAGCGAGGGGGGTGGGTAACGGGTAACGGGCCCCCTCGGGGGTTTGGGGGGGTCTAAACGCGACCACCCCACCCCCAGACGCCTCCTATAGTCCCAGTTACCTCGCACCCACCTCTACCCCTTTTTCTAAAGGCTCGGCCTCAGCTGTGCAGCCCTCTCCCCTTCTTTCCCCGCCTGTGTTTGTCCAGCTGTTTGTGCAGAGCATCTTCGGTCCACGAAGGGGCCTCCCGGCCTGCCCCCCTCCCCTTTTCTGCGTGCACACACTCCCAGTTCTGCTTTCCGCTGCATTCAGACACAGCCGCCAGCAGCTGCTCTTCCTCTGGCTCTTTTCACCAGGCTCACCTCCTTTTATGAGGAGCCCACAGTCAGAATAGCCACTTCCTGCCCAAGGGTCCAGGTGCTGCTGTTCTGTGCTTCTGGGGCGCTGGGGCCCAGGATCTGAAGCGGTGGGCCCAAAGCTGCTTGGGCAGGAGAGGGGCTGCGGAGTGCGCGTCTACACGACTGAAATCTTAGGCGAGTTATTCGGATTACCCGGCATGGTTCAGTGCGAATCTGGAACCCTATGGAGACCGGGCAGGGCTGCCAGACTGCAGAGAGGCTGTTTCTCTTCTCCACGTTGAGCCAGTGGTTCAGAACCTTTTTAAGTTTTTGTGGCTCTCAAAAGATTTGAATTTGATGGATTCCTCCCTCCTCTTTTCTTTTCAGAAATTCTAAGGGGCTTCATCAAGTCCTCTCGGTTCCACTCCTTTGGAGGAGGAGAGGCAGAGCACATGTCGTTTTTTTCCCCATATGTGGTTTATCTAAGAGGTCTCTTTATATTTCTTCTCCTTGCTTTCTTTCTCCAATTTAGGTAGCTTCATTTTTGAAGGCTGGGCTCCCCATGTTTTCTTACGTTTTTTAAAAGATCTGTGCATTGTAGTCACGAAGACGGCCTTTACCCCCGTTTTGCTCAGCCAGTGTCTCGCACTCTGGTTCAGTTATTCTAACTGTACTGAGTGCCTGGGATCGTAACCTGGGTGGTCCTGATAGTCTTGAGTGGAGCTCAGCGTTCTCACCAACTTTTACCAGGGGGACTTTTAAATATTTCAGGGTGAAAGAAGACCCATGTTGTTAAACTCATACTTGGTGTGTTAAAAATACCTTTTCCTGTGGGAATTTCCTGATCTTCTGCTTGTGAGGAGTCATTAGTACTCATAAATATTGATATGAGGGAAACTGGCCTCAGTGCTTTCCGGAAGAGGATTCAAATCGTGTATCTTCAGAATACTTGAAACATGGTTTATTTAATACTTGAAGAGATGGCCACTGCTCTCCGGGGGGGCATACCTACTGGACAAACGATTGCCGAGCTTGCGTCTTCAGGTCCCCACGCCTCACTTTACTAAGGCGAAGAAAACCTGCTTAGCGTGTGTAGTTGGAATCTTTTTATGATTAGGTCTCAGAGTTTTAACCTGTGAATACAAAGAATTTAAGCAAACAGGTTTGAGAGAAATGAGTCAGGGGTAAAGTTAAGCCTGAGAAGTAGACTTCCAGGGGGTGAAGGGGGGAGATTCAAAGGATAGCTTGACACCATCAGAAGAATGTATGGGGATTAGATAAGGGCCTGCCCTTTCCCTCAGGGCTTTAGGCTAGCTGTTGATTGAAAACTCACTGAAGGGTGGTACAGGAGTGAGGCCTTGGCTGTGGTGGGCTGTGTGTGTGTGGGCGTCCCTAACTGAGCCAAGACTGGTAGATGGTTCGGTGGAGGAGGATTGGAGATACTGCCTGAAGCAGAAGGAGGTTGAGGTATTAGGAGAAAAATGAAGATCCCTCCTGATCTGCTGTTGGTAGAGGCTTGAATGTCTTTGCATATAATTACTTCAGAGTGAGGCAAGGAATATGAACCTTTCATAAAGTCGTAAAACTGTGCACTAGTTTCTGCTGGATATTAAGTTTAGCTCAGGAAACTTCTGTTAACATATTTATCTTCATTTTGTTTTTTTCCTCTTAATTTTCGGCAGCTGTTCCTTTTGAGAACTGGTAATGATAGGGTAACTAAGAGGAAAGAAAGGATTTTTCATCTATTTGTAGGTTCCTTGAAATAGTGGAGCTCAAGCAGACGGAGTTCGAGAACTCAAGAGAGATGGGGCGGCTCACCTCTAAGCATGATCTTTTCCTGCTTGAACCAGTTCCACACTCCTTGTACACCTGGAGTTTTTCAGATCTCTGGTGATATTACTAGGTGGAAAAGAAGCAGCATTAAAAATTTTATAATCTTGGGTATATAAGAGGAATATGAAGACCCCATTCAGTGACATTTACCTCCTCTGCTCTTAGGTCATGATGTTTAGTGTAGGATTTTGCTTACGTGTACCAAAATGACCCATTAAAATCGCAGGGATGGAGCCATAGGGAAGATGAACTATGTCTCAGCATTCTGTGGTTTGTAACCTGGGAGTACTTTTATAGACAAGTAGGCAAATTTTTTCTGTTAACAGCCAAATAATGAGTATTTTAGGCTTTGCAACTATTCAGCTCTGCTGCTGTAGACTGAAAACAACATATATTGATATATAGTACATATATACAGTATGTACATACAATAATACACACGTGCAATCCATAACTGAATGAGCAAGGCTGTATTCTAATGTAACTATTTACAAAACAGGCAGCTGGCTGTAGTTTGCCAATGCCTGCCTTAAAGTATCGCGCCTTCACACACATGTTGCTACTTTTCTGTATTTCTCCGTTTGACTGTGCCCAATACCTTTTAGGCTGATCAGTGTTATTAATGATTAACCCCCTGGATGTTTGCTTTTTTGGCTGTTTATCTTATCCTCTTACATTGTCATCATTTTACCTGTCTCCTCCAACTTCCTTTTAAACCTTTTTTCAACAAACATTTGGTACTCTGAGGAATTTAAAAAATGAATTAGATTTGGAATATGCCCTTAGCCTGTATAGTAAGAGAGATAAGACATACATAAATACATTATGATGGTAGATTACAATAATGTCTTAAATTACTATAGTTCTTGGCGATCATATACTTTCATATATTTTTTTCTCACATAGATTTTGATCTTTATAGTAACTCTGAGAGATAAGAGGCTAAATGTTACAGTATTCCTTTTTTTGAGGGGGAGGAAGGTAGGAAAGAAAACTGAGGCTTGGGGAGGTTTAGTTATTTGACCAGATGTGGTAAGAGGCAGCATTCTTGAATTGGCTAATAACATTTACTGACCTGTCCCTCTTAGAATACAGTGATGTGAACCTTTCTGGGCAGCCCATTCTAATTTGCAGACTAGTTTTTAGGATGCTTTTCCTTATTGAGCTGCAGTTTGCCTTTCTGTGAGTGTCACCTTTTAGGGCTGTGTAGAACAAGTCTATTCCTTTTCCCTCTGACAGTTCTGCAGATGTTGGAAGACAGCCATCATGTTTCCCAAGACACGAGTTGCAAATTAGTGTGCATGGATCAAGTGAGGCCTGTGCACATACCATTTGGCCACCCAACTTACACAAAGACTTACATTGGGAGCCAACTTTCAGAAATGCAGAGATTTCACATAAAAATCTCTCTTTCTGGCTTTTCTTAAGAAAAAATTATAGGCATTGGTGCTGTAGAGCTCACATTTCTGATGGTAGTAATCTCCTAGATGCTAAATATGCTCTCCATTTTGCTAAGGTCTCTGCCGGCCGCCTTGGTTCATCTACTTCACTCTCAGGGCCTCTGTGGTCATTGAGATTACCATCCTTTTCCTAGGTCTTCTACTCCACAGGCTGTCGATCCCCATTTCCTTCAGCTGTTTCTTATTTGACAGTTTCAAATCCCCTCACCAATTTCTTAGTCCTCTGCCCTGCATTCACTTTGTTAATGTTCCTCTTAAAGTGTGGCGCTCAGCACAGTGTACAGTATTCAGTATACAGTGTCAGAGTGGGGTAACTTTTACTCTTTTGTTTTTGACACTATATTTTGTTTAAAAAAAAAAACCAGGGGGGACTTCCCTGGTGGCGCAGTGGTTGAGAGTCCGCCTGCCGATGCAGGGGACACGGGTTCGTGTCCTGGTCCGGGAGGATCCCGCATGCCGCGGAGCAGCTGGGCCCGTGAGCCATGGCCGCTGAGCCTGCGCGTCTGGAGCCTGTGCTCCGCAACGGGAGAGGCCACAACAGTGAGAGGCCCGCGTACCAAAAAACAAAACAAAACAAAACAAAAAAACAGGAAAAACAGGTGATAGTCATATATTCTTGATTCACTGAAATTATAGTCAACTAAAATCATAACTGTGTGTGTGTGTGTGTGTGTGTGCGCGCGCGCGCTGTTATTAAGCTAAATCATTTCCTTGTAGTTTTGGGATCTAAGTGCCTGAACTCTGCCTTTATCTTTTTTTTTTTTTTTTGCGGTACATGGGCCTCTTACCGTTGGGGCCTCTCCCGTTGCGGAGCACAGGCTCCGGATGCGCAGGCTCAGCGGCCATGGCTCACGGGCCCAGCCGCTCCACGGCATGTGGGATCTTCCCAGACTGGGGCACAAACCCGTGTCCCCTGCATCGGGGTACAGGACTCTCAACCACTGCGCCACCAGGGAAGCCCTGCCTTTATCTCTTTTAAATGTTACCTGCTTAGATATTCTAGACTGATAAAATCTTTTTGTATCCTGGGTTTTTTCCAACCTTGACTTACTCTTCCCAGCCTGACTTCCTTTATTTCTGAAGTGGAGCTGTCAAGTATAAAGGCATTGTGGCTTAAAATGGAGAAGGTAGTTGGTGAGGACTCCAAATTATTATTATTGGATTCAGTGGAAAATTAAGGGGGGGCCTTAAAAGAAAGCATTATGCTTGAAATTTTGGAGGTGAAACAAAAGGAGGTCTTGGGGATAGCCTTGAGTTTATTTGTTCGTAATATTTCCCTCCCCGCCACCAGTAAACAGTATGTATGTGCTTTTTGTGTGTAAGGCAGTTGTAAGTCAGTGGGGTCCTAGAATCTCAAAGGATCTTTGAGGTCATATAGTCTACCCCTTTAGTTTATGAGTTGAAAAAGGATAAGGAACATATGAGTCAAGAAAGACAGGAATTATGAAGTTAGGGGGCCTGATGAATCAGAAAGATGGTAGTAGTGATAAAGGGATGACAGAATCGGAGTCTCAAGTTGAATTCACCCATGCAGGTTGAAGTTGGATGCCTGAGTCATAGAGCTGATTTACGTATTGCTTAGCAAACTTCTACTTGAGTTTTCTATCTCATTTAGGGAGACTAGAGTCTACACTAATGATATCAATTGTATACCTCCATAGCATAAGGTGAAAATCTTATTTTCTTGAGGCATGGAAACCCTTAGAGAAATTAGTTTATGCTCTAGGCACTTGTGCATCAAGTTGACTGTTCCAGAAGGATTCTTCAGCAAAATCTATCTGAAGATCTTATTTTAAAAAACCTGTTTAAAAAAAAACACAAAAAAACCTGTTTTTACACCTCCTCCTTCCATACAGTGGAATCTGTATTTTTCACATATTGTGAACATTTTCCCATTTGATTTAAAACGATTGAAAAGCTTATTGACAGAGAGATAACATATTAATGACAGAGTGATAATCATATTAATGACATGGATTTATCATACTTAATATTTAACCTTCCTCCTAATCTTGGACATTTAATTTATAATTTTTTTTTGCTATTATAAAGAATGCTTGGTGATTACATTTTTATATCAATAATACAAATCTTTGTTCACATAGAATGCATTCCTAGAAAGTGAAATTGCTGAGTCGAAGATATGAATATTTTAAAGACTTGTTACAGATGGCAAGTTTACGTTCCTACGAATACAGCGTAAGAGTACCTGTCACTGTAGCTGCCAGCGGAGTACAGAGATGTACTGTACTTTATTATACTAAATGGTTTACTTTGTAATGTGGACATTCTTGATATTAAATCTTTTTTCTCATTCATGATTCTTTCTTAAGAATAATTTCTGGAAGTGGAATTGTAGGGTCAAAGTGAAGGCACCATTTCAGGGCTTTTATTGCTTAAGGCCAAATTGTGCTCCAGATAGGAGTATCGGCTCTCCTTCGCAGCACCAGAGTATGGGAATGTACCCTCGTCAGTACCAGATACTGTAATTTTACTATTCTTTGCTGGTTTATAGGTGGAAAATGTCACTGTGTCTTGTTTTAAATGTACACTTCTTTGATTGCTGGGATGATTAAACATTTAAAAATGTTTAGCATTTGGACACCTTCTTTTTGTGTAGCTTCCTGCTTATTTCCTTTGACCACTATTCTATTGCTTTTACTTCTGTGAAAGTAATGCTGTGTTGTAAATGCTTCCACCAATCTTTTCACTGAATCTCAACTGAAAAAAAAAATACATGTAGAAGCCTTTGATTCTTACATAGTCAGATTTGTTGAACTTTTATGGATTCCACTTTTGCCTAGATTCCTGTAAAAGTGGCTGTACTTATCTTGTGGTGAAATTACATTTATGTTTTCCTTTTGTTCTTTTTGTGGTTTCATTTATTATAATTACCTCTTGAATCCATCTGGGACTTATTTTGGGATTTGGTTTGTCATGCAGGAATTCAACTTTATTTTTTTCTAAAAAGCTAATTGTCACGTTATTTATGGAAAAATCTAATGTGGTGTACTTTGAAGTGACTGCAGCAAGATAATATTTTTCTTAATTATGAAAGCAATACATGCTTATTGTAAATGAACAAAGCCAAAATGAGTCTTTTAAGTAAACAAATAGTAAACACGTGTGTAGCAGGGTGCAGGTCAGACACCTGGATTTGTATCTGGGCTCCTCACCTTCTTGCTGTATGGCCTTAAGTAGGTTACCTAACCTTGGGATTCACACTTATTTTTCTGCAAAGTAGAAAAAATAAGCCTAACCCCAAGATGGTTGATATGAGGATGAAATGAGAAAGTATATGTAAAGTGTGTTATCTAGAGTGCATTGTAAATATATATATAGTTATAACAAGTGAAAGGTCTACCCCCACGTCTTCCAAAAGTCTATGATGTGGTCTGTAGACTTCCTGCATGAATAAGGTATATTGCTCTTTGACTTCCTTAGTTGTCTATAATTATATTGATTCAGATGTCATCAATCTGAATGAGGATTGTCATCAGTTCTTTGTTAGACCAGTACTTTTGAGTTTATTGAGTAGTGTGTTCTGCATTAAAATCACTTGGGAGCTTTGTCAAACTGCGGGAGCTTGGGCCCATGCTTGGGAATTCTGATTCAGTTAATGTTTGGTGGGCCTGGGTTTATCATGTGAAAACATTCTTAGCTGAGTTGTGCATCTGATTTGTAACCCTAGTTAAAAACTGACTCGTGAGACAATGTGATTTTGATTTGTGGGATGTTATCAAACTGGTGGGAAGGGAAACAGATACAGGAATTGGCATAATTTTCCAATTGAGGACTTATCCTGGGAGTTGAGACTTCTGGGTTCAGGTTTATTGCTGACTAAATGCAGCAATATTGTGACCTGGGTTAATCAAGAATGTTAGTTTGCTTGTTAATACCTATACACAGTTGAGCAGCGGAAGGAATGCTTATTACTTACTGGTGAGCTCCTTTTGTGTCTGCTAGGGGCATCTGTGGAACACCTTTGGACTTAGAAATCTGTTCTTGAGACCAAGCAATATTTGTTTTTCCTTTTTTTCAAAGCCCTGTAATAAGGGTGGCTCAACTCTGTGGTTCTTTGTGATTGTATCATAATCTTGACTCGTAACTCAGTAAGTATGTTAATGCACAACCAGTTTTTCTCACCTGATTTTTGTTTTGAATTGCTGACAACTTTTTATTTCCTTTGTTTTACACCCAGGTTAAATTTATCCAGTAAATAAACTGTGGTGGTTGTATTGTGAAAAACACATGACCTCGCTCTCCTGCAACTTGTGAATTGCCTACATTCAGTTTTTACAAGTCACTTTTTAACAGCAGTTAGCTTCCCTGGAAAGTGCCTTTTGTTATTTTGAACCATAAAAGAGAGAAGTCAGAGTCTTAATAGTAGTGCTAGTATTGGGAAATTTATTTTAGTTTGTTTAATTTGTTTAGCTTATTAACATCCTGATTTTTGAACTAGGTACTAGGTAACAGACTGTCATGCCTGTGCTTAGCAGGAAATCAGGAAATCATGTTCTTTGGGGTTGTTATAGTATTTAAAAATCTCTGAAATATTGCTTTCAACAACCTTATTGAAATGATTTTCTGTACAGAACTATCTTTATCTAGTTTGAAAGGCTTGTGGCAATGGCAGTAATAGCAGCAATGTACAAGCGGTTCTGTAGAACCTGCTCCTGGGTTGTAATAGGATTCTGCCTTCTTGATGGGCTCATGTAGTACTACCTGCACAGATGCACAGGTAGGTCATTCACTCTGAGTATATAGTTTTCTTGTTTTGTTTAGCAGATAAACAAATATGAATATAAGGTTGACTTTAGGTTTGGAATAGTATTACCATGTGTTTTAATTATAACTCATTATCTGTGGTTACAGTACAGCTGTAGTAATATGGATAATTTAAAATTAATTTATGCATGATGTGCCTATGCTCTGTGTTCCCTGAGTTAACATCACAGGCAGTTTATCATAATGGTTAAGACAGAGAGAGTGTGGGCCTTAGAGTAACTGAGTTGAATCCACGTTTTACTCAATATGGATGCCCCTGGGCAAGTTACCTAAGCTCTGTGCTTTGGTTTCCTCGTGTATAAATACAGTGGGAATACTAGTAATACCTACTTCATAGGATTCTTGTGAAGATTAAGTGTGTGAAGGAATACAGTAGGTCTAACCTGGCACACAGTAAACATTCAATAGATGTTAGCTGTTATTATAGTTATTTAATATGTTAAAGTCAGTTGAAGGTTTCATTTGGGAACATCTGGAAGGTGTCTAGCTTCTCTGCTTCTTGCTCCATTCTCCCTTCATACGTTTCAGATGTAATGCATAACAGCAGCCCAAGTGGAACCAGCTATTTATTCCCTTCTTTCCTCCCTTCTGTTTTCTTTCTCTCTTCCATTGAGTGTTTTACTTTAGTTCAGTTTATTTATTTATTTTTTAATGAGGAAGATTATACAACTTTGTTGAAAGGCATTAAAGAAGACCTAAATAAACAGTGATATGCCAAATCCACGATAGGAAGTTTCAATATCAGAGTGTTTTAGTTTTACAAGAAGAAAAGTCGAGTCAGTAGGATGGTTATTATATCAACAGACTCTTGAAAGCAAGGTCCTCATTGCTGGTAATGTTCCCACCGATGACGGAAGAGTTCGCTGTGGAGATAAGGAATGTTAGCAGAGAAGGCGTTCAAAGAGGAGGCGATGGTAGAGATGGTAGAGGGCACGGGTGTGTTGAGGCGTAGGAGGGAGGAGATGAAGGGGCAAGACAAGCATATGCAGAACTCCGAATGAGAACTCTTAAGCCCCAGATGACTTCTCAGCTTATCTTCTGGATTTTTGACTTGAATTACTTACCATTTCAGCTTTCCAGGAACATAGCTGGTTTCAAGCCCTCAAGTGAGTGGCTAACATATGAAGAATTCTACTTTCCATTTATCAGCAAGAAAATTTTGATTAGGGAAAGAGTAAAAAGTAGGGCATCAGCCGTGATTTGAATGATAAATCTCTGTGCACAAGTATTTTGAACTTTTTTTCCCTCTTTGTTGGGAGAAGGCACTTAACTAACATAACCTCCTTATGCTCAGAGGAGGTGTACCCTTGCTGCCATTGGAACATTGAGGTGTAGATGTCTGTGTTGCTGACCATTGGAAAAGAGATATCAGAAGGGAGATCAAGGTTAGAGAGGTAAATTTGAGAATCATCCAATCAGGGGGTGCTAATTGAAGGTATTGGCAAGCTCCAGTAAATGAAGATAAAGAGAGAAGAGGACAAGGGACAAACCCCTGAGGAACAACTGTATTTAAGGAGTGGCAAAAGGAACCAGAGAATGAGCTGTTGCGGTGGAGAACCAGGAGAACGGATGAGTAAATTATATAAAATACAAACTAACTTAATATGAGACATTGGGGCAGGGATGAGGATGACAGAACTATTTGATAGAAATAAAGGTGTGAATAAATGGAGAGAATGAATGTTCATGCTTCTGGATAAGATTAACTATGTAAAATAACACTTCCCTACTTAAGTGCAATATAATTTAATTCTTTTTATATATTACTGAATTCTGTTCACTAATATTTGTTCAGTGTTTTTTGTCTATATTCGTGAGAGAGATTTATCTGTAGTTTGCTTTTTTGGTGCTCTCTTTGGTTTGGGTATCAGGGTTGGTAAAAGGACCGGGAATCTCCCCCCTGCCGCCACTGGAAGAGACCGTGTAGAATAGGTATTTATACTTTAAACATGTAGTAGAATTCTCCAGTGAAAGCCTTTGGGGCTGGACATTTCTTTTTGGGGAGTTTTAAAATTACAAAGTCGATTTATTTAATAGTTATAGGACCAATTATCTATTTCCTGTTGGGTGAGTTGTGGTGTTTGTGTTTTTTGAGGCATTGGTTCATTTCATCTGAGTTGTCCAATTTATGTGTGTTAAGTTGTTTATACTTCCTTTGTTATCCGTTTGATGCCTGCAGGAACTGTAGTGATATCCCCTGTTTCATTCCCCATGTTGGTAATTTGTATCTCTTTGTCAGTCTTGAGCAGGTTTGTCAAAATTATTGACAAACCTCTTGGTTTTACTGATTTTTCTCTTTTGTTTTTATGTTTTTTATTTCATTGATTTCTGCTCTTTATTCTTTCTTTTCTTCTGCTTACTTTGGGTTTATTTTGTTCTTTTTCTAGGTTCTTGACGTAGGAGCTTAGGTTATTGATTTGAGATGTTCCCTCTTCTCTAATGTAAGCATTTCATGCGTAATGTTCCTCTCAGCACAGCTTTAGCTGTGTCCCATAGATTTTTTTAATTTAATCTATCGTATTTTATTTAATCCTCACAATAACCCTGGAGGTAAGTAGGGATTTTTCAATATCACTTTAAGGAGGAAATTGTGTAACATTCTTAAATTCTCAAAGTTGAGTCCTGAGCTAGAGAGTCTAATTGCAAGTACAGATGGCCTTCTAGCCTCCTCCTAGCTATGAAATTCTCTCTCTTTATTTTTCAGTGTTTCATTTTCCTTGAACCAAGACTATATAGGCTCTAAATCTCAAACTTGATTGAAAATGAAAATGTAAACTAAGATTTTCATCTAGTATTGTTATTTATTGAGCAGTGACCTGGAACCCAGAACTATGTGATATTTTGCAGAGGGATTTCAGAAGAGGTCAGAAAAATAGTTTCATTCTACAAAGAGTTTTAAGTCCAGCTGGAGAGAAACAAATTGCTTAAATGAAACTAATGAACAGTTGATCAAATTCTGAATCCTCTAATACTGAATACAGTGGGAATTTAGAGAGTTCAGAAATCAAGTTTAGTTAGAGAAAACTATATGGAAGAGGTGGGACTCTAAAATGGCCCCAGAGAATAAGTGGGTTAGGTGGAGAAGAGGAAGAATGCTGTTCCAAGTGTCCAGTGAGTCTGTTGGGCAAGTGAGATGGAGAAGGTTGGAGAAAGAGCACGACTTGAGCCAGCTCGTTCTTTGTGTAGGGTTGAGCTTGAAAGATTCACTGGACGTACGTGGAATAGTTGAAGTAGGGCATGTAGGTAGAGCCATCCTTGATTATAGAGGATCGTGGAAGTTTAGCAGAAGAGTGATTATGGGCAGCAGACTAATGTAAAAAAAAAAAAAAAAGATAAAACATTTAGAGATAGAAAAATTGGCAAAACACATGAAGTGATAGTGCATGAAAAGAGAAGTACAGATAATGAGCAAAAATTGTTCGACCTCCAATAATAAGGGGTAAATTAAAACAGTAGAATGACATTTTATCAAACTGTTTTAAAAAAAAAGGCATTTGGTTGGATTAGTTAGGTTAATTAATGCTTAACTGCAGCAGCAGACTCTGAAATCTTAGTGGCCTAACATAAAAGTTTATTTCTCACTCTTCACAATTCAGACGACACTCTTCTGTGGCTCCTCTCCAGCGGTGACTCAGGAGTCTGTGTTGCTTTTATCTTGCCACTTCATAGTTTTAGAGTTTTTTGCTTTCAGTCTCTCAAGTGGTGGGGGGACGAAGAATCCATGGCTATTCTTAACTGCCTTGTACTGGAAAGGATACCTTACTTCTACTCACATTCCCTTTGGCAAGAACTAGTCTTAACGGCTGCAGCCAAACTGTAAGGCAGAGTGGGAAATGTAGGAGAGCAAATACATTCTCGTGGAGTAATAACCATTTCTGTCACACCATTATTGGCGAACGGATGCCCTCTGTATCGTTGGTGGGAGGATAAATGGTCATCTTTCTTGTAGATGGTAATTTTTAAAATGGTAAGATATTCTTGCTCTGACCTATGTTAAAATTTTCTTTCTAAGGAAATAACTGTGGATGTATGCAAAGATAGCTACAAAAATAGTTGTTATAGTTTTGATTATAGTGAAAAATTGGAAACAAATGTCTAGCAAAAGGGGACTGGTTAAATAAATTATGGTCTTGCTGTATTCAATTATTGATGGTCATGTAGTATAGCGTCTAATGATGTGGGGCATTACACTGTTCTTGTTATAAGTGGAAAAAATCAGATTACAAAAAAGAACATATATCCCATTTTTGTAAGCATGTTTATTCATGCATAGACAAAAGACTGGAGGCGATCTCTGGTTTTAGGGTGTTTGCCAGTTTTAGTAACTTGCATTTTAGTTTCCACAGAGATAAGAGAAAGAGCCTTGCGCCTGTGAGTGTTAAACTGAGATACCAGATAAGAGTATGGATCTTCAAAGGGTTGAACATTCACTAAAGGAGTGGATAGACTAGAAAAAAATCTACCTGTGAGCACACACAGAGAGATGTCTCTCTTAGCAAGATCCAGAGCTGGTTGGGGAAGGGAATATTCACTGAGAACTCATGACCATGGATTTCCCTTCATATGAGTTTTGTGTTCAAATCTACAGTACTTGTGGGATCTGGGAGAATCTCCAGACTGAGAATTGACATAAAAAGTGGTGTAAGGCTGATAGTATGACAGAGGTATCTGGAAGACACAAACTGTTCTGGAGGGACGTATCCTCAACCCAGACCACATAGATTTCCCAGAAATAAAGCACAACTAAAAATGAACTCAATACAGAATTATAAAGCATGGGAGGAAACAATCTACTATTCCTCAATGAGCAAGAATCAGCGGACAGAACAAACTAAACACCTGAAGAGAAGGAATAGAAAAGGTGAGAAAGAATAGGTGCTATCGTAAACATAAGAGAAAATTTTAAAAAGGGGTCAGTAGAATTTCTGGAAATGTAAAATAGTCATTGAAATTAAAACTCAGTGGGTAGGATAAACAACCACTTTGACACAGAATAGAGAATTAATGAGTTAGATCAGGAGTTGGCACACTGTGGCTTGTGGGGTAAATCTTGGTTGTGGCTTATTTTTTACAGCCTGCATGGAAAGAATGGTTTTTACGTTTTTGAAGGGTTGTTTAAAAAAAGAGACAAATGAAAATATTCTACATAGACTGTATGTAACTCCCCAAACCTAATATATTTACTCTCTGGCTCTTTACTGAAAACATTTCCTGAGCCCTCAACTGGATAGACCTGAGGAAATTTCCAGATGGTAGCACAAAGGACAAAAGAGAAAATATAGAAGAAAGGTTTAAAGACATGGAGTATGAAATGAGGAGGTCTGACATATGTCTAGTCATCTAATAGGAGTTCAAAAAGGAGAGAATGAGCGACAGGCTCTATACGAATAGATAACCAACAAACTAAACAAACTAAGACTAAACAAACAAAGAAAGCAAACAGATAATGACTGAGACTTTTCTGGTTTGATGAGAGACACACATCTTAAGAACCAGAAAGTTTGATGAGTGCTGAGCGTCCCCCACCCCCCAGATTCCACATGTAGACACATGCAGAATTCCAAAGGCAAAAAGATCTTGAACATAGCCAGAATGAAAAGTCAGGTTATCCACAGGCACAACAATTAGACCGACATCTCACATCTCAGCAGCAGTAATAGAATCCAGAGGATTCTTCAGTGTTGGTGGAAAAGAATTATTAACCTAGAATGGTATATCCAGCTAGATCATTATTCAGGATTTAGGGTGAAATAAAGTGTTTTCACAAGAAAACAGTTTACCAACAGACTCTCACTGGAGGCACTGCTTCAGGGAAAAGGAAACAACCAGAGGGAAGGAATGAAATGCAAAAAGGAATGGAATTCTGAATAAGGAAATTGGTAAATATGTGGGTGAATCTAAACAAGCATGAATTGCATTAATGATAATAAGGGCTAACATTAAGAGTGTAGAAACAAGATGGAGCCGAAATATCCGTCAATATTGACGTAAAAGTCAAGAGAGAGGTCATCATAGGTAAAGAGCTTTTATTAAGAAGAGCGATAAAATTAGAGATAATGTTAAATTTTCAACTGAAGTCATAAATTGAATATATAACTGCCAGGCTGGTAGAGGGTTTTAAAAAAAAAAAAAGACAGAAAAGTATGCCATCTCTTGAGAAAATTGTTTACTCCAGTGTTTATAGTTCTTCTAAACAGTGTCCAGCACACAATAAAAAATCATAAGATTACAAAGAAACAGGTAAATATGACCTACAATCAAGAGAAAAATAGAATAAAATCCACAGGTGCACCAGATGTTGGAATTAGATAAGAAATTTAATTCTCATAAATATGCTAAAGAAAATGGAGGAAAAGATGGAAAAAATTAATAGATGAAGAATTTCAATAGAGAAATGGAATCTCTAAAAAAGAACTTAATGGACATTCTTGAACTGAAAAATATAATACCTGAAATTAAGAATTTATTGGATGGAATTAACCTTAAACTAGAAATAGCAGAAGAATGGTTTGGTGAACTCAGAGATAGGTCAGTTGAAATTATTCAAGCTAAAGCATTATTAGATGAAATAAAAAAGATTGATTTAGAGTAATGCACAAGATAAACTGATGGGGAATGTGAGATTAGGCATAATGGTTTGTTATGGTCCAGTACTAGGTTGAAGGCAGTTGTATAAAAGGAAGGGATAAATGCAAACATTATTGTAAATTACTATTATTATAAATATATTATTACCATAATTATTATTATTACAAAAAAGAATGGATGCAGTTTGGCAGATCTAAAAATAACTCCAGGACTTGTAGCTAATAAATAGATTACTATATGCGAGATACTGTACAGGGTATTTTTTACTCACTGCTTTATCTCTGATTTTTATAACAATCCTGAACATGAGTGTTTTCTTTTACTTAAGAAAAAAATGCAGCTTAGAGTGGTTAAGTGACCATCTACTAGCTTACAAAGCTGGGGTTTGATCCAGGTCTGGCTAGCTTTGAGGTCTATACTCCTTGCTGTATATCACATTGTTTCTAGTTTGTAAGACTAGAAGAGTGTAATATCATGGGCAGAACTGAAAGTTACTGGAAAGTGGGAATATTTCGAACCATGTAATGGCCATAGTGTATCCTTTAGGGAGCTGGAAATACTGGTCTACTAGTATTTTGGGGGTACTTTGGGGGTTGCCGCCATTTCAGCGAATGGATTCAGTACCAGATTATGTCAGAAGCCTTGGGGAGCACTTTCTGTATGAGGTAGGAGGACGACTGGGTGCCAGCAAAGCAGAAAGGGACAATACATAAATGAAAAGATATTATGAAGGAAATCAGTAGATCAGTGCCAGAAAGTGTCAGGGGGTAAGAAAGGCTACCTTAAACAGGAATATCAAGAAATTAAGATCTGAAGGATGAGAAGGAGTCAACCAGAGAAGAGCCTGGGGAAGAGCATTTGAGACTAAAAGATCAGCAAGTATAAAGCTTCTGAAGCAGTTAAGAGCTTGGCTGGTTGAAGAATTGAAAGGAAGCCAGTGTAGCTAAAGCTGAACGAGCAAGTATGGCAGTGATGTCGTGTGAGATTAGCTTGGTGGTCGGGGAGCTAGTTATGAAGGGCCTGGCAGTGTAGCAGGAAAGCACTGAAAATTTTTAAGGAAAGGAGATCCCTGGTCTAACTCATGTTTTAGGAAGATGATGCTGATTGCTGTGCATAGAATGCATTGTAGGGGGCAGGCTGACAAGTTGGGCATTCAGTGCTGTGGCCGATGACAGAATTAATGAGATTTCTCCTTATCAGGGTTTCAGGTGACATTTATTTCTAGATCCCAATACCTTCGTTGTCATTTTCCAGAGAATGACAAGAGGTTCTAAGCATTTTCTTTTTCTTTCGTGCTTGCAATAATTAGCTGTTTAGGAAAGAAAGTTCATGCTTTTGGGCACTGATGACACTTTTGCCCAATTTCAGTAAAAGAGATGGAACTTGATGGGGATAAATTTTTTTGAGTCATTGTTGAATTACTGGTTTCCATTAGAACGTTTGTTTCTGTTCCCAGTTCTGTTCACTGTAGGTTGGTAGCATTAGCAGTATTAGATTAAGTATCATCAGTCTCCAAATAACTTTTAAAAAACATTTTGTTTAGACTCTGTATAATTTAGTTTTGAGTTTTTAATATGAGAAATGTTAAACATATATAAAAGCAGACATGCATGTATCCCCATAATTCAGTGTCAACAGCAATTTGCTCATGGCTAATCGTGTTTCACTGATATCCCAGAATACTCCTCACCACCCTCATCCTGTTTATTTTTAAGCAAATTCCAGGTAAATCCTCTATAAATATCTCAGTATATACTTCTAAAAGGTAAGGATTTTTCTACGTTTTAGCATTTTGGTTTATTCCCTCTTAGAGCTCATAAATAAGTAACCATATAGCTGGATGGTTTGCCTTTGAGAATGCCGATTTATGCTTGTTGTCCCAGTGTATTTATTAATAGGACCCCTTTTCACTTAAAACAGTGCCTCCATTTGAGCAATAAATTCTATGCTCACCTTATATACATGAGAGAGACCTTTTCATAGTAGACAGTAAATAAATTCTTTAATAGCACCTTCAGTATTGAGTATTTTTCTAATAGCATGTCACTTCTCTATTTTCTATCAGGAGAGCAAGCCCCGGAGTTCACTATTTCCAGAAATTGTATACTGAAGTGTAACGCTACATGAGTCAGAGAAAGGAAGGACCCTGAGCCATATGGTAAGAAGGGAATGAATCAGCTGAGTCGCCTGGATTATGCCTTCTTTTTTTCCTCCACTCCATTCTGTCTTTGTTACGATTTGATCGTAAGTGCAGAGAACATTATTTTGAAACCAAAAAGAGAGATTTTAACATTTGAATTAAAAGGATAATGCTTTAGAAACTTTGACCTACATACTTTGGGATATTTGGTCACCTCTTAATTATCAAGTTTAGATCATCCAAATTTACGCTTTTCCATGATTGATTATTTTTTGGTTTTTGTTGTCCTTATCTCGTGGTCTCCTTATTCAAACCTTTTAGTAACATTGTCATCACTTTTAATTTTTATTTAAAGAGAGAGAAGACTCTATCAAACATTTAATAGTTATATATCCTTAACAAAAGTAGAAGCTAGAGAGAGTGACTGAGCATCCAAAAAGTACTACTTACTTCACACTGCCTTGTGGTAGTATCCTTGCTATTCGTTTACATCTTTTTAGGCTAAAGGAAGTTCCATGAGATCGAGGATTATTTTACATCCTAGATTTGCCCACAGTTATACTTAGCATGTCTTAGACATGGAAAGAGTATGGTAAATACTTTTTGGAGGGAATGAATGAAGGAAATTGGGGGTATTCTTTGGCACAGAACATTATGAGTTCACTTCTAGATGTATTGAATTTGAGGTGAAAGCAAGTGAAAAGCTTTTGTAACCTGTGATAGTAAAGTTTGGTAAGAGAATAGGACTGGGAATGCTGTTTCAAGATTTTTTAGCCTGAAGTACCCTCACATCCTCTGTCCTTTATTTTCATAGCAACACAATATATGTTGTTATCTCTGTACACTTATCTCCATTTTGGGAGATTAGAAACCTGGGGCGTAAGGTCTGACAGCACATCTCTTCCAAGGATAAGAAATAATGCCCCTCATTTCTAAGTATAGTGTTCTTTCTGAAAGACCAGGTTACTATTTCTATATTAAGGAGGAGCACATGATGTGTGCTAACAGAAGATAAATGAGAAGCAAACTGGAAAATACATTTTATCTCTGAATTACTGGACCCACTGCTGGGTAAAGATCAAGAGAGTTCTCATCAGCTTTTTTCAACTCTGAATATAACAAATGGAGCTTCTCACAGAGGTGTTTTTTTTTTGTTCGTTTGTTTTCCAGTAGTTCAAAAGGCAACTTTCATGTCAGGAATGAACATAGATAGGAGGGTGTTTCTCTTTGTCTAATGATGATGCCTGAGTCTAGAATAACAAATTGTGAACATTTTCGCCCTCTGTTGAATGTAGCTGGTAATCATTTTATAGGGCTCTAATGCTGCTCTATAGCCAATTAAATAGGAAGAAGGTGTGTGTGTCTAAACACTGAAACTGTTTTTGGACACTTACCTTATCCATCTCTTACTAACCACAAGTAAAATATCCATACCAAACAAAACCTACATTGGACTTAAAGTGTTATGTGAGACACACACCAATGATCCAACCATTGTTCCATCTTATAAGATTTAAGCATTTTCCAGAAAGTTACAGGGGGAGAGCAGGCTTGTTGAACATAATGTCTTCAAGACTGACATGCTTCTCTTTCTTTTGCAGGCCTGATTGTTGGCAATGACACTGTTAAGAGGCTGGCATTTGTTTCTGTTCTAACCAGCTACTTTATAACTGTCAGTAGTAACTATGCATATGTATTGGTCAGCAAAACCAAGGAACGAGAGCTATGGCAGTTGACAAAGTCAATCTGATTCCTGGGTATCTTTCCTGGGTTCCACCATCAGGGACCTCTTCCCTTCCATCTCATCAACAATGTGGTACCTTTTACTATTTGATAAAGATTAAGGACATGTTCTTTGGTCAACAACCAGAACTTAAAATCTGCTGGAGTAGGGTCAGAGACCATTTCAATCATAGCTGAGGAAAATGAAATTTCCGTTTTATTTGGTGCCTTGTCCAGGGAGCACACTAACTCTTTCGGAAACACGGGAGTGAGAGGAGGTTGAGTCTTGTCTGATAGCAACTCATGGTTATGGCGAGTGACCCAACGTGACCAGCAGGGGCAGGAGCCACAGAGGAACTCATGACGGGCTACACCATGTTGCGGAATGGGGGCGTGGGCAACGGAGGTCAGACCTGCGTGCTGCGGTGGTCCAACCGCATTCGGCTCACGTGGCTCAGCTTCACGCTCTTCATCATCCTCGTGTTCTTCCCCCTCATCGCCCACTATTATCTCACCACCCTGGACGAAGCGGATGAGGCAGGCAAGTGGATCTTTGGCCCACGGGCTGGTAATGAGCTCTGCGAGGTGAAGCACGTGCTGGATCTCTGCCGCATTCGAGAGTCTGTAAGTGAAGAGCTCTTGCAGCTGGAAGCCAAGCGGCAAGAGCTGAACAGTGAAATCGCCAAGCTGAATCTGAAGATCGAGGCCTGTAAGAAGAGCATTGAGAATGCCAAGCAGGACCTGCTTCAGCTCAAGAACGTCATCAGCCAGACCGAGCACTCTTACAAAGAACTGATGGCCCAAAATCAGCCCAAACTCTCTCTGCCCATCCGACTCCTCCCAGAGAAGGACGATATCGGCCTCCCTCCCCCAAAGGTCCTACGGAGCTGCCGGCTGCACAACTGTTTTGATTATTCTCGTTGCCCTCTCACCTCTGGTTTCCCAGTCTATGTTTATGACAGTGACCAGTTTGCCTTTGGCAGCTACCTGGATCCCTTGGTCAAGCAGGCTTTTCAGGCCACAGCACGAGCCAACGTTTATGTTACAGAAAATGCAGATATTGCCTGCCTTTATGTGATACTAGTGGGGGAAATGCAGGAGCTGGGAGTGCTGCGGCCTGCTGACCTGGAGAAGCAGCTGTACTCCCTACCACACTGGCGGACAGACGGACACAACCACGTCATCATCAATCTGTCTCGGAAGTCGGACACCCAGAATTTACTGTACAATGTCAGTACAGGCCGGGCCATGGTGGCCCAGTCCACTTTCTATGCTGCCCAATACCGGCCTGGCTTTGACTTGGTGGTATCGCCACTAGTCCACGCCATGTCAGAGCCCAACTTCATGGAAATCCCACCACAGGTGCCAGTGAAGCGGAAATATCTCTTCACCTTCCAGGGTGAGAAGATTGAGTCGCTGAGATCCAGCCTTCAGGAGGCCCGCTCCTTTGAGGAGGAGATGGAGGGTGACCCTCCAGCCGACTACGATGATCGTATCATTGCCACCCTCAAGGCAGTACAGGACAGCAAACTAGATCAGGTCTTGGTAGAATTTACCTGCAAAAACCAGCCTAAACCCAGTCTGCCTACTGAGTGGGCGCTGTGTGGGGAGCGGGAAGACCGCTTAGAATTACTGAAGCTCTCCACCTTCGCCCTCATTATCACTCCCGGGGACCCTCGCTTGGTTATTTCCTCTGGGTGTGCCACACGGCTCTTTGAAGCCCTGGAGGTTGGTGCTGTCCCAGTTGTGCTTGGGGAGCACGTGCAGCTTCCTTACCAGGACGTGCTGCAGTGGAGTGAGGCCGCCCTGGTGGTGCCCAAGCCACGAGTGACCGAGGTCCACTTCCTACTACGGAGCCTCTCCGACAGCGACCTTCTGGCCATGAGGCGGCAAGGCCGCTTCCTCTGGGAGACTTACTTCTCCACTGCGGACAGTATTTTCAGTACTGTGCTGGCTGTGATTAGGACTCGCATCCAGATCCCAGCCGCTCCCATCCGGGAAGAGGCGGCGGCCGAGATCCCCCATCGCTCAGGCAAGGCAGCCGGCACTGACCCCAACATGGCCGACAATGGGGACTTGGACCTGGGGCCCGTGGAGACGGAGCCGCCCTACGCCTCCCCCAAGTACCTCCGCAACTTCACCTTGACCGTCACGGACTTCTATCGCAGCTGGAACTCTGCGCCAGGACCTTTCCATCTTTTCCCCCACACACCGTTTGACCCTGTGCTGCCCTCAGAGGCCAAATTCTTGGGCTCTGGGACTGGCTTTCGGCCTATTGGTGGCGGGGCCGGGGGCTCCGGCAAGGAGTTCCAGGCCTCGCTGGGCGGCAACGTCCCACGGGAGCAGTTCACAGTGGTGATGCTGACCTACGAGCGGGAGGAGGTGCTCATGAACTCGCTCGAGAGGCTGAATGGCCTCCCTTACCTGAACAAGGTCGTGGTGGTGTGGAATTCTCCCAAGCTGCCCTCAGAGGACCTTCTGTGGCCTGACATTGGCGTCCCCATCATGGTAATAGAAGCATGAGCCTTTTGTTTTACTGCATGAGAGAGGAATTCATTCTTAATCTCTTTTCCATAAACATGCTTTTTTAAAAAAAAAAACCTATACAGATTCTTTCCCCATGAAATTTTCTCCTTGCCTCTATTTCATTCCTTTCAGGCCTTGCCAGTTCCCTCTCTGCTACTTACTTCAGAAATCTCCTAAGACGCTCCAATACCGAAACTGGCCCTGTGAAGGTTTACAAAACCCTGTCACTGACCTCATGGACTTATTCTGTGTCATCACAAAGATGTTGATAATGAGAATGGTGATGAAAAGCTAACATTTATGAAGCACTCCTAGTCTAGGCACTATAATTTAGCATTTGTGGAACTTATATAATGAACTAGTACGGTTTCTTCATTTTAAATCTGTGGAAACTGAGGCTTAGAGAGGTTAATTATTTTGCCCAAGGTCATGATTAGCAATCATGGAGGAGCTGAGTCTTAGTGTGTTTGATTCCAGAAGCTGCGGTTTTAATCACCTCCCAGAGGATTTAGGAAGGAGACCTGTTTCATTTCACAGGGTCGGGTACAAGTCCTCTGGGAGACTGGTGTTGGGGGTTTGATGTTTTTGGAGTTGGAGATCCTGAACCTTTTCTGTAGTCTCTTGCAGGTTCTTTCTCATTCTTTACTCCATCTGTTACGGTTAGGATGCTGTATTTTACAGGAAAAGTAATAGCCGAATATGCAGGATAGAGCTTTAGTTCTGAGTACTTTGTTTATCCACCTTCTGATGTAAACTTGTCAATCTAGAGGGAGATTACCCATTTCTCTTAAATGTGAGGCCTTAGAGCAAATCTTAAGCCACCTGGCAACTACTTACCCTGCAGCTTAGGTGCTTTCCAGAAAAAGGTAGCAAAGAAGGGCAAAGGTCTGATGGGCCATCATTGCTAGAAGCTTGCTTAAGAAAATTAGTGTAGTATTTAGGAAGAATTTGCCTAGAAGAGGAATGTTCAGGCTACACCAGTTTTTTAAAAATTTATTTCATTAAGGAACTAATTCACGTGAAATATTTTCTAAGCAGCATCATGGTATAATGGAAAAGTATGCATTTTGGAGTGATATAGACCTGGGATTAAGTAGTCATTTTGTCATCTTTGGTAAGTTAATTAACTCCTTTGACTTCAGGATTAAAGAGGAATCTAACATAGTACAAGTAAGGAATCTAGAAAGGTGCCCCCAAATTATTTGATTCCTACTTATTTCTTCCTGTCAAAGGAGATGGAGGGCAGCGTGGATGTTCTGCTTCTGTTAAGGACTCACTTCACTGTTGAAGCCTTCTTGTATCTGCTATATAATTTCCCTTGTGTCATAACTGTTACCACTTTTTTTTCTCTTGTACAAATCTTTGTTTTAAATTTTCTTTCTTAGGAATCCTGCTACTCTCTTACTACTGCTGCTAATCTTTTCTTGTATTTTATTTAATTGAATTTATAATCTGAGGCTATTCAAAGACTGTAGGGTTCTACAAACTTTTGATCCCAGAATTTATCGTGTATATTAAGAAAGTGCTGAACGGGGAGATTTTTTTTTATTGACGTCTTCCCAAATACATTTCACTTATTTTCTTAGTTACAACTTCCGAATGTCATTGAAATTAAAAAAAAAAATTGTTCTGTCAAAGGTAGGTGCTGCTCAAATAGAATAATAAAGCAGCCTTTGTTTTCCGTTTTCCTGAGTTTTCTTTGAATTTGATAGGGATGTAGAGAAGCCGATGCCACAACAGTTAACAGCGACTGAAATTTGTCCGAGAACTTACCAGAACTAATCCTTCCTTTTAACTCTGCTGGGAAATAAGTAGTCCTCTTTGATTACTGGGTAGCTCATTGCAGCAATACAATGCCTAGTCAGAAAATGCCAGAGACTTTCCAAATGGGGGGCTGTTTTGAATAGCTTGTTCGTATTAGTGATACACACTTTTTTCAAGTTCTTCTGAAAAAGAAAAAAACACTTTCAAGCTGGACAGTTTCACTCCATTCTCTAAATATTTGGACTGTTTTCTATTTAAGAGAGGCAGTACTTTTGGGCAGCAGTTGAATTGTCAACCTCTTGGGCATAGAGTCAACACTACCCAGGTATCGGGGCTACAAGGGACTGGCAGCTCTCCCCTGTGGGAGAATGGCACTCTTATGAAGCATCTCAGAGTGGATTGTCCACCGAGGGTGAAGACGTGACCTATCCATTATGTTAACAGTTAACAGGTCTTTGTAAAGTTAGCAGCAGAGTGGTTCCCAGGCAATCTGTCCTTCAGGGAAAATGATTTGAAATGAGCATTTTGGCTAAAAGAATCAACCCAGGAACCTACATGCCATTTCAGAAAATCCTGGGCTGTTTGTGCTTCTCTTCTGCTCAGGGTGCCAGCAGCACAATGGGCATGATTGCTAGCTGTTTGTGTAAGGAAAGAGGGGTTGTCTTGGGGGGTACCTGCTGGGGTTAATATGTTAAAATCCCTCATTCTTTTCTGTTACTTACATCGGGTCTGGCTTAGAGTAAATGTGATCTTCACGGCCACCCTCCTGCCCCAAATGCTTTATATAAAGAGAATTTCAGTTCAGATGGGGTAGGGCCTGGGCGTGGTGACAGCACTGCCCCCAGGGAGATGGGGTATGTGCCACCAGCTGCAGGGGTCGCTCACCTGAATGGTGTGGGACGGCTGCCCCGAGGCTGGGACAGTGGATGACTGCTCTCTCGCCGTCTCTTGCCTGTTTTCTGAACAGTTGAATCAGGTTCCTTAGCTCCTGGAGCAGAAGACAAGAATGTTTAATGGAAGTCGGATGGAGGGTAGCGTTGTGCCGGGGGTTTTGAAGGCTGTCTTCTGAAAAACTCCCTACTAGGTGTGGAGGCCACCGCTTTCATGCATCTTAAAGATCTTCCATTGTTTCCAGGCCTCCATCCTTTGAAATGATATGTCAGTGATTTCTCAGATTTCTGTTGCCCTGTATGTAATGTGTTATTTTTCTCTGGCTGCTTTCTTTTTCTTTAAATTTGGTTTTCAGCAATTTGACTGTGATATGCCTCTGCATGGTTTTCTTTGACTTGTGTTTTGATTGGGGTTCACTAAGCCTCTTGAGTCTAGTAATTTATGTTTTTTTAAATCATATTTTGGGGAATTTTTATTCAGTATTTGTTGATATTTTTCTGTCCCATTCTTGCCCTCCTTTTCTTGGGGACTCCGTTCTATGTATATTAGACCTTTTGATGTTGTCCCACAGTTTTCAGTGGCTCTGTTCATTTTTTTAAAATCTTTTTTATCTTTGATAATTTCTGTTGATCTGTCATCAAGTTTACTGACTTGTGTCTACACTGCTCTTAAGCTCATTGAGTCAGTTTTAAATTTCAGATACTGTATTTTCCAGTTCCAGAATTTCCATGTTTTTAAGAATAACAGTTTGTTTCTCTGCTGAGATTTCCTGTTTTGTTTTTGTTTTTTTCCCATTCTGAGTATGCTTTCCTTCATTGAGCACAGTTATGATAGCTACTTTAACGTCTTCGTCTGCTGATTCCAACGTATGGGTCATTTGAGTATTTGCTGTAATTGAGTTTTCTTTTTTCCTGAGGACTGGGTCATGTTTTTCTGGTTCTTTGTACATCACATCAAACAGTTTTGTATTAAACATTGTGAATGTTCTGAAGACTGTGGCTTTTGTTTTGTTTCTCTGAGAAGTGTTGAGATTTTAGTTTTAGCAGGCAGTTAATTTGGTTGGACTCAGACTGCACGTTCTCTCTCAAGTGGCAACGCAAATGTTAGTTCAGCCCTTTTGTCTTTAGCTGGTCTGCTTGCAAACAGTGCCAAGTAGGCATGGTTCAGGGGTGGCCCGGAGACTGGGCAGTTTATACACGGTACATGGAGCTCCCCCTATCCAGCTCTCTCCATGCTGGAATCTCCTTTCTTCCAGGGGCTGTGGCTGCCCCAAACTCTTTTCCTCATTCTTCAGGCCAGAAAGACTTGGGTGTCGTATGCGTGTTTAAGTCTTGCATGGTACCGACTTTGGCGTACTCTCAGGGCAAAAGCAACGGTGAGTCTCCCCGTGTCCGTAATTCCTTCCTAAATTTCAGCTCCCCTTCACAATTTGTTGCCTTCTCACTATCTAGTGCTTTCAGGTAATGCTGTTTTGGTATTTTTGTCCCGAGTTTACGTTACCGTCTACAGGAGGCTGGGTCTGGCTGGGGCTTTTTCAGCCATTCTGGAAGCAGGAGCCTCCAGGTGGTCTCTTTTTGGATACATGGCCCCGCCCAGAATTTTGGTTCAAGTTATTACTTTATTCTGACCAGTTAACACATCTTCTTCACTCTGCTTTATAGTCTAGAAAATTGTACTAAATAGGGTGGCCTTGTTGGAGCGTTGACTGGAAATGAGAACGTGAAAGTCTGTCCTTTTGGAGTTTTAAAACGTGGGCTGTTACGAAGGGGACGTTGTCATTCACAGTGTAGTCTTGCCCACTCAAAACATTGCCCATCTCTACGCTACGTACTCACTTGTTTCTCAGTCTTGTGACAGCCAGGCCCTTGATTCTTAATTTCTAGTTCTCTTCTCTGTAAAGGGTACAGCTCATTTACACAGGGAGCCTGGGAGGCCCTTTTTGAAGAGGTGATGTTTGAGCAGAAGCCTGAAGGATGTGAGAGAATGGACCACGTAAATTCTGGAGGAATATACAGAGAACGGCAAGTGCAAGAGGCTTGTTGGGTTCAGGACATGGCAGGGGGACCCAGTGTATTGGGGGTGGAGTGATCGACTGGAGAGTTTGAGCAGGTCAGAGGAGGCAGAGGCCAGCACATGTAGACCATGGTAAGGATTCCAGGTTTTATTCTCAGTGCATTAGCGTGCCAGCAGAGGGTTTTGAGCAGGGAGAAATATGGTATGTGTGCGACCGTGGGGAAAAGAGCAGGAACAGTTCAAAGGCTGTTGCAGTACTACTCTAGAGCACAGGCTCAGTAGTTGTGGCGCACGGGCTTAGTTGCTCTGCAGCATGTGGGATCTTCCCGGACCAGGGCTCGAACCCGTGTCCCCTGCATTGGTAGGCGGATTCTTAACAGCTGTGCCACCAGGGAAGCCCTGGGTTTTTTGTTTGTTTCTTTGTTTACAATATTTTACTTAATAATCAGGTGGCTACAGTTATAGCTCTCTTCTTCTGTTTGAGAATGGGCTATGGCTGTGAAGAATTACATAAAACAAAGTTACCAGAAATCAGAAATTAATAGCAGATATTATAGATGTGTGATATAAAGGAATTGCTGAAAAGTCATGTTGCATAAATGATTTACTAACTGCAGTAAATCAGTTCTTTAGATAATGTCCCCCCTCTTAGTTTGTATGTACTCTTTTTTACGAATTCAAAGTAAGGAATCTGAGACAGAGAATTTTATTGCTTTAGGTCACTTGACTAATTAATACCTAAATTAGAACTTAGGTATTAATTCCTAGTTCAGTGCATAGTTTTCTTTTTTCACCAAATCTAAGTTTCTTGGAAAGGCACAGCATGTGTGTGTGTGTGTGTGTGTGTGTGTATGTGTATGTATATATATATATATATGCACACACACACACACGCACTCATACATACATAGATACATAGTATATATATTTTACAAATTCAAGTAGGAAGAGGTTTTACTAATCTCATGTAATTGCTAACATTTTTGGAGCATTTTCAATGTGCTAGGTAGGCACTGTGTCATGCTGTTTATATGCATTCTCTCATTTGGTGGTGAACCTGTAACCTATGCTGTTTCACCTACAGTTTCACAGGGATCATTGGCAACTTTTTCTCTTATAAATTGAGACCATCTTATCTCATAACCTAAAACATATACTGTTTTTTTTTTATAATGCATTAGACTCAAATTTAAAGTTATAAATGGAAAACCAGTTTGCTGTGTTGCCTTCTTATTCCTTTTCCTTCCTTCTTTGCATTTCCCAGTTTTTTGCCCCTACCGCTCTGTTTATTAAATGAATGAGCTCCTTGAAAAATCAAGAAGTTTTGGTGCTGCTTCTTTTTCAGTTGTCTTTTCTGTTGATAACTCTTCACCCAGTCACCTCAAGCTCTGTTTCCCATGGGTCCTCACAAGTAGGTACACATGACCATGTGCTTCCTCTTGGACCTCATTTTCTTGCTTCCTGAGCTCTATGATGGGTTACTTTTTCAAGTTAGAGGAAAGGGGGGGATGGAGGACAAAAGTTAGTTGTTGTTTACCTTTATTGCCTGTAGGATGGCTTGACATAAAGTTCATTCTCAGAAATGGATTCATTACAGAAGTGTATTATGCAGGTGCATGTATTGTTGGAGATTGTGGGGTTTGGCTGGGCAAAATTTGATCTTAAAGAGAAAAAGGACAACATTATACGTGTATTTAAGTTGATGAATTTAGTAGGTGGCATTATGTGTTTGTATGGTGCTTTATAGTGTCCACGTACATTTTCAAATTTTACTACTTCCCAGGTAATGTTCTACTTTTTAGTGTTCTCTGCTCTTGATCTGCTGTATGACTTAGGCTGCTTCACTTAATCTCTTCATGTCCTATTTTTCTTTCCTACCAACTTCAGAGACATGCCTATGGCTCGTCATGAGCTGCTTTCAAAAAGATTCCATATTTAGGTAGTTCTTCTGTTTGAATCCAGATTCATTATTCTGCTTCACTTGAGCAACTATCACTTACTAAATTGTTGAAATGTTCCATTGTTCCTTGTAAATAGCAATAACTACTTACATTTTCATCCCTTAGATATTGAGATATTTGCTGTTAATTGGGACTCAGACTTATCATGGTAGCTAATTAAATACTTATGATGTGAATTGATACTTGGCTAATTAATGTGGGTTTGCTGATTCTGCCTGGATTTAGAAACCAAATGCCTGGTTAACACACTAGGAGAAAGGACCCTATTCGAGTAGCAGTTCTTTTATTATTCATAAACTCCAGAATTCCTCAAGAACCAGGCTGAGTGTTAATTGAAGATACTGATTGATTTTTGATCGTGCATACACTTTATACATTTGCACATGGTAGGGTTCTAGGCCGTGCTTGTTGGACTGTTCCGTTGATGATGAGAAGGGCGCCTTCATGAATGATGGTGAACAGAGAACTAGGGAGACATCATCAGGGAGTGTTGTGTGTGGAACAGGAAAAATGAGTGTTAGTGAGCACCACTTGTGGCCTGTTGTAGGTTGATGGATTTTTTTTGCTATAGAAAACTAGATTAGATACTGAGAGGTTTCAGTATATCCAGTGTTTATAGTTTTGATATATAAACTTCTCAAGTCTTTATTCTGTATTCTGAAAATAGGATGGACAGGGCCAAATTAGGTCCTATTTCCTGTTTATTCGTTTATTCATTCATTTATAAAACATTTGTTGAACATCTGCTGCATGCCAGGCACTGTGCTCTATACATTCTAGTCAGTGTCATACCAGTATTTAAATCAGTAACTTGAAGGTCAGTCTTTATGTTCACAAGTTACTAAGCTATAATCATAAGGCATGAAAAAAAATAGCCACTGTTGAGGGAGGGGGGAGTGTTGTTTTAATTTGGAAAAAAACAAAATAACATCAAAAAAAATGAGAATATTTCCTAAATGTGACATATTACTTCTGGTTGACTCACTTCTTTCACATTTGATCTGCCCTTTCGCAGATCTGCCTTTTCTCAGATCCTTTCTCAGATCCTTAGAGGCCAGTGCTGATCTGCATGTCTGCATTACAAATATTGGAATCTTTTCCTTGTTCTGATTTTGGTGCCAGAAAGGACAGCGGTTGGTTTGCTTGGCTTTTGTCTAGCCATTAAGCACTATAGCTCTGAAGCAAATTTGGTAGAAGAAAGCTTTTACTCCCCTCACCCTTTAATTTTAGTTTGTATTTGCAAACTTTGTAAGGTGGGAATCTCTTTTGGTTTATGGGGAAAAGGTGATCGTGCTTAAATTATGAGTTACATTTATTCAGAGTTTGCTTTACTGTCTCCTGGTGGTTGACTGTAAATCAGGGTGTCTCAGCAGTGGCACAGTAACATTTGGGCTGGATAATTCTGTTTTAGGGGACTGTCCTGTGCACTGTAGGATCTAGCAGCATCCCTGGCCTCTGCCCACTAGATGCAAGAAACTCCCCCCGCCCCCCCAAGTTGTGACAACCAACAATGTCCACAGATATTG
Organism: Aethalodelphis obliquidens; assembly: GCF_003676395.1. NCBI lineage: Eukaryota > Metazoa > Chordata > Mammalia > Artiodactyla > Delphinidae > Aethalodelphis > Aethalodelphis obliquidens. The sequence continues at coordinate 5,053,954 of NW_020838005.1, forward strand.
TCAAATGTCTCTTGGGGGGCAAAGTCACTCCTAGCTGAGAACCACCACTCCGAATCCTTAAAGCAGACCTACTGACCACAGTTGTTTGTGAGCTAACCACAAGTAAGCTGCTGCCATACTTGACGTTGTGTTTCTCTGAATCCTTAAAAGTTTTTCTTTTATTCTGACGGTTGTTGCTTCAGTTCCCTAATCCTGGGGATCTTACTGTCATCCCAGAGGAGTTGTGCCAGGATGAGCAGAGATGATGGTACATGTGATGTGTTCCTGGAATCCAGAAGACTTGTTCTTAATGGACCTGCCCCTTAATGGACTTTAATAGACTTTCTCAGAAAAGCTGCATGTGGAATCTAGGCCAACACATATTTGATATGAGGCCTTCAGCTCTAAGTCTTCCAAAGGACAAGCAGGTCCTCTTGATTGGATTTACTCTGTAATTAGACAAAAAGTTTGGCTACGTTCTAGGTATCAAATCATGATCATTTTAGTTTTTAATTGTTGTTTCTTGTTTTTATTTATTTATAAATTTATTTATTTTATTTATTTATTTTTGGCTGTGTTGGGTCTTCGTTGCTGCACACGGGCTTTCTCTAGTTGTGGCGATCAGGGGCTACTCTTTGTTGCGGTGCGCAGCCTTCTCGTTGCGGTGGCTTCTCTTGTTGCGGAGCATGGGCCCTAGGCACGCGGGCTTCAGGAGTTGTGACACTTGGGCTCAGTAGTTGTGGCGCACAGGCTTAGTTTCTCTGCAGCATGTGGGATCTTCCTGGACCAGGGCTCGAATCCGTGTCCCCTGCACTGGCAGGTGGATTCTTAACCACTGCGCCACCTGGGAAGCCCTTGTATCTTGTTTTTTTTTTTTTTCTGTGGTACGCGGGCCTCTCACTGTTGTGGCCTCTCCCGTTGCGGAGCACAGGCTCCGGATGCACAGGCTCAGCGGCCATGGCTCACGGGCCTAGCTGCTCCTCGGCATGTGGGATCTTCCCAGACCGGGGCACGAACCTGTGTCCCCTGCATCGGCAGGCGGACTCTCAACCACTGCACCACCAGGGAAGCCCTGTATCTTGTTTTTAGACCAAGGTTTTTTGTAGGGTTGTCAAGTTTGGCTGATAAACAACTTGCATTTTTGCACACAACATGGTGCTGTGACGATTTAGCAGAGAGGTTGCTTACTTATGTTCATACACATGACAAGTGGTAGAATTGGAATCTGAACGCAAGTTTTTCTGGTTGACTTCAAAGCCATGCTTTTTCCTCTGTACCAGCGCCTGTCAAAATTTAATGTGCATAGGACTCGGGGATCTTGTTAAAATGCAGGTCGGTCCTGACTTGGCAGGTTTAGGGAGGGCTGCATTTCTGCATTTCTGGCAGAGTCCCAGATGATGCCCGTGCTGCCGGTCTTTGGATTGTATTTTGAGTACTGGAGCTCTGTACTATGTTCTTGGATTGTTAATTGTGCTGTAGGTAATCCTCCTGGTGGTTAACTCACAAAATTGGTAATCTACAATTGAATATTCAAGAATTGGATGTTTCACGGATTTTTTTTTCTCATTTTAAGCTATGTGTATTCCCTGGTAGAGCCGAGGGACAGCTGTTCTCACCTGAACTGGCAGCGTTGCAGGTCTGTGTTAAGTGAATGCCGGGCACATTAGGACAGTAACATGAATGACCCGAGGGTAGCTTGTGGGGCAAGCGTTCGAGTGAACAGCTGCCGTAGTCTGCTGATTCTGGGGTGGACGTTAGTTTACATTTCCACATCTCTGAAATTGGGTGTTTCCTAAGATAGACAGCATATCACCAAGGTTGGCATTTGTCTTCGGCTACTTCTGGCCACCCTCCCACTCCCTGAGGTAGAGCCAGGAAGATACCATGGTGAGCACGTGGCCTTCTCCCCCTTCTTGCTCCTCTCTTTTTCCTGACCCAGGGTTCAGTGCCTTTGTTCTGTCACTGCTGAACCCGAGCTTGGGAGGTCTGGGCTGCAAGCTCAGGGATTTTTATATTGGTCAAAAGTGCTGCAGGGCAGGGCTTCCCTGGTGGCGCAGTGGTTGAGAGTCCGCCTGCCGATGCAGGGGACGGGGGTTCGTGCCCCGGCCCGCGAAGATCCCACGTGCTGCGGAGCGGCTGGGCCCGTGAGCCATGGCCGCTGAGCCTGCGAGTCCGGAGTCTGTGCTCCGCAACGGAAAAACGTGCTGCAGGGCAAGATGGGTTTCTCTGCCTATTGCTTGGCTCTCTGTAGTAGCAAATCTGTTACAGATTTTTCCTTGTCTTGGTAGGAACTCCTCCAGGACTGAGGTAAAGTTTTAAAAAGCTCTTTATTAAACATTCTAAATGATAAACTTTCACATCTTTATTGTTTGGCAGCGTTTTTATTTCTTGATGGTACACAAATTAATAATACATTTTCCATGGGGCTTTCGTTGGATGAGATTTATAAACATAATCGAAGTTTAGCAGAGAAGCACTGATTTGGAGTTGGGGTTATTAGTTAGAGTCTAGCTCTGCCACTTGCCAGTCGTCCACATGTAAAGTGAAAGTTGACTGATCTCCAAGGCCCTTCTGGCTCTGAACTAATTGGATTCTAAGTGTGCTAGAATGAATTAATTGAAATATGACGACTCTGCCTTAAGAACACAGAAGAAGTGATTACTTTTGACGAGGTTGGGGATTGACAGGTGGCATCTGAACTGGGTCTCCAGGGGGAGAATAATGTGGTAGAGGAATAGGAGAAAGAGTATTTTAAGCCGAAGGGACCATACTCGTGAGGTCATGGGAGTACCTTTGAAACCATTCATAAACTTTCAGACTCTGGATAAAATTACATTCCTTATGCTACATGGAGGTTAGCCTCATTACAAGTAAGGTGTTTTGTTAAAAGTGAGATGACCCTTCTTGGCTTTCCAAAAAGGTGATTGCTCAAGAAGTTCTCTTTGTTTCTGGTTTTTGAGAATAAAATGATGGTTCCCCACTAGCTGGATTAATTAGGTATAGAAACCGTAAAAATAAAATGAGCTATCAAAGTACTGAGTATGTTCATCCTTGTTTATTTGAGTTATCAGGGACAAGGTGAATAATAAAGCTACTACCTATGTTATAGTAAACTATGCTTATCTGAGGCAGGTTTAAATAATTTTTAAAATCATAATGTAGTTCTACCATTTGGGCACTAATCTTTGTTTTGTGAAGAAATTACTGCTTTTCATAGTGGGTCACTTTGGATAGAGATTCTTTGAATTGGGAATTTCTTTGGAAACAAAAGCTGTTAGTTTTACTGGATCAGGTACACCTTGAAAGAAAAACCTCTTGTAAGCGTAGTCAGTGTTGCAGGTAGGAATTGGAAAAGTGAAGTAATAAGTAATTAACCTCAACCGGATGGACTGTCCTTCGTTCTTTTATACCAAAGAGAAAGGCCTTAAAATTGGGGGTCAGAAATTACATAGACTCAAGGGAGTTCTGAGTTTGGTTTTAAAGGGGATTCCAGGGCTGAGAATCATAATCTCAGTTCTACTCTGCCACCTTGTGTTCTCTTGGGAAACTTACTTTTAATTTCCCTAGACTGTGTTTCTTGCATACGTAAAATAATCCTCAGCTTTAGCTTGTTTCACAGAAAAATTAGTTAGCAAATGAATACAGCTTAAAATGTGAAATCTTTATACATTTGCTGAAATATGAGGCAATTTCTGTTCCTAAAAGGCGTATGCTAGATTTTACAAGTGGTAGGTAAGCAGGCGAAATTATTCAGGACGTTTAGCCACAGTCTGCTTTGACCTAAAGGCAGTTATGCTTTTGCATTGAACGATGCAGCATTGACCGTTAAGTGTTTTTCCTTCCTCTTTACAGGTGGTCCGTACTGAGAAGAACAGTTTGAACAATCGATTCCTGCCCTGGAATGAAATCGAGACAGAGGCCATCCTGTCTATTGATGATGACGCTCACCTCCGCCACGATGAAATCATGTTTGGGTTCCGGTGAGGAGCTGATTTTCAATTACGAAACCCTTTTGTTTGCAAGTGACAGGAAACTAACTCAAAACCTGGATTAGGCAGCCAAATGAATTTCAAAGCTGATAGTAACTGAGACATCTTATTGGGCTTAGATATCCCACTTTGAGGGAACAGTACAGGTGAGGGAATGGAGTAGATCAGGGCCACTCAGGGTGTGTCCTGGACTGGTACGCTGGCCCATGAACAGTTTATTACCTGTCCACAGTGAGAAGTACAAAAATTGAGAGTAGGCATTTAGAAACTTTAAAATGATTTGATATTTACCATGACATCCAAGTGTGAACTTTTTTCATATAATTCATTTTTTGGGTAACATTTATTGAATATAATTCATACATCATACAGTTCACTCATTTAAGTGTACCATTCAGTGGTTTTTAGTATAATTACAGAGTTGTGCAACCATCACCATAATCTAGTTTAGAAATCTTCATTACCACCAAAAGAAATCCAGTGCCCATTAACAGTCATTCCCCATTTTTCTCCAGCTCCTCTGAGACCTTGGCAACCATTAATGTACTTTGTTTCTCTATAAATTTTCCTTTTACAGACATTCCATATACATGGTACCATATAATATGTGCTCTTTGGTAACTGGTTTCTTTCACTTAACATAGTGTTTTCAAGGTTCATCCATCTTGTAGCATCTGTCAGTACTTCATCCATTTTGTATGGACGTACACATTTTGTTTGTCCATTTATCCATTGATGGACATTTGGGTTGTTTCTACTCCTTGGCTATTGTGATTAGTGCTGCTATGAACATTCACGTACAAGTTTGTATATGAACATTTCCTTTCTCTTAGATATATACCTTGGAGTGGAATTGCTGGATCATATAGTATCTCTTCGTTTAACATTTTGAGGAACTACACTCCTGTTTTCCAAAGTGGCTGCACCATTTTATATTGTACCAGCAGTGAATAAGCGTTCCATTTTCTCCACATCCTTGTCAACACTTGTTATTTTCCATTTTTTATTTATAGCCCTCCTACTGGGTGTGAAGTGGTATTTCATTGTAGTTTTGACTTGCATTTCCCTAATGACTCATGTTATTGGCTATCTTTTCATGTGCTTAATAACAATTTATGTATCTTCTTTGAAGAAACGTCTATTGAGATCCTTTGCCCATTGTTATTTGGGTGGTTTTTTTATTATTGAGTTGAAAGAGTTCTCTAGAACTCTTACATGAGTAAGAGTTGATTCGCAAATTTTTTCTCCTGTTCTGTGGGTTGTCATTTCACTTTCTTGATGGTGTCCTTCAAAGCACAAAAGCTTTTCATTTTAATGAAGTCCAGTTTGTCTATGTTTTCTGTGGTTACTTGTGTTTTTGATGTCATATGTAAGAAACCATGTGATTCATTTTTATTGTATTTTACAGAAGCATGAATAAGCCAGGGGAACATTACTTGTTTGCCACAGATAGTTTGAGAAGATCTTGGAGATCTTGTTCAAATTAAGTACAGATCCAGGATGGAGAACTCTTTTTCTCTGTGCTTTTGTTCCATTCACTGAAAGCCTGGCCTGACCCCTAGCTTTCAGGCTTCCTTTGGTTTAAGTGGATAAGTGCAGATGCTCAGATGAAAGGAGCAGCGGCTTTATTGCTGTATTTGTCTTAGGTCCATCTATAAAGAATTATTTGACATATTTCTGACAAATCAGAACATCTGTTCTTCCTCTCCCTCACCCAGCCTCTCATTTCCTTTGACTTCTTCCTCCTACTATATTATTGAGGCAAGAGTCTGTTGTGAGCAGTGATAAAAATCCCACTGGAATGTGTTCCTCTGTACCATGACCGTAAGAAGCCAGCTCTCTTTACTTGTTTTTACGAAAGGAAAAAAAGCCATGTGATGGTTCCAGAAATGGGCTTTTGCCATCACAGTTGTTGTTATTAATGGTGGTGGGGAGGGGAGGGAAGGTGGTGTATTTCTGATACAGCATGATGCAGTTTAGAGCATGCTAAAGGACTGGGAGCTGTGAACAGAGTCATGGGATGTTAACAGGAGAATTGCCAGTCAGCGCTAGATCCCAAGAATGATTAGATAAAGGGTCCTGCTTTGATGAGTTTGAAGCTTATTAAGATAGCTGGCACTTGCTATCTTCTATGGCTCTTGATTTAAGAAGTTTTTTTTTAAAACTAATTAATTAATTTATTTTTGGCAGCGTTGGGTCTTCGTTGCTGTGCATGGGCTTTCTCTAGTTGCGGCGAGCAGGGTCTACTCTTCGTTGCAGTGTGCAGGCTTCTCATTGCGGTGGCTTCTCTTGTTGCGGAGCACGGGCTCTAGGTGCGCAGGCTTCAGAAGTTGTGGCATGCAGGCTTCAGTAGTTGTGGTGTGTGGGCTCAGTAGTTGTGGCTCGTGGGCTCTAGAGCTCGGGCTCAGTAGTTGTGGCATGCGGGCTTAGTTGCCCCACAGTATGTGGGATCTTCCCAGACCAGGGCTCGAACCCATGTCTCCCACATTGGCAGGTGGATTCTTAACCACTGCGCCACCAGGGAAGTCCCTAGGAAGATCTTTGATCTTTTCCATTTGTCAACAGATTTCCAAGTGGTGAGAGAATAATAGGAAGCCTTATGACTGATGATATTGAGTATCTTTTCATGTGCTCAGTGACTGTTTGTATATCTTCTTTGGAGAAATGTCTATTCAGATCCTTTGCCTTTTTATTATTGAGCTGTAAGAGTCTCCTAACAGTCATTTGAAATTTGAGGTTTAGCCTCTGGTTATGACTGGTGAATTATCTCTGGCTCGACTTCTAAACCTTTTATTGTCCTGACTCTGTTCTCATTTGTTTGGGCATCCTTTGATCTAAAAACTTTGTTTTCGAATTAGAGTTTTCATCTTTTCCAGATAAGACTTTTAAGGAACCTCCATACTGTTCTCCATAGTGGCTGCACCAATTTACATTCCCACCAACAGTGTAGGAGGGTCCCCTTTTCAAAAAGATAAATGCACCCCAATGTTCATTGCAGCACTATTTACAGTAGCCAAGACATGGAAGCAGCCTAAGTGTCCATCAACAGATAAATGGATAAAGAAGCTGTGGTATATGTATATACAATGAAGTACTACTCAGCCATAAGAAAAGAATGAAATAATGCCATTTGCTGCAACCTTGTTGGACCTAGAGATTATCAAACTTAGTGAAGCAAGACAGAGAAAGGCAAATAACGTGATATCACTTATATGTGGAATCTAAAAAAATGATGCAAGTGAATTTACTTACAAAACAGACATAGACTCACAGACATAGAAAACAATCTTATGGTTACCAAAGGGGAAAGTGGGGGGAGGGATAAATTAGGAATTTGGGATGAAAAGATATACACTACTATATATAAAATAGATAACGAGGACCTACTATATAGCATGGGGGAGTATATTCAATATCTTGTAATAACCTATAATGGAAAAGAATCTGAAAAATAATATATATATATGTATAACTGAATCACTTGTAAATCAACTGCACTTTGATTTTAAATAAATAAATAGAAATTCTCCCTCTGGCAAAAGATAATATGGATCTTGGCAAGCTTCAGCTTACACAGCAAGGAAGGAAACAGGTATGTTCTTAAGGGACAGATATAGAGACCCAAGAGAACTGAAAACTTATGTCTGTACAGAAGCAGTACATGAATGTTCATAGCAGCATTATTTATAATAAGAGTCAATGAGTATAAATATGATTCTACTTACATGAGGCATCCAGAGTAGTCAGATTCATAGAGACAGAAAGTAGGTGGTGGCTGCCTGGGGCTGGAGGAGGGCAAGAATGCCGAGTTAGTGTTCAGTGGGTCAGAGTTTCAGGCTGGGAAGGTGAAGAAATTCTGGAGATTGATGATCATACAACAGTGTGAATATTCTTAATGCCATCAAACTGTACACTTGAAAATGATTAAAATGGTAAATTTTATGTTACATACATTTTGCCACACACCAAAAAAATCAGTTGTCAAAAAAAACTAAAAGAAGTATAAACAGCCCAAATGTCCATCAACTGATGAATGGATAAACAAACCGTGGTATATGCATACAATGGAATATTATTTGGCAACAAAAAGGAATGAAGTTCAAGGGTGAACCTGCTACAGCATGGGTGAACCTTGAAAACAGGCCAAGTAAAATAAGCTAGTCACATAATATATGAATCCATTTATATGAAATGTCCACAACAAGCAAATCTGTGGAGACAGAAAGTAGATTAGTGGTTGCCGTGGGATGGGGAGGGGGAAAATGGGGAGGGACTGCTAATGGTTATGGAGTTTCTTTTTGGGGTGATGAAAATATTCTGAAATGAGGTAGTGGTGATGGTTGCATAGCTCTGTGAATATACTAAAACCCAGTGAGTCGTACACTTTTAAGCTAGTGAGTTTTATGGTATGTGATTTATGTCTCGGTAAACTTTATTTTCAAAAAAGGTGATAGTGTAAGCTGTATGAGGAGGGATGGGGTTGTGGACTGGAAGGTAGGTCTCTCTTCCTGGATCCAAGTATCTCTGTCATCTTGGCCCAGAATTTTTTAATTCCACCACTGGATCTGATATTGATCTTTTTCTCTGTTTGCCATTGCTCTGCTTTGAGGTTTCTTTTCCAAAGGGAGCTAATCAAAACCTTTTTCCTTCACCATGGTTTGGTACACATTCCTTAATATTTTATTTTGGAGAGGAGGAAAAGGCTTACATAATATCATAGGAACATGGAATTTGGAAAAGACTATTGTTTTAGATGGTCAGGAAGCAAAATCTCACCTTATTTTTTAAATACATTTTTTGATTATTAGTTGATTTTACCCTTTATTTTCTTACTGCATTTCAAATCATTTGGTTCTTAATGAATCAGAGGGAGAAACATGGAAATATAACCAAGAAGGATGAGCCTGTCTCTTTGTGTGACGTAGTCCATATTACTTTAATGTACTCAATATCTTTAATATACTGATCTTTATTCAAAACCATTTGCCTAAGTTTTGAAGATCAGAAAAATCAGTTTTAAATTAAATATTAGCAGTAACATGACCTTTTGCTTCATTCAGGTAACTTATTAAATCGTTTTGAGTCTCATAGGATTGCAAGAAAAAGAAATCATCGTTATTTAAAATAATGTAAATATTTGAATTGTCAGGTTTTTTTTTAACTTGACTATATTAATATGGAAATGATGGGCCACAGTTTGTGCCATGAGAAGGTTGAATTGATGCACTTATTTCAAAGGTGATAGTATGTAAATCTGAAATGTTAACAGAAGAACGTTAGTCGTGACTCACATTCTTCAGTGGAATAGTATCTTGATTTCATTATTTAAAAATTTCTCTTTAGTTGTTTGGCAAAGTTGAATTTATCCAGTGAATTTTCTTTAAGTTTGAGCTATAGAATTACCTTTGAAACTTTTTCCCTAACATATTTTGTAGGTAATTGGAGCATTAACACAGTTGAAAAATAATTCATTAAAGATAAGGTGTACTGGGAGTTCCCTGGTGGTCTGGTGGTCCGGATTCCACACTTTCACTGCCGGGGCCCTCAGTTCCTGGTCAGGGAACTGAGATTCCACAAGCCACATGGTACAGCCAAAAAAAAAAAAAAAAGAGGATAAGGTATACATACCAAAGCATGATCTATGATACTGCACATAGGTTGAAAATACTTAGTGCAGCATAATTTGAATATAATGTTAAGGGACTGGTTATGTGTAACACTTTTATACTTAAATTGATATTTTAACATGCCTAACTTTCCGATTCCACTGAGACCTTACTATCTGAAAGTCCTGATGCCTCATCCCAAGGACTTGAGCCTTTACTTGCATTTGTCTGGTGCTTGTGCTTCCATGCTGATTTTTTCCTTATTATTTAACATAATTAATACCTAGTTGGGCATTGACAGCCTTTAACAAATTGGATATGTTGCCTTTTGATATCATGTAGCAAAGGATAGTCTACCTTATTAAAAACTGTATATATTGACTTAAATCAGCCAAATCTGATAATTAAAATAGTGTTTCGCATTCTTTCTTCTGCTGATATTTCGGGACTAGTAGGATCAATAAGCATTTGAAGAGATCAGTATCTTTAGGAGTATTGATATAGCATTTGGATATGCCATTGGTATTTATTAGCAATCCTTACATTCTGTAAATGTCAAAATGTATTATTAAAACATTTTAGAGCTTTTTAGGTTAGTAATTGGGAGTCAGTTTTAGGAGATAAATTAGGACAGAGGTGTAGGGATTTGGGTGGGATGTGGCAGAAAGCCCATTTAGACAGCTGCAAAGTTGTGATAGAAGTTGTAGTGTCTCATCTGTTGGACTAGATTAGTCGCTTTCAAACTTAATAGGAGAGGAACTCTTTTGACCTGAAATCTTACGTGTTTTAGGAGTTGAAGTTCCACGAGTGATGAAGGAGTTTCTTAGGCAGTTTAAATCACCGTTGGGGTGAGGTGGAGTGGGGAGGTGATGGTCTATTGTTTATGGGACCCCCGAAGCACTTCTGCAAGGATGTAGGGTGCTGTGGAACATAAGTGCTTTCAGCTCTATGATTTTAGCCTGTGAAACTGATTTTATTTGTTGTACCTTACCTATAAATTTGAGGATGTTATAAAGGTTTATCCTGGAAACGTTGAATTCTCAATTTATTTCTTGCATTTATGAAGTCTTTCATTTGTATGGTTCTGTAGACCACTTCTTTTCATGCTGTAGGTTTCTACCTGAGCTCTGCTCAAATCAGGAATTAAGACTGTTGCACCTAACTCCAGGCAGCAGTGTCCTATTTAGACCAGTGGTCTCTAAGCTTTCTTTTTTTTTTTCTTCTGGCCGTGCCGTGCGGCATGTGGGATCCTAGTTCCCCAACCAGCGATCCAACCCCAGTCCTCTGCAGTGGAAGCACACAGTCTTATCCACTGGACCACCAGGGAATTCCCCTCTAAGCTTTTTTTTATAGTGTACCCGCTCAGTAAAAGAGAAGTTAAGTGTGCAATACACATAAATTATATACAAGTCCTAATATGTCATACACATTAAAAATAAACCGTTTTAGAAATTAAATAAGATTAAAAATAAATAGATATAAAAATCATCTTCTTCCTGCTTTTTAGCAGATTGCTATACTTATCCCATTCTGGAGACCTTTAATGCCTTAGACCCTTAGATCCTTTCTGTGTTATTCCAGCTTTTTCCTTCTATAAGGGCTGGAGAGATGCTGGCTGCCAGAAGTTAGAGGATCAATAAACAGGTACTTATTAAGGAAGCTGTGGGTGACACTGTTTATTTTTTTATGGCCACGTGGCTTGTGGGATCTTAGTTCCCCAACCAGGTATTGAACCTGCGCCCTCAGCAGTGAAAGCACGGAGTCCCAACCACTGGACCGGAGGGAATTCCTGACACTGTTTGTTTTTATCCTTTTTATCTTGTGATTGATAGGGTATATACAGTTGTTTGTTTTTTTTTAAAAGAAGTAACAGCCCAAAGAGTCAGAGTCTGCAAAATAGAGGCAATAATTTTAAACGTTTCTGATAACCTTAGAGCTTTGTACTCAGGAGTGTGCATATACTTGTGTTTTTTGAGGGTGTGGAGAGAAGCACGGGACCGCATTGTGGGTTTCCCTGGCCGTTACCATGCGTGGGACATCCCTCATCAGTCCTGGCTCTACAACTCCAACTACTCCTGTGAGCTGTCCATGGTGCTGACAGGTGCTGCCTTCTTCCACAAGGTAAGAAAAAGCTGGTAGGATTGACACGAACTTGGTAGGAGTTGAGCCTTTGTGGGGCAGTGAAATGCTGCTTTAAAGTTAGCTCTGCTAGCGCTTCTTATATATCGCTTCTCTGCTAGAATTAAGTTATTTCTGTTTTTAAAGACAGTGATCAAGATGATTAGAGCAACGCTAGAATAAAAAGTCCGGATGAGAAGGCTGCCTGTATAATTGCACGTAGGTCAATAGGAAAATCAGTATATCTTCCCGGGCACTGGCTCTCCCTCTGTAAAATTGAGGGCATTGGGCCAAAATGTTGTCCAGTTTCCCCACAACCATTCCAGACATGACCTGGTCAACAGAAGGCTGAACCTGGCCCTCTTCTGACTCAACCACCTCTAGCCCAAGCCCCACCACAAACCTCTGTCTGTTGGGGCTCTGCAAGTTCTAGTTGATTCCTTAGAGCTTTTAATTTTCATGTTGCCTCACATCCTGGTTTTCGTTGAAAATTTACTGTGCAAATCCTTCCAGTCATTACTCCTCTCCTGTACTGTTGTCGCTAAACTGTTCTGTTTTCTTGCTCCTGACTCATCTTCCCTCTACATGTTATCTGTTCTGTAAAGTAGCCACTGGCCACATGTGGCTACTTGGCACTTGAAATATGACTAGTCAGTGTTGAGATGTGCTCCACGTATAAAGTACGCAGCAGACTTTGAAAACTTAGCGTGAAAGAAAGAGTGTAAACTATCTCAGTAATTTTTTATATTGATTGTATGTGAAAGTGCAATTATTTTGGATACACTGGGTTAAATAAAATATATTACTAATTAGTTTTACTGTTTCTTTTTATTTCTTAAAAACGTGGCTACTAGAAAATTTAAAATGACAATTGTGACTCTCAGTGTATTTCTGTTGGTTAGTGCTGCACTATACCTTCCCTCCCAAGTCCTCCCTCTGGGTTCTGAAGAATCCCTGTTTTGAGATCGCCAAACTGCCTCCACCCCCCACTTCACAGCGCATCTCCTCCATCTCCTTGATCTGATTGAAACCTGACTTGTCTCCGAGGACAGTGCTTTCCTTTTATTCCTTCCAGGGCCAGTGATTGAAGCTACTCATTTCCCCCGATTTGTACTTTGGAGCAAGGTGTAGAGAACCATTTGCACTGCTTAGTGGTGACACTTCTAGACAGTTACTTCTCACCTATCATGTAAAATCTCATTTGAGGTTCATGGTGTCTGCCTTGTTGCTCCATCTGCCAGCCTCCTACTAATCATCCCTTCATGGTCATCAAAGATGTTAGCACCTGGCCCATCACGCTGATCTCCACTCCATGCCCTCCTGGAAGACCCATCCAGCGCACTGTCTCCCTGTAATTGTCGAAGTATCACAGGGTTCTACTTCTGTCTAGCGCTCTTCTTTTTTTAATTTAATTTTTATTTTATATTGGCGTAAGTTGATTTACAGTGTTTTAGTTTCAGGTGTACAGCAAAGTGATTCAGTTATACATACACATATATCTATTCTTTTTCAGATTCTTTTCCCATATAGGTTATTACAGAATACTGTAATACAGAGTTAGAGTTCCCTGTGCTATACAGTAGGTCCTTGTTGATTATTTTATATATAGCTGTCTAGTGCTCTTCTTACTTTGTGTTTTCCTTAAATGTTCTCTTGTACTCTCAGTGTCTTGTGGCTTTTCTTAGCATCCGTAAGCTGGCGATTTCCATCCTTATGTTCCAGCCAAGGCCTTTCCTTGAGAGCTTTACTCGTGTATTTAATTGTTTTCAGGACATCCCCTGTATGTCCCTCTGGTACTTCAAGCTGAACTTTTCCCCAAAAAACTGATTATCTCTCCCCCCACCCCACCTTCAAATCTTTTGTCCCTCATATATTTCACATCTCAGAGGTGACATCTTGCAAGTCTCCTCAGTTTTACCTTAAAAGTCATCTTACCGGCAGCATTTTGAACCAGCCTTAAGAGGTCATTACACTCTCGCTTTTTTTTTTTCTTTTTAAAATTTAATGTGTGAAGCTGCTATGCTCATCCCATTCTTGAACTTGGCTCTCATGATTATTTTCCAAACTTGTGGGCTTTGGTTGGGCTGTGAGTAGAATTAGAAAGCATCGGGCTGAGAAACTACACCTAACTAGGAGTCATTTATTTTCACACTGGTCATTTGAGAAAAGTTTTAGCAGTGCATACTCACACCGTGAGAATTTACTTGTCTTCTGGAAAGTCTACCTTATCAAATCTCTGCTTGCTCTTTAAAGATAACAATAGTTAGATCCCTTTACTTTTTTTTTTTGGCCACACTACGCAGCTTGCGGGATCTTAGTTCCCCAACCAGGGATCGAATCCGCAACCCCTGCAGTGGAAGCACAGAGTCTTAACCACTGGACCGCCAGGGAAGTCCCAGATCCCTTTACTTTTAAGTAATAAATAATTGACTTAATAAAACTTAGGTTTGTTTTTTCTCTTTGAAAATCTAGGGCAAGGTTTACAAACTAGCTGCCCTGAAGCCTTCTGTGGTTACAGATGTTTATTTAGCCCCCTGGTGATGTCCCATACACTGCCAGGTTTTAAAAATCAGAGAATTTTACAAAAAGATCTGGACTTCAGTGAAAATGGAGATCAGGTCATACTGGAGCAGGGTTCCTGCCTGGCACCAGCTGGCTGGAGCTGCATAGCCACCGTTCCCTGGAGGAGGACACGTGTGTGCTTACTTGTCCCGTGACTGTATTTTTCTTACAGCCGTTTCTTTAACATGTGTATTATTTATTTGCCTTCCTTGTTTGGCCCTTGAAAGCAACTAAGTTGGTCATCCCTAATCTAGAGCAATCAAGTTTTTTTTTTTTTTTTTTATCCTAAGTGCCTATCAGTAAAATACTTTGGTATCTCACAAATGTATATATTTATTTATAAATTATAATATGCATACTACTGTACTTACAGAAATTTTTCTAAGGTTGAGATAAAGATGAAAGAGTTTCACAGTAATATTCTCACTAAATGCTTAAATTTTAGTGAAAGCAATATGATTGAATATGCTTTATTATTTTTGAAAATCTTGATTCGACACTGTGTATTATGGCAACTCAGAGGTCTAAATTAAGCATGTATTTTTTTAATTTAACATCTTTATTGGAGTATAATTGCTTTACAATGGTGTGTTAGTTTCTTCTGTATAACAAAGTGAATCAGCTATACGTATACATATATCCCCATATCTCCTCCCTCTTGCGTCTCCCTCCCACCCTCCCTATCCCACTCATCTAGGTGGACACAAAGCACCGAGCTGATCTCCCTGTGCTATGCAGCTGCTTCTCACTAGCTATCTATTTTACATTTGGTAGTGTATATATATCCAAAATTAAGCATATTTCTGATACTTGGTTTTAATCACTGCCCCTGGAAGAAATACCTTATTGTCATGCTTCCTAAGTTGTGATACTTATCCACCAATTTGGTAGCATTTTGTTGAAATTGGACTAGAATTTCCATCTTCTACGATGCGTTCAGTTTTTTTTAGCAAACTAATGAGAAGATGTTACATTTTTATATTTTAGAGTAGGTTCTAAATTCACTGAAGCTTTTCATTTAGAAGATTTTTAAACAGGTTACAAAAGTTTTTCTATATTTTAAAAATGATTTTTGGCATGAAAAAATCACATAATAGTGGCAATACTTCTAAACATTTGTTTTCATAATGCTTTCTCCGTATATTTTTAAGTCAGTTCTTTCTTTTTTCTTTTATAATGTCACATTTCCCTTGATAAAGATATGGATTGTATTCAATTAATAAATATTCTCATTAGCCTACTGATGACAGTCACTGGCCATTTAAAGGGTACACAGATTTTAATCACCTGTCTTTTTGTAAAAGAAAAATGTGTAATTCATCTTTTAAGTTCACCATCTCTTAAGTACTTTGCCACAAGATACCCAGCAAACCACTTTTTGGTACAAAAATTTTATGATTATTTCGCTACATAGATTCTACTATTTAAGGTAGTAAGGTTTTATTAGGCACCTCACCTGTTCATCGTCAGCATATTGCAACACATCACCATTAACATTTGCTGTTTTATGGCATTTGCCCATTTCTGTGGTGTAAATATTCTTACCATGGCCGAGTTCAAGTTATCAGTATGAGTCAATGAACATGGTGTTTGGAAGAGATGGCCAGGTCCATGCCAGTTATATAGTATTTTCACCATACAGATATGATAGACATAAACAGCCTCAAGATGACAGTTAATGTGGGACATCCCTGGCGGTACAGTGGTTAAGACTGCACTTCGACTGCAGGGGGCACGGGTTTGATCCCTGGTTAGGGAACTAGGATCCCGCATGCCATGAGGCATGACCAAACAATTAAAAAACAAAAAAAAGATGACAGTAAATGTAATAAATAATTGTAAAATGTATTAATTAGTTAACTAATAAATGATGAGCTTTAGGTATTTATTGGCTTTTACTGTAAATTTTAGTATAACTTATTTAATTTTAAGTATATGTAATTATATTTTTAATGGCTACTTTTCATAACAAGCTCACAAAATTCTTAAATAGTCTCACAAAACCCCTGAAAATTTAGCAGTCGACATTCACTGGCAGGTTTGAGCTAGCACAAACCATTCTGTGGGCCTTGCGGGGCATTTTAAGAACTTAGGCTTTTACTCTGAGTGAGATGAGAAGCCTTTCAGGGGTTTGGAGTAAAGGAGAGATGAGCTCAGTTGGACTTGTGTGTTTTTTTGTTCTGTTTTGTTTTGTTTTTTTGCGGTACGCGGGCTTCTCACTGTTGCGGCCTCTCCCGTTGCGGAGCACGGGGTCCGGATGCGCAGGCTCAGCGGCCATGGCGCACGGGCCCAGCCGCTCCGCGGCATGTGGGAGCTTCCCAGACCGGGGCACAAATCCGTGTCCCCTGCATCGGCAGGCGGACTCTCAACCACTGCACCACCAGGGAAGCCCTGGACTTGTGTCTTAACACGATTGCTCTGCTGTGCTGAGAATGGACTGTAGGGAGGAAAATATGGCAGCAGGGAGGCTGTTTAGGGGACTGTATGAATAATGCGGGCCAGAGGTGTTGGTGGCTTGGAGCAGGGGGTAGCCGGTGCCAATAGTGAGAAGCGAGGCACGGAGGGATCGGATGTCTCATGGCTCAGTGACTTATTGAGGTCTGAGAAGATAACCAGGCTTTCCCCCTTGCGTATCCCTTATTGCCTTTGTCAGAGAGAGAGAAGGTTGTTCAGCTGAACTAGTGTCCCACCTAATTTGATAAATCTTTATATTGTTGCAGAATCACTATGGTACCAAGGAGATTACACGGCGTTTTGATTCTCCAAGGGGGTGATAAGGGCAATTTGGACGGGCTGATTCTTCACTGCAGAAGGTCTGCCTTGCGGGGTGTTTAGCATCCCTGGACCCGACTCCCTAAACGCCAGTGGCGCTTCTCAGCGATTGCCATACCCCACCACCCACCACCACACCCTTCCTTCCAAGCATATTTTTGCTGAAAGCTAAAGAACTGTGGCCTCTGACAAAGTATATGATTCTGTTTCTACCTGACAGTATTATGCCTACCTGTATTCTTACGTGATGCCCCAGGCCATCCGAGATATGGTGGACGAATACATCAACTGTGAGGACATCGCCATGAACTTCCTCGTCTCCCACATCACTCGGAAACCCCCCATCAAGGTGAGGTCCTCTCACTTACGGGACTGGGGGCACACGTGTACTTAATTCACTTATTTTGTAGTTGTGCGGTGGGTAACAACCGTACCTCAGAGTCCTCATCCATAAAATGGGGACGATGACGCCGCCAACTAAATAAGATCGTCTTAGGGTTAATTGAGCTGTTCATACAGGGGCTCTTCACTTCCTAGGCGTAAATGGATAGAAATCAGAGGGTTTGGAGCTTGAATGGGAAAAATATTACATCTTTAATTTTCACTAATCTCAAACTGGAATTTATCCTTTTTATCAGTTATGAAACAGGCTATAATTCATAAGAGTATTTGCAGTAACTGTGATCTGTCACCAGCAGAACTCATAGGTATTTTCGTATCATGTTACATTTGTTGCCACATCTCAAAGTATTGTTTATGTTCATTACTGCTTTGAAATTATGGTAGTTATTAACTTTACCATAGATCTTGTTAACTTAATAAGATAAAATAATAAAAGAGTGCACACGTTTCTATATTTCAGTATAACTTGTTTCCTTTGTAATCTCACGTATTTTATGCATTTAAAAGCATTTGAGGAGTGCACAGGCTTCACCAGACTGCCAAACCAGAGTGGCAGCGGTGTCCATGGCACACACAGTTTAAGAACTTCTCAGTTAAAGTGTGTAAAGCTCTAAGAATAGTGCCTGGCACATAAGTACTTTATAAGGTATTTACACAAAAGCAAAAGTACCCTCAAAATTCTAGAAATTTGAGTTCTGTTTTTTGTCTTTGAGTTGGTGAATAGATTTGACCATAATATAACCAATTTCATACTCAATGCACAGAAGGACCAGTTCCATCACCCTCTCTGTCATTACTGCAGATTCAGACAAGTGAAAGGTCCCCTGGTGAGGGTTAGGGTATGCCTGGTAAAGGCCTTGTAACAATTAATACTAGAGAATCTGTCCTTTCAAATTAATAGTATTTATGACTAGGCTCTGTCAGTGTTTATGCTGTGGATTCACAGCTGATATCCTTAGGTTAATGTCAAAGAGTGTATTATTTAATTTTATAAAATAGTAAGTTCACCTTCATGGATATCATTAGTCCAATGAGTAAATAATAATTGGGTGCATATTTCATTGTTCTTACATTTTGAAAGTAAGTTCTAGACCAAGTAACCACTAGTGTGGCTCAGGGTTATAACTTAACTCCTGAATTACCCCATAGTTTCTTCGACTCCTTAGCCTTCTGCTAAAGCCTCACAAAAGAAGAAGAATTAGCAAAATGATGCACCAGATTGTGTTTTTTTTTTGTTTGTTTTCTTTTTTGCGGTACGCGGGCCTCTCACCGTTGTGGCCTCTCCCGTTGCGGAGCACAGGCTCCGGACGCACAGGCTCAGCGGCCATGGCTCACGGGCCCAGCCGCTCTGCGGCATGTGGGATCTTCCCAGACCGGGGCACGAACCTGTGTCCCCTGCATCGGCAGGCGGACTCTCAACCACTGCGCCACCAGGGAAGCCCAGATTATGTGTTTTTTAAACCTGTGAATGATGATAGTATTTTTTATATAAAAATAGCATGTTTTCCAGGTATAGTGGTAGATCTGATATTAGACAATGAAAAGCACACTTCTTTGTAAACTTTAAGGTAGGGAGGCAAGGGTCTTAGGGATTAATGACTAGCAGTTTTCTATTCCTTATTTATCCTTTCTTGTGTAGCCAGGGACTGGACTCCAGCCAAGACGTATGCTTTCTATTTATACCTCCCTAGTAGATCAGAAAACATTATCCATGAAACTTTAAAGTATCGAGGGATTAGGTACCTAATAATATCATCAGTCACTTGATGCACTCACAGACATGGTGCATTTTTCATCTTCATGGAAGCGTGTTTGTTATATTATTAGGCCAGTGTTTCATCAAACATCTCTTCAGTGTAGAGAGTGAGATGGAAATAATTTGCACATGGTATACATAATTCTTCCCAAGTGAAAACTTGAAAAGTAAGTAGCCTCTGAATTTTCTTGATCTTATGGAAATATAAGAACAGTTCGAGATTAGGATGACTTTTTAAAATGAAAGGCTCAATAAGTTGAGCCTGTCTTCAAATTCTGAGTTAATTCCCTCACATTTTGAGTCCAGTTATTTACTTCATATTATAGAACCAGTTTAAGCTGAATATTTTCATTAACTTACCTAATTTTATCAGGTATATATACTATTTTATGTTATAAAATAGTAATTTTTTTTGCTTTAAATACTTCAAATTGTCACTGTCCCCTCCCTTTTTATAATTAGGAAGGCATGACTTTTATATGATAGTAGTATTCTTTCAATAATGTTAATATCTTAACAATATTGACTGAATAAACAGGGAGTTAATTTCATATTATTGCTTTGAATAATGTACTGTTATCTTTTTGAGGAGGAAAAGATCTAGAATGTAAATAGGCTTCATTCAGAATAAAGGATTAAACATTCACAAAGCATTGAGACGATAGATGGCTGGCTTAGGGGATAAGGAAGTAGAGAGAGGACGCATAGGTAAGCATCTTAATATTAATGTTGAGTAAGTTCTCAACATCTATTAATGATTTTCCTTACTGTTACTAAGCATAACTTCTCTTAGACTAAAATTACCTGGAATGTTCCCGTGTAAAATACAGTCCATGGTATTGCTTAAGTAAATAGTCAGGCTTCAACTTACAGTTGTTACTTTATTCCTCTTAATTTTTTGTATGTTTTATTATGTAATATATAAATATTTATATACATATATATATTTTAAATAAATACACTGGGGTTGCAATCTCAAAATTTTTTACTGATGGGTTACATGATTAAAAATGTTTATTTGGAAACCACTGCTTCAGTGAAAACAACAGTATAAAATAACTTTTTTGTGCCAAAGTGGAGTCATTTGCAGGTTAAGGGACTATTCCCCCTGAGGTTGTATGCTGGCGTCTGAGATGAGGAGGAAGATTTTTAGGTACAGGGAGAACAAAGTAGAATACTGGACATAGATGCTGTTTGCCTTGACATCCGTCTCCTGCTTCAGGGAAAGCTGGTGGGAATAGTAGTAAGTGACTCATTGTAAACTGGAAGAGCTCTAGAGAGCTGCCGATGGGTGGGAGGGTGAAGGAAGGGGACCGGTGGGGTCCTGTGAAGGGACCTCTGGGGGTTGTGACTCCCTCAGAGTTTTGTCTCTGAGGTGTGTCCCTTGGAGCCTGGCCTGTGATCATGATCACTCCTCAGTTTCAACTCTAGAGACCTGGCTTCTGATGGCTGATATTGGCTGTGTGTGAGGATTATTCTTCAGCTATAATGAACAGAATGGGCCATTCAATTTTAATGTTTTCCTCAATTTATAATAGTAATAATAATTTTAAAATTATTCAGGAAAAGACAGACATTCAGAAAGAAAACAGAACAAACAGGTTTGAAGGACCTAAATAGAACAACTGGAAATGAAAATTATAGTTATTAAAATGAAAATCTCTGTGAATGGGATAAAAAGATAAGACTTAGCTGAAGACAAAATTAATGACCTAGAAGATAAATGTGAAGAAATTTCCAAGGAAGTGTTACAGAGATATAAAGAGATGGAAAATAAGAAAGGTTAAGAGACATGGAGGGGCTTCCCTGGTGGCACAGTGGTTAAGAGTCCACCTGCCAATGCAGGGGACACGGGTTTGAGCCCTGGTCCGGGAAGATCCCACATGCCATGGAGCAACTAAGCCCGTGCGCCACAACTACTGAGCCTGCGCTCTAGAGCCCGTGAGCCACAACTACTAAGCCCACATGCCACAACTACTGAAGCCCGTGTGCCTAGAGCCTGTGGTCTGCAATGAGAGAAGCCACTGCAATGAGAAGCCCGTGCACCGCAACCAAGAGTAGCCCCTGCTCACTGCAACTAGAGCAGCAATGAACACCTAACACAGCCAAAAATAAATAAATAAATAAATAAATAAACAAATTAATTAGAAAAAGAGAGACATGGAGGCTGTAAGGAGAAGGTGTAACATAAAACGAGGAAGGGAAGAGTAGAGAGAAAGTGGGAGGGGCAGTTGAAAAATATGAGAATTTGCAGAATTTATTGAAAACCTGAATACTACAGCAAACATTACGCTGAATCGTGAAAGTTTAGAAGATCCCCATTGAAGTCAGTAGTAAGATAAGGTTACCCACTAAATAAATGGAGATAGAGACCACATCCACATTCATATCATCAGGATAGCAGTTCTCCCCAAGTCTAAAGTGTCAGTGTAACTCTAATCAGAATCCTGTTAGGATACTTTATTTGGTTTCATTTGGCTTGGAGTGAAACTTGACACACAGATCCTCAAACTTGTATCGAAAGGCAAAGGACCAGAATAGCCAAGACACCAGTGAAGAAGATGTGGATTTGCCTTGTCAGAAACCATGACATGGTAATAAAATACATAATTAGGACAAGGTGATATTGGCACAGGGGTTGACAGATAAATCAGTGGCACAAAGCAGAGTCTAGACACAGACCCACGCCTGTGCGGAAACTTGCTACGTGATAAAGGTGGCATCTGCAAATGAATGCTGGGATAATTGGTTTTCTGTATGAAACAGAAATACATGTCATCATACCATACGCAAAGTAAATTCCAGATAGGTTAATCAACCAAATGTGAATGCAAGCTTTAACACTTCTAACAAAAAGTACAGAAGTATTTTTGTGATCATAGACAAAGAGAGACGAAAAGTGCAAAATATAGAGGAAAAGATTGATTGGTTTGAATATATTAAAATTCAAAACTTTGTTCAGCAAACCTCTATGTCCACAGACTGGGACATTTACAATGCTGATAAATGACAAAGAATTAATACTCAGAGAAAGAATTTCCAAACGAGAAAAAAAGACTACTCAATTGATTCATTTAGTTTGTAAAAAAGTAGTTCAATGAAGTAGAAACCTAGATGACTAAGAAACATGTGGAAAGATGCTCAACTTCTGTAATAATTAGGGAAGTGTAAGGTAAAACAATGGGGTATAGTTTATACACATCAAATGGGCAGAAATGAAAGTGATAGTAACAGATGTTAGTAAGGATGTGTTAAAATTGCAGATACTGTACAGAGCTGGTGGGTGTGTACATTGGGATATCTGTTCTGAAGAAAGTTTGATTTTATCAAGTATAATTAAAGGTCATGTTCCCCATGACCTAGCAGGAGAGGAAAGGAAGGAGGGAGGGTGGCACAAGGAATAACTCTATTTGTAATGTTTTGTTTCTTAAAAAAAAAAAAAAGGAAGAAAAATATGTATGTAATCTGAAACAAATAGGGCAAAGTGTCAATATTTGACACAACTGGTGGGTTTGCTTGTTTGTTACATTCTTCCCCTTTTTTAAGCATAACATTTCATTTCTGTATTTTAAACTAGTAGCATGTGTTTCATACATATATAGTCCTATGATTCTTTAAATATATACCGTCTTTAAACAAAGACCCGTGGAATAAAAATGATACTGAAAATAAGGTGTAATATTTTAAATACCCATCCATTGTACATGTACCTCCATAATCCCAGCCTGCTTCTTCCTTCCATAGATAATTGCTATCCTGAGTTTTGATTTAAAAATCCCCTTCCCCTCCTCCCTTAAAAAAAGGCTTTTACCATATGCGTATTCATCTCTAAATGATCGGCATTTTTAAGCTTTATGTAAATGAAATCAAACTATAAGCATTCCTCTGCATTTAGCTTTTAAAAAACTCAGTCTGTTTGTGAGCTTAGTCAGTGTTGATGCTTGTAACTATAGTTTATTCATGTTCATTGTCCCAAAGTCTCCCCCGTATTCTTCTAAAAGTTTTAGGTTTTGCCCTGTTGTATTTAAATCATTAATCCATGTGGAAGTGATTTTTGTGTATAATGTGAGATAGGGTCCCAATTTCATTTTTGTCTCCTAAGCAGTTATTATTGCACACTTAGTTCATCCATACCCAGTGATCTGCAGTGCTGGTCTGTCATTGTTCAAATGTCTGTGTGTACATGGATCTGTTTAAGGATTCTTTTATTCTGGTCTGTTGGTCCAGTTTGTTCATGTGCCAAAATCACATTAATTGTCATATCTTTAGAATTATTTTTTTTTTATCTGCTAAGACAAATCCTCTAACCTAACCCTGCATTTCAAGAGTGTCTTGCCTATTGTTGGCCCTTGCTCCTCCCACATAAATTTTGGAATCATTAGCTTGGCAAGACAGACACAGACACACACAGAGTTGGGATTTTGATAGGAATTGAATCTGTAGGTGAAATGGGGAAAATTGATATCTTTTAAAAATTATCGAATAGTATATAATCCCCAGGCTATAAAGTTCCACAATAATTTTGCAATAGAGGTCTCTGAACATCTTTTGTTAGACTTATTTCTAGGTATTCTGTATATTTTGTTGATATTTTAAATGGTATTTTCCAAAAGTTACATTTTCTTTCATTGTTATAGAACTATTTGTTTCTTATATCTAGGAAACTTGCTGAAACTCCATTTAAAAATTTTTGTTGATTGATATGGGTTTTCTGTGTTGACCGTCATATATCCCTCATGTAAAGAACTGTTTTGTTTTTTCCTTTCCAATCCTCATAAGCCACTTTATTTTATTTTTTATATAGCCAGGACCTCTAGTACAGTATTGAATAGAAATAGTGATGACGGGCATCGTGGTTTTATTCGTGATTTTAAAGGGATGCTTCAGATAGTGTGCTGTTAGGTGTGATGCTTGCTCTACATGTTAGCTTATTGAAGTTTCTTCCTGTTCCTTCTTAGCTAAGGATCTTTATTATGAATGATTCTTTAATTTTATTGAGTACATTTCCTATTATCCGTTGATACAGTCATGTGTTTTTATCTTTAATCTCTTGTGTTGACATTCATGCTTTCTTTGGATAAACACATTTGGTCACAATTCTTTTTATAAATTTCTGGATTTGGTTTTCTGGTATTTTGTTTGGATTACTTGAATTCGTGTTCATGAGTAAGTGAGCCTGTGATTTTTCCTTTCTAGTAGTATTATTATTATTTAAAATTTATTTATTTATTTTTGGTCACGTTGGGTCTTCGTTGCTGTGCGTGGGCTTTCCCTAGTTGCGGCAAGTGGGGGGCTACTCTTTGTTGCGGTGCGCGGGCTTCTCATTTTGGTTGCTTCTCGTTGTGGAGCACGGGTTCTAGGTGCACGGGCTTCAGTAATTGTGGCACACGGGCTCAGTAGTTGTGGCTCACGGGCTCTAGAGTGCAGGTTCAGTAGTTGTGGTGCACGGGCTTCGTTGCTCTGTGGCATGTGGGATCTTCCTGGACCAGGGATCAAACCTGTGTCCCCTGCATTGGCAGGCGGATTCTTAACCACTGCTCTACCAGGGAAGTTCCTTTCTAGTATTATTTATTTCTGGTTTTGGTATGAAAATTGTAATTAGTCTCATTATATGAGTTTGGGGCAAGTTCCCCTTTTTTTCTATTTTATGAAAGAGTTTGTGCACAATTGGGATTGTGTTTTCTAGGAGGCTTGGTAGAACTCAACCTTTGACATCTTTTGGGGCTCTGCATGTCTTTTGTAGGAGGGTACTAAACTATAGATTCAATTTCTTTAATGATTATAAAAATTTTCAGGTTGCTTGTTTCTTCATTTTCTTTATTTTTTTCAAACTTTTAAGTTGTAAAATATAATGCTCATATAGAAAAAGGCATAAAATTTAAGTGCACAGCTTAATTATTATAAAACAACCCATTTAACATGGGGTGTCAGGACCCCAGAAGCTCCTGCATGCCCCTTCCCAATCTCAACCTCCTTCCTCAGCCCCAGTTTTAATCACTGTTGTGGGTTGAATTGTGTCTCCCCCCGCCAAAAAAAAAAAAAAAAGATGTGTTTGAGTCCTAATCCCAGTACTTGTGTATGTAATCTTAACTGTAAATAGGGTCTTTGCAAACGCAGTCAAGTTGAAATGAAGTCAGACTGGAGTAGGGTGAGCCCTTAATCGTATGGCTGGTGTCCTGTTACGAGAGGTGAAGAGACCCAGAGGCACACACACAGGGAGAACCCCATGTGACGTGAGGCAGAGATGTGAGTGATGTGTGAGCCAAGGAACCCCAAAGAGAAAGGCGTAGAACCGATTCCTCCTGGGCCCCTCACAGAGCAGCACATGGCCCTGCCAACACCTCGATTTCTGACTTCCAGCTTCCAGAAATCAGGACCACTGCGAGCTTGAGCCGAAGGGGACAGAGACAGGGCGAACTGAAAGAAGGAACTCCTGGGATTCTACCAGCAGGAAGTGGGCCGATAGAGCTAGTTGGCTGAGAATGTGTTACTCCCTTCAGGTGATGGGAAGAATGGCTCAGAGGCTGGTGGGGCTGCTGCGGTCACCAGTGGCCCAGAGGCAGGACCACACCTCCTTGGCTCCGGAGGGCGGGGCCACCTCCTGAGGGCTGCTGCGCCCCCAGTCCAGGAGGACAGAGAGGGTTGCTCTCGTGCCTTGAAACCTAAGGGGACTTGCCCTGCTGAGGTTTTGACTTGTTCGGGATGCATGGCCTCTTTTTCTTCCCTGTTTCTCTCTTTTGAAATAGAATGTCTCTCTTATGCCTGTCCCACCGTTGCATTTTTGAGATAGATAATTGTCCTCTAGGTTTCACGTGTCCACAGATAGAGAGGAATTTTATCCCAGGATGGACCATATCCACAGTCTTAACCATATCCAATTTAGACGATTTAAAAGAGATTTGGGACTGAGTTGATTGTATTTGGATGAGATTTTGGACTTAGTGTTGATCCTGGAATGGGTTAAGGGTTTTAAGAGTTGTTGGATGAATGTATTTTGCATAGAGGAAGGACATAAAATTTTTGAGGCCAGAGGGCAGGCTGTTTATTGTGACCCGCCAAAAGATATGTTTAAGTCCTAACCCCTGTTAACGTGTGAATGTGACTTTATTTGGCAATAGGGTCTTTGCAGATATAATCAAGTTGAGATGAAGTCATAGTAGAGTACAGTGGGCCCTCAGTCCATGACTGATGTCCTTGTAAGAAGAGACACAGAGGCACAGACGCTTGAGGGGAGAGTGCTGTGTGATGATGGAACATCATCTACAAGCCAGGGAAGGCCAAGGGCTGCGGCAGTGCAGGCACTAAGAGAAGGGCATGGAGCAGGTTGCTTCCTACAGCCTTCAGAGAGAGGATGCCCAGCTGACACCTTGATTTCAGACTTCCAGCCTCCAGAGCTGTGAGAGAGCAAATTTCTGGTTTCTTAAGTCACTGAATTTGTGGTAGTTTGTTACAACAGCCCTAGGAGATGAATACAGTTACTGTCATGTCTTTAATGGTATCCACTTCATTGTTGTTTTTCTTTACACTTTTATCACCTAAGTATGTATCCCTTAACACTATGGCTTACCTTTAAAATAAACTCTTGATATTAAAATAGAAGTTACGAAGACAGTGCAGAATTCCCATATTACCCCCATATAGTTTCCCCTATTATTAACATCTTCCATTAGTATGGTACATTTGTCCCAATTAATGAATCAATATTGATACATTTTATATTACCAGGGTTTATCCTTTATTCAGATTTCCATAATTTTTGCTGAGTCTTTTTTTTTTTTAAACTAGAATGATCAGGTAGCAAAATAACATAGAATACAACACAGAGCCGCATGAGAGCAAGCTGCGTCCTCAGGCCTGGGGTTGGGAACTCTTAGTCCCCATATTCTCGGAACACGTTCCATGATTCTCTGGGGCAGCAAGGCTGGCTGGAGCCCGAGCATCTCCCTGCTGACGGCGTAACTGGTCCAGGCCCAGGGCACAGGCTACACACGTGGAGTGAGGCCAGACAAGTTACACCTGCTCCCCGATGAGCCCTTAGAAGAGGAGCGCTCTCTACAAAGGCCCTACACCTGGCAGGGATCGCTGGACCAGGGAGAGCTCAGAGGTTTAGTTCCTCTGTGGCTGAGACACATAAAAAGCCTACACCAATCTACGCGCAGATTCTCACTAACTGGAGAGGCAGGGGAGTGAGACTGCCTCCAAGCCAGTGTTTGGTCTTTGGTAAACAAGGATAAATACAAAACATGTTCCTCAAGTGGACTTGAGCAGAACTGGGCACAACAGGTAAAAGATTCCAAAGCACCATTTAGTGCCCGGCACAGAAGGAGACAGGGGAGGGTGTCGGGGTGGGGCGTGCTCTGCCGTAGTCTCTGCTGCCCTGGCCCCGACTCTGCACTCCTCCCTGCTTTCCGCATCTGCCCTCACTTCCCCGGCCTAACCCTCCCAGCCTGGAGCGACGGAGTGGAAACCCCGGAGGCGGAGGCTCTCTGCTGGGGCTCAGAACCTAAGGCTGAGCGCCTGCAGCAGGGGGCGGGCAGGGCAGAGCATGTGCTGGGCCCCGAGGCTGGGGCGAGGCTCAGAGCAGGAAGGAGTGCTCAGCTGCCAGAATGATGGCTGTCTTTTGCTCCAGGATCAGTTTTGAACTTTATATAAATGGAATCATACAGTATCTCTTTCCATGTCTCTTAATCTTGCTTTCATATTTCTTTAAAGCTTTTTTTCAATATTTTCCATTCTGGGTAATAATTTTAGTATACTTTTCATCACTAATTTTCTCTTCACCCATCCATTGAGTATCTGAGTTAATTCAGTATACTTATTTCCCCCCAGTTTTATTGAGATGTAATTGACACACAGCACTTTATAAGTTTAAGGTGTACAACATAACGATTTGTTACAAACCATCATGAGGTGATGACCACAGTAAGTTTAATATACTTTTCAATTCTTTTGTCCTATTTGGTTCTTTCTTTTTAATTTTTTTCTTTTAGCAGTGCCATGCGGCATATGGGATCTTACTTCCCCAACCAGGGATTGAACCCGCGCCTCTTGCATGGGAAGTGCAGAGTCTTAACCACTGGACCGCCAGGGAAGTCCCTATTTGGTTCTTTTTCATATCCACAAGGATTTTTTTGATAGTCCCTATTTCTTCCATCAAACCTTGAGTAATCTTTCAGAATTTTATTGTACATATGATACACACTTATTGTTACCGTCCCTATCTGATATTTCTGCTGTTTTGCAGTGTTTTGGGGTCTGGTTCTGTTCTTTCTTTCTGCAGTCTCCTTCATGCGACCCATCCCCTTTTTTGTGACTTTTGATTGTGAGGTCATATTCTTTGGGGTTTTGCTTATAGCACTTCTTTGAGGCCTGAGTCTGAGAGGATTTGTACTTGCTTCTTCCATGTGCCTTGGCTTACTACCTCCTTGAGACCTATTTAAGCTAAATTAGCATGTTGGGGCTTTTCAGGACACATGGGGGGGTTATAATTCTAGCCTCAGCTGTGTGAGGGCCGGCTTCTGGTTGTCAGTTTCTCAGAGGGGATGTTTCCTCCTCCACTTAGAGCTCAGACTGAGAAGGAAATGCTGCTTCACCGCCTCTCTCTGCAGGGCTGCCTCCTGCCCTTGTGGCCTTCCACTGGGTCCCAGGGTTTCAAAAAGTCTCCAATCTGAGTTCCTGACTGTGGGCGCTCCAGCCTCATGAAAACCCGAGCTCCTGGCTGTCTTGCTGGATTCAGGCCTTTTCATTACTTTGGCTTCTGAGGACTTGACTTATTTCATTATAAGCTCAGCCAATATATTTAAAGAGACGGTTTCTGTATTTCATCCTGCCTTTTCAGGGATTCTGTGCTCAGGGGGGTTTATGTTATTTAATCTGCCATGTTGTTGATAGTGAAGCTGTTGTATTATTCTTCATACTTTTCTAATTGCCTGGAATTTCATCATCATCATAACCACTAACTATAATATGACCACTTTTCCATGTCTTTAAATATAACTTTCTTAAACATCTTTTTTAATGGACATGTAGTATTTTATAATGATTTATCTATCCCCCTTTGATGGGTAGTTTTCCAGTAGTTTGCTATTAAAAACACTGATGAAATGAACAACTTTATACCTACATCTTGCTGTGCAACCAAGATAAATAGTAGAAGTAGTGTTACTGAGATAAGCACCACTGAACACCTCAAGGCTTTCGTTTGGAAGCGTGTCCTTAATAATAATGTAGATCTGTCCGTGGCAGGAAGAGAGCCCTGGGCTCTGGCTCCCGACTTGCTCTGAGTGAGTGTAGCCATTGACTCGGTGTCGTCACCGTGGAAGAGGAGGCATCGGTTGGTTAAGCTCTGGGGTCTCTGTCTCAGCACCTGTGGCTCTCACTTTGTGCTCTTTCTTCCCCGCTCCCAGGTGACGTCACGGTGGACTTTCCGATGCCCAGGATGCCCTCAGGCTCTGTCACACGACGATTCCCACTTTCACGAGCGGCACAAGTGTATCAACTTCTTTGTCAAGGTGTACGGCTATATGCCCCTGCTGTACACACAGTTCCGCGTGGACTCTGTGCTCTTCAAGACCCGCCTGCCCCACGACAAGACCAAGTGCTTCAAGTTCATCTAGGGGCGTTGCGCATATGGGAGAGGATGAGCAGAGTGAGGGAGGCAGCTCCTGAGGTCCCTAGACATGGACGGACCTCAGGGATGCCCACTGGGTGGGTGGCCCAGACCCTCTGCTGGGAGAGCCGGCAGGGAGAGTGGGAGGGACAGAGCTGCCTTGCTCTTGAAATCAGCCACACTGACCGGAGCCCTGGTCCCAGGACACCAGGGCTCCCTACACAGGGCACTGGTGATAGCTTACACTGAGGGCCACAGGGACTCTGGAGAGTCACTCACACAGTTCATAAGCCCAGGGCAGCTGGTTTGTGGTTTTTAATTCACTAACAACTACTATTATTATTTAAAAAGAAAGTTTCAGATTTGCCATTCGAGGCTTATTTATATACATGTGTATATATATACACATATATGTGTATATACATGTGCGTGTATATGTATATATGCACACACACTCACATATACATATATATATATATTTGAGGGGGAGTTTGGCATTTCTGCCCATCTCACAAAGTGAGGGACGTACCACGGTGGTCTGTATTTTGGTGGAGATGGATCCTGGCCTTCTGGTATCTGGCTCATCTTTACAGATCATCTCCGTCCTCCCCAGGGGCATCTATCTGTGTGTAGAAACAAGAAAGGGCTGGGCGTGGCCCTGTTACAGGGCCCTGCCCAAGATAAGACCTGTTGCCAACCAGGGCTCTGTAGCTCGAGGTATGGGGATCTGCACCTTTGGGGGCAGTGGAGCCTCCCTGTGCAGGACTTGGTGGGTTTGAGGACTCCCCGCTGGGTCGTGCTGTCTGGGTTCTCAGCCCAGCTCTCTCCCTACCCCCTGTTTGGGAGAGAAGACTGAGGAAGGACCGAGACCTGCAGACAGACCCCCAAATGGCTCTTCTTGCTCGACCCTCCTTTGAAAGACATGTTGTGCTTTGGCTACAGACTTTCCTGCAGGTTCTCTCATGTACGAGAACAGAAGCCTGGTGGGCTGCACTTCAGGTGTGGTCTGAGTGGTTGCAGGTCGGCCTACTCTCTGCCGCAGAGCAAACGAGCATCCTTTGATCCCCACCCGGCTGGCCGGGGAGTCACAGCAAGGCACCTGCCTTGGGATAATACCTTGGTGAAATTCACCTTCCCTGACCCCTGTCTGGACCCACATCCTATAGTTATTGGATCCCTCACGCCGGGTTGGTTCCGGGACCCCCTGAGGTTTGGTATGTGTCAGAATGGTGGGAGGATAGGATTTGTTAGGTTAAGCTCAAATCCAGCCTGAAACAGGCATTCACACCCCACATTACCACGTTCCGCTCTGGGTTTAAATTTCTATTTCCTGGGCTGAAATAAAAGTAAGCTAATTTTTTTTTTTTTTTTTGGGGGGTAGTGGCAGCAGTAGGGGAACCAAAGAGGGCGTTAGTGGCTGTTGGCAGGGATTTAGCCCGTGGCCTCTACCGTATTTCTGGTCCCCACTTTCCTCCACTGAAGTCGAATCTAGGAGGTTCCCCACAACTGACTGAACAAAGGCTCAGCCTTGTCCTGGGCACGTACATGCCTTAAGCCAGCTCCGTCTTCCCCTGACCTTGACATCCTGTGCTCCTGTGTCCAGGGGGCACATCCTCCTCTGACCTGCCTGCCCCAGATGGGTTCTCTTCAAGTATCATTTTGAAGCCAGGCTCTGTCCTGTGGGTAACACCCACCTGTAGGGCCGCTTGACCTAAGGGACTCTCCCCGTCGGTGGACAGGACCAGGGCTCCGTCCTCCGGACATTCCCACTGGCATCTTCCTGTGGTTCCCCTGCTGAGGCAGCTACCTAGGAAATTGAGCTCTGCTGCTCAGCAGCCCAGCGAAGGGGTCCAGACCCCCTGCTTCCTAACTTTCTAACTCCCCCTTCTTTGACCTTGGACTTTGTTCTTTTTAGCAGTAGCCTTCTTCCCTTTGGGAAGCCAAAGAGTGTGGTGTTTTGAGCTATAAATGTGGCTGCTATTTTTATCTTGTCTCTCTTAATGTGAGGAGCTCCTAGACTGCCTCTGAGCGGGCCTGATGAGAAAGGAGCTGTGTCAGGATCCCCTGCACTGGAGCCAGAGCGCGGGGTCCCTGAGCACTGGCGGCAGATCCAGAGCAACTGGTACTCTGAGGCTGTGGATGACGTCACAGGGCACTGTAGGGGGGGTGGTGATGTCTGAGCACAGACGAGGGTGGCACTACTTGGACCTGAACAGGACACTGACTTGAAGGACTCCAGACAGCAGTCTCTGATGGACACTGGCCACGTTCATGAAGGACGCTCCTCATGGTGAGAGGGAGGGTGGCGAGAGCTTTCGGAGGCTTGGTTAGTTCTTCTGGAGAATGGCCGCTGCTTTTTGCAAGGCGGGTTAGGTAGAGGCCCCGGTCCAGGCTTCGAATGCCTTTGATGCCGATCGGTCACCTTGGGAAGCCCAGATGTCACCTGCACCACCTGATTGACTCACCTGGAGCACGGGACAGCCTTGCAGCGCACGTGGGCTTCCTCGGCTGTCCCGTGAACCCCCGTTGCTGTCTTTGCTCCCAGGGCTCGGCGCATCTTTGCTCTCCAGCTGGCCAGTTTGCTCTTCACTGAGAGGCACCCAAATGAGGGGGAGCCCCCAAGGTGCTCATCAGGCCTTTCTGGGCTTTTGCACCTGTGCCGTGTCCTCCGCCTGTGTGGCCTGCACCTCAAGCCAGGGCCCGTGCGCTGGGCGTGCAGGAGTGGTTTCCTCAGGAGCGGCCTGCCCGTGTGCTCGGGGAGCTCCTGTTTGCAGTGCTGGCGTTTGAAGGGGGAAGCTCTCTGATACTCATGCCATGTCCATCCGCCCCACCCCTTTTCCAGTCATGAGCACAATGGTCTTACGTTGGATTTTTTGTAAAAAAATAAAATAAAATGGAGACTTTAACTCATGAAGCTTGGAAGTCTTTTGTGGTTTTCCTCTGCAGGACGCTAGAGTGGCCTGAGGGAAGGTGCCTGCCCGGTTCCAGGAGCCACCCGTGCACGGCCAGCGGGCCCCTCCAGCACGACTGTACGCTGTGATTTGGTCCCAGAGCAGCCTGCGTGCCTGAGCCCGGCTGATGCTGTCAGTGTGCGTGGACGCCGGCAGCCTTGTCTGCGTCCGTCTCTGGGATTAGTCATTTGATTACATAGAGAGGAACGTAGGTGTCACCGAACTGGTTTGAGCGGGATGTGGGGTGGCATGTGGCACGTGTTGGCCTCCTTTACTTTTTCACGGTAACTTTTCAGTGTGTGTGGTGTGGTGCCGGGGAGCTCAAGTGTTGTACGTGTTCCCAGCCCAGAGGAGAGGGCTGGCTTCGAATGGCCCCGTCGGTCTGGGGGTTGTTTGCTGACTTCCAAGGAGTTCCCGCGTCTAGTTGGTGCTTAACTGTCCTTTTGACGTCTGGCTTCTGCTCAGCTGTGGGGTCAGAGCCATCCTCAGGGAGCGAGCACCGAGTCACGGGCTTGGAGAAGACGGATGGAGACAGGAAGGAGGATGGAAGGCAGAGAAAAGCTGAGTTGGGGGTGCTCCTCTCCTGGGTTCTGCAGTTGGGAGTTGGGTTTGTACTAACAAGCCTAAGAATGCCTGGGACCCACAGTTCAGTGTTACTCCGAGACTAGGGTTGACAACTGATGCGGTAGGTTTGCGGCAGGTGAGGGGGGAAGATGATGTCGTATCGGGTGGGGATGCCTACTTGGTCTGGAGCTGGAGCTGCCAGGCTCCTATTCTTGCAGCCATCCATCTCCTTGTTACCACGTGTGCTGGGGCCAGAGAGACGAAGTGACATGAGGCTGTCAAGATGGGCGTGGTACTAGACACAGAGATAACATGTCTAACTTAGGTTCTGTTCCTGCTAGTTCTGGCTTGGACTTAGCAAGGTAAGCCAAAGTGGTCAATGTTAGCAGTTGATGTTATTGTCACTGAAATCGAAGATTCCACCATATTTTCAAAAATGTGGTTAAGAAGGATAATGCTGTGGTTAAGGATATGGACCCTGGAGTAGACTCTGTGGGTTCAGATCCTGGGTCACCCATTAAACTGGCGGGGAGCACCTTATATTCTAAACTTCTTATCCATAAAATGGCAAGGAGTGTGCCCACGTCTTGAAGATGTGTTGAAAGTAAACATAATAAACGTGAAGAGTCCACTGTTCGGCACACAACAGAAATGCACTGTCATTGGGGTAACATGCTGGAAACTTCTTAGTGGCACTTTCTGCATTCCAGCTCATTCCAGGCTCAGCTGAAGCATTGCCTTCAAGAAACCCTCCCTTCTCAGAAGTTGCTTGTCCCCCTCTAACGGCCGCCACCGCCGCTGGCCCACCTCCTGTTACAGCAGCTGACCTGTCTTACTTCACCGCACACTGTAATGGTTGTGGGTCTGCTTCCCACACCAGCTTGCAAGCCTCTTGAGAATAGAGCACTTCAGTGCTAAACAGTTTTTTCCCTCCCTCTCTTCCTCCTTGCGAAAGTTTTTTGATGAATGAAATGATTTGACGACAAAATTAAGGGGGGGGGGGTCACATAGAAATCAGAGCTGGCAACAAGCTGAATAGTAATCAGTACCATGGTGCTTTGGGAATATAGCTAACGTGGTATTACCAGAGTGTGGCAGGAAGTTGGCACGCAACAGCTAAGAAGTGTTATATTCACTATTTTTATTATTTAAATCTTCATTGACAAAGGGGGTTAAGAGAGCATGGCAAGAAGAATTAAACACCCAGAATGGATTCCAGAAGAGATCATGAAGGTACGGTGGGAAGCCTTGCACTAGGACCAGCCTTGGGTTGCTGTTTAATTTCACCTGTTTCTTGACCTGTTTTAATGAGGCAAATTGTTTTATCCTTCTTCATTTGTCTTCATATTGCGAAAGAGTACGAATCTTGGTCATATTGTAGGGTTGTTATGTGAGAATTTAATCTATTTAGATTTTATTTAACCTATTGGTCCTAATATTTAATTATGGAAAATTTCAAATGTACAGGGAAGTTTAAATAATTTTTATACTGTAAACCTGTATACCTAACAGTCATTTTACTACACTTGCTTTATAAAGCTATCTATAGATTCATTCCTCTATCCATTTTTTTTATTCCTCTATTCTTTTTTTTTCATCCCTTTTATCCATCCTATTTTTGGTGCATTTCTAAGTATATAATTACTGGCATTAATACACTTCCCTCTAAATACATAAGCACACACATTATTAACTGGAGGTCAATATTAGTTTCTATGTGTTTAATGTAAAATTTCCATATTAAATTTATACATTGAAATGCACAAATCTTAAGTGTACTTTCTCTTGACTTTTGACAAATGCATACACTTGTGTAACCAACCCCATCAAGATATAGAACATTGCTGTCAAACCCAGGATGTTTCCTCATGTTCATTCCTAGACAATCTCCACGTCCACCCCACAGTGATTTTATTCTTTCGCCTTGGAATAGTTTTCCTGTTCCTAGAATTTCATATAAATAGTGTCATACAATTTTTACTCTTTTGTGCAAGGCTTCTAGAAACTCAAGTGTGTATCTGAGATTCATCCAGTGTTGCACGTATTAGTAATTTGTTCCTTTTATTGAGAGAGGTATTCCCTTGATTAACAACATTTGTCCATTCTCTTGATAGGCACTGGAGATGTTTCCAGTTTTTGGCTGTTACGAATAAAACTGCTAAGAACGTTCATGTGCAAGTCTTCTTGTGGATTTATGTTTTTCTCTCGGGTAAATACCTAGGCGTATAATTGTTGTGTGATGAGGTAGGGATACACGTTTAGTTTTATAAGAAACTGCCAGACCTTTTTCCATAGTGATCGTACTCATTCGTATTTCCACCAATAATTTTGTGTTTCAGTTGCTCTACATCCTCGCCAGCCTTGCCAGTGGTGGTGTCAGGCCTTGTCGTTTTAGCCATTCTGGTTGGTGAGTAATGGTATCTCGTAGTTTGAATTCGCATTTTCCTGATGACTAATAAGTACCTTTTCATGTGCTTACTCCATTTATATGTATTTCCTTTGTGAAATTTTTGCCCATTAAACTTTGTTTTGGTTTGTCTTCTTCTTTTATCATTGCTTTATTTAAAAAATACATTTTTGGGAATTCCCTGGTGGTCTAGTGGTTAGGACTGAGTGCTTTCACTGCCATGTCCCGGGTTCAACCCCTGGTCGGGGAACTAACATCCCACACACCGTGTGACAAACATTTTTAATTTTTTTGAGCAGTTTTAGGTTTAGAGGAAAATTGAGTGAAAAGTACAGTTTGTCCTCCCCCATTTTCCCCTTGCATTAGTGTGGTACATTTATTACAATTGATAAGCCAGTATTGACATATTAATTAAAGTCATAGCTTATGTTAGGCTTCATTATTTGTGCAGAATATTCTTATGGGAGTTGACAAAAGTATAATGACCTGTATCCACTTACAGTATCTATAGAACAGTTTCACTTTCCTAAAAGTCCTTTGTGTCCCACCCATTCCTCTCTCCAACCATTGGCACCCACTGTTCTTTTTTACTGTCTTTTTTAGTTTTGCCTTTTCTAGAATGTCATGTCATATGCCAGTTAAAATCATACAATATATAGGCTTTTCAGGTTGGCTTCCTTCATTTAGCAATATGCATGTAAGGTTCCTCCATCTTTCTGTGGTTTGATAGTTCATTTTTTTTTTTTTTTTTGGCGGTACGCGGGCCTCTCACTGTTGCGGTCCCTCCCGTCGTGGAGCACAGGCTCCGGACGCGCAGGCCCAGTGGCCACGGCCCACGGGCCCAGCCGCTCCACGGCACGCGGGATCCTCCCGGACCGGGGCACGAACCCGCGTCCCCCGCATCGGCAGGCAGAGTCTCAACCACTGCGCCACCAGGGAAGCCAGTTCATTTCTTTTTTATTGCTGAATAATATTCCACTGTATGGATGTATTGTTTTTCTTTTTATTGTTGAGTTGTGGGAATTGTTTACCCTGGATACTAGTCCATTGTCAGATGTATGTGCTGTAAATATTTTCCCCAATTTGGGGGTTGCCTATCCATTTTCTTTATGGTATCGCGTGCTGAGCAGAAGCTTTTCATTTTGATGAGATCTAATTTAGAACTTTTTTCTTTTTTGTCATTGCTTTCTGTGACTCAAGAATCCTGTGCTTACCCAAAGTCATGAAGATATTCTTTTAATTTTTCCACTAAAAGCTGTATGGTCTAGGCTGCATCTCAAGTTAATATTTGTGTGTGGTGTGTGGTAGTGGTCAGAGTTCTATTCTTTTTTTAAAAATTATTTATTTATTTTTGGCTGCGTTGGGTCTTCATTGTTGTGTGCGGGCTTTCTCTAATTGTGGCAAGGGGGGGCTACTCTTCGTTTGCGGTGCACGGGCTTCTCATTGCGGTGGCTTCTCTTGTTGTGGAGCACGGGCTCTAGGCGCATGGGCTTCAGTAGTTGTGGCACGTGGGCTCAGTAGTTGCGGCTTGAGGGTTCTAGAGCGCAGGCTCAGTAGTTGCGGTGCACGGGCTTAGTTGCTCCGCTGCATGTGGGATCTCCCCAGACCAGGGCACGAACCCGTGTCCCCTGCATTGGCAGGTGGATTCTTAACCACTGCACCACCAAGGAAGTCCTCTTTCTTTCTTTTCTTTCTCTTTTTTTTTTTTGCACATGAATATCTAGTTGTTTCAGCACCATTTGTTAAATAGAATTTCCTTTCTCCACTGAATTGGTTGGGCCTTTGTGGACAACGTAATGACTGTGTAAGTGTGGGTATTCTGAGCTCTCTTTCCTGTCATGCTGATTTGTTACTAGTACCAGATTGTCTGAATTAATGTAGCTTTCTTGTTCGTCTTGAAATAAAGTAGTATAAGTTCTACAACTTGATCATTTTTCTCAAAATTGCTTTGGATATTATAGTTACTTTGTATTTCTCTATATAAATTTTAGAATTCGTTTGTCAATTTTTTTTCTAAAAAAAAATGATTTTCTATCCTTCTGGAATTGACAATTAAAAAAAAAATTCTTGTAAATTACACAGAACTTAAAATGACCATTTTAGCCACTTTTTAAAAATTAAAAAAAATGGAAGTGTAGCTGATTTACAATGTTGTGGTAATTTCTGCTATACAGCAAAGTGATTCATACATACATATGTATATGTACATACATATACATTCTTTTAAAAAATATTTTCCATTATGGTTTATCATAGGATACTGAATATAGTTCTCTGTGCTATACAGTAGGACTTTGTTTATCCATTCTCTATATAAAAGCTTACATCTGCTCACCCCACCTCCCACTCCATCCCTCCCCCAAGTCCCTCCCCCTTGGCAACCACCAGCCTGTCCTGAGTTTGCTTCTGTTTCGCAGATAGGTTCATTTGTGTCATATTTTAGATTCCATGTATGTGATATCATGTGGTATTTGTGTTTCTGACTTACTTCACTTAGTATGGTAATCTCTAATTGCATCCATGTTGCTGCAAATGGCATTATTTTGTTCTTTTTTATGGCTGAGTAATACTCCATTGTACATATGTACCACGTCTTCTTTATCCACTCATCTGTCGATGGACATTTAGGTTGTTTCCATGTCTTGCCTATTGTGAATAGTGCTGCTGTGAACATAGGGGTGCATGTATCTTTTTGGATTAGAGTTTTGTCTTGCTATATGCCTAGGAGTGGGATTGATGGGTCATATGGTAACTCTATTTTTAGTTTTCTGAGGAACCACCATACTTTTGTCCACAGTGGCTGCACCAACTTACATTCCCACCAACAGTGTAGGAGGGTTCCCTTTTCTCCACACCTTCTCCAGCATTTGTTATTTGTAGACTTTTTAATGATGGCCATTCTGACTGGTGTGAGGTGATACCTCACTGTAGTTTTGATTTGCGTTTCTCTAGTGATGTTGAGCATCTTGTGCCTATTGGCCATTTGTATTTCTTCTTTGGAGAAATGTCTATTTAGGTCTTCTGCTCATTTTTCAATTGGGTTGTTTTTTTGTTGTTGAGTTTTATGAGCTGTTTGTATATTTTAGAAATTAAGCCCTTGTTGGTTGCATCATTTGCAAATATTTTCTCCCATTCTGTAGGTTTTTTGGTTTTTTAATGGTTTCTTTTGCTGTGCAAAAAGCTTGTAAGTTTGATTAGGTCCCATTTGTTTAATTTTGCTTTTATTTGTATTGCTTTGGTAGAGTGACCCAGGAAAACATTGGTACAATTTATGTCAGAAAATGTTTTGCCTGTGTTCTCTTCTAGGAGCTTTACGGTGTCATGTCTTATGTTCAAGTCTTTAAGACATTTTGAGTTTATTTTTGTGTATGGTGAGAGGATGTGTTCTAACTTCAATTTAAATGTGGCATTTTAGCCACTGTTAAGTGTACAATTAAGTATATTCACAATGTGTAACCATCACCACTAGCTATTTCCAGAACTTTTTTGTCTTCCCAAACAGAAAGTCCGTGCCCATTAGACAGTAACTCTCCATTCCCCCTTCCTTTCAGCTCTTGATAACCTCTACTTTGTTTCTATGGCTTTGCCTATTCTGGATATTCATTTAAACGGAATCATAGAGTATTAAGTCTTTTTTGTCTGGCTTATTTTATATAGCATGTTTTCAAGGTTCATCCATGTTGTAGCACGTATCAGAATTTCATTCTTTTTTATGGCTGGACAATATTTCATTGTGCGTGTATAGTTATGGCATAAAATATTTTGTCCATTCACCTGTTGAAGGATACTTGGGTTACTTCCACATTTTGGCCATCATAAGTACTGTTATGGACATGGATGTACAAACATGTTTGAGTCCCTGCTTTCAATTCTTTTGTGTATATACTGATCAGTGGAATTGTTGGATATGGTAACTCAACGTTTAATTTTTTGGGGAACTGCCAACAGTTTCCACAGCAGCTGTACCATTTAACATTTCCACCAGCAGTGCACAAGGGTTCAGTGTCTCCACATCCTTTCCATTACTTGTTTTGTTTTGTAATTAATAATTTAAAAATTATTGCCATCCTAGTAGGTGTGCAGTGATAACCTCATTGACAGTTTGATTTACATTTCCCTAATGACTAATCATGTTCAATACCTTCTCATGTGCTTATTGGCCATTTGTATATTT
Organism: Aethalodelphis obliquidens; assembly: GCF_003676395.1. NCBI lineage: Eukaryota > Metazoa > Chordata > Mammalia > Artiodactyla > Delphinidae > Aethalodelphis > Aethalodelphis obliquidens. Next base: position 5,093,843 of record NW_020838005.1, read on the forward strand.
TATTCAGAGAAATGTCTATTCAAGTCCTTTGCCCATTAAAAAAAAAACATTTTTTTTGTTATCCACTGGGATTTTGATGAGATTGTATTGAATCTGTATATCAATGTGTAGAATTGAAATACTAATAATACTGAGTCTCTAATCCATGAACATGATATATCTCTTCATGTATTCTGATCTTATTTAATTTCTGTCATCACAATTTTGAGACTTTTAGTGTAGAGATCTTACACATCTTTTTCAAAAGTTTATTCCTGTGTCTTTTCACACTATTAAGAGTAGAACTGTTTTTTAACAAGTTCTTTTTCTAATTATTTATTACTAATATATAAAATACAGTTGATTTTGTATATTAACCTTGTATTCTGCAATCTTGCCAACTTATTAATTCTATGTATGATTTTCTGTTTAAACAATATTTTGCTCATGTTCCTGGAAATCTGCTTCTCTATACTTGTGAGAAGTTTGGGAGAAACTTGTATTTTGTCTGTTATTCTGGTGAATTAAAAGTCATCGGAGACAACACAATGCACAGGATATAACAGGTGCTTAATAAATACTCACTGATGGCTGGAAGGGCCTATAGATGATTGGAAAAGACTTTGTAACAAAAATAGAGAACAAAGTTCTTTATTTTCAAAATATTGTGAGCAGTGTAATTAGTTACTAGATTAAAAATTTATATTAGATATTCTAAAAAATGTTATCAAACTTTTAGTTGGTGTGTTTAGTAACCCCAAATTACTGTCATAATGTGCATTAAAGTGAGTTTTCATTTGTGACTGATTTCATAGTTGTATGTCATGAAGACTTATAAATGCCTTAGAAATTACTATTGTGGTTTATCGTAGAGAAGGGTAAAGGATAAATCCTGCTAACATAAGAATTATCATGCAGAGGATACACCCCTATTTTTTTCAGTGGCCTCAGATAACAATATAAGGGAGAGAAGAAATACTCCACATGTTTAATGACAAGATGTGGGCAAAACACCTTTCAAAGATCTGTGGTCCTATGACTCAAAAAATGCTTAAGTTTAATACATGTAATTTTTTCCCAGTTTTATTGAGATATTATTGACGTACAGCATATGTAAGTTTAAGGTGTACACAGGATTTGATACACATATACACTGAGAAATGATTACTACAATAAGGTTAACTCTATCCTGTCACATAATTACCTTTTTGTGTGGTAATAACTTTTAAGATCTACTCTCTTAACAGCTTTCAAGTATATAATACAGCATTGTTAATTACAGTCACAATGCTGTACATTAGATCCCTAGAACTTATTCATTTTATAGCTGGACATTTGTATCTCCCCATTTCCCCACCTCCTATCCTAGCCCCTGGCAACCACCATTCTACTCTATCTTTTGAGTTCAGCTCTTTTAGATTCTACATGAGTGAGAACATATAGTGCTTGTCTGACTTATTTCACTTAGCATAATGCCCTTAAGGTCCATCCATGTTGTTGTAAAAGATGGGAATTCCTTCCTTTTTATGGCTGAATAATATTCCATTGTGTATGTGTACGGTAATGATTTGTGATGTTGAACACCTTATCATGTACCTTTTGGCCCATTCGTATGTTTTTGGAAAAATGTATATTCAAGTCCTGTGCCCACTTTTTTTGCTATTGATTTGTATGAGTTCCTGATATATTTTGGCTCTTAACCCCTTATCAGATAGTTTGCAAACATTTTCTCCCATTGGGTCGCCTCTTCATTTTGCTGGTTTCCTTTGCTATGCAGAAGCTTTTTAGTTTGATGTAGTCCCAGTTGTTTATTTTCCTTTTGTTGCTTGTGCTTTTGGTGTCATAGCCAAAAAATTGTTGCCAAGACCAATGTCAAGGAGCTTTCACCCTACGTTTTCTTCCAGTAGTTCTAGTTTTGGGTCTTAAACATTTAAGTCTTTATTCCTTTTCAAGTTAATTTTTATGAGTGGTGTATTCTTCTGTGCGTGGTTATCCGGTTTTCCCAACACCACTTACTGACAAGACTGTCCTTCCCTCATTGAGTCTTCTTGGCTCCCTTGTCGATATTAGTTGACTGTATATGTGTGGGTTTATTTCTGGGCCCTCGATTTTGTTCCATTGGCCTGTGTGTCTATTTTTGTCAGTACCATACTGTTTTGGTTACTATAGCTTTGTACTAAAGCTTAAAATCAGGAATTGTGCCTCCAGCTTTTGTTCTTCTTTCTCATGATTTTTTTTTTGGTGGGGGGGGCGCTATTCAGGGTCTTCTCTGGTTCCATACAAATTTGACTTTTTTCTTCTGTGAAAAATGCAATTGGAATTTTGATAGGGATGGCATTGAATCTATAGATGGTAAAATGCTTCTATGATGTGATTAAACCTAAAATGGGATCCAAGAACAGTGTTGGCTGCAGCCTCCTGCAAGAATAGACATGTTTGGCTCAGTTCTACATTGCCTATCTCCATAATTTAGTTGCGACTTCTGTCAGAACTGTAGTTGGTTATTTTTACCTCATTCTAGGTTTGAAAAAGAGTAATTTACCCATAGTTCCACTGCAGTGAATTTGGGGACATCAGAGGTTTTCTACCTTCCCACAGTATGGCATGAAAACAATGAGACAGCATTCAACTTTCCTCATGGCTGTAGGGGAAAAACTGGACTTGGGCCAAAGGAAAGTAGCTCCCTTTCCTCACCAGTTTGCTTGGCTCACATGAATATATGATCATACAGCTTTGGAGGTTTCTGCACTCTCATTTCTGTTGATACTTCACTGTACAGGCAAACCTCATTTTATTGTGCTTTGCAGATACTGCTTTTTTTTTTTTTTTTTTTTAACAGATTGAAAGTTTGTGGCAACCCTGCGTCAAGTAAGTCTATCAGTGCCATTTCCCCAGCAGCATTATTTTAAAATTAAGGTCTGTACACTTTTTAAAAAAAAAAATAATGCTATTGCACATTTAATAGACTACAGTATAAACATAATTTTTATATGCACTGGGAAATGAAAAAATCCATGTGACTTGCTTTCTTGTGATCATGTGCTTTATTGTTGTGGTCTGGAACCAAACCAGCAATATCCCCAAGGTATGTCTACAGTTTGGAAAAGCCAACTTCTGCCTCTATAGGAAAACCATGAGGCCCAAAGGCTTCAAGCTCTCCAGGGGTCAAGACGACAAATAGTTGTTACCACTACTTAAAAAGAAATGGACGATACGCCTCAAGTCCCTTCCCCAGCTCCTGACCCCTGGTGCTCACACACGATGTTAAGGTAAGGCAGAAGCCACTTACTGGCGATGGGTTTTGGGGAAAGTTAATTGCTGTACCTCAGTTTCCTCATTCAGCGCCTTGACTGTGGCCCTGTGGAGAGATGCCCCTGAACCAGGAGCGCCCAGCTAAGCCACACCAGATTTCTGACCCACAGAAGCAGTGAGATAATAAGTGTTTGCTATTTTAAGCCACTAAATTTTGGGCTAATTTGCTACACAGCAATAGATATACTACTTTGCAGAAAGATCAAAAGAAATAAGAAAATCAGGTCCCTCCTCACTATTTTTAATGTTTTTTTCAATTACTATTTAATCATTAGGCGTTTGTTGGGCTTATGAGTAGAAATTTTTCTAAATGTCAGTCTCTTCCCCAGATCAGTGTGAATAGTCAGCGGGCTGCATTTCCAAATAACAAAGCCACTATGGGTGGTATAATTCTAGCGCTAACAGCAGGCCCACCATTTCTTCTGGGTCTTCTATTCATCAACCTGGTTTGGTATCCAAATACCTGAACTCTACGTAGAGTTATTCATAACTGCTCTCTCCTAATACTTGGGAGGGCCAGCTCTAGATTTCTCTGCTCTAACAAACGATTCTTTGCTTCTTCCTCTCTCTGGCTTCTGCCATGAAGTAGGTGGTAATGACAGTTAGAACCGTCATCATTTCTTATTTCCTGCACATCAGTTTATGGACTGTTTGCCTCTTTAGTAACCACTTCTCAAGCGCCTCTCACTGATCCCCTGGGATTAATCAAGCCCTTAACAGAAATCCAACTTGGACAAATCCAAGTCATTCCTGGACGTATCATTGTTGGAACATTTAAGTAAAATAACCATTTTGATTTTTCTTTCTATTTCATACTGCATTTGCATTTTTCAAGATGTTAAGAAAACTTTAAAAAACTTGATTTCTCTCAAGTTTTATTAGGAAGTATGCCTACATGTGCTGCATATTTACAATTCTCCTACTAAAAACAAAACTAAATTTTCATAACCATGGCATGTCCGTCTCTTGTAATGTTAATCCTCTCCCGAAGTTTATTCTGCAGACACACCCTGGGCCCCTCGATTGGAATGACCTGCACATTGGGAAACAGAGAACGGTTGAACCATTCCTGGGCCCAAGGCTGGCAAAGTTGGAGATGGCAAAAATGAAGTTGCCTTTTTCCTCCTCTAATGAAGAACTGCTTCCCACTGACATGTCCATTCCAGAGACAGAACTGACAGCCAACTCTCCATGAAACCTGAGGAAGTAGTTCTATAGTGTTACAGTTCTTGGGTCACTAAAGCCCTTTGTGATGCTTTGCTGCTGGCCAGGTTGGACTGACCTCCGACTGAATTTCAACTGGTCCGAAAAGACGGTAAGCGTCTACTTCTACTGCTGGCCAGTTCTAAGACTTGTATGCTACTCTCCACATTTTAATACTTGCAAAATTGGCATGTGTGTTACAACTGATGCTATCTCAGAGTTGATGTAATCTGGTAAATACCTGTTTTAAGCAATTCCATTATTTCAGACACAGGCATCTGAGTTTACTGCTCAGCGCAATGCGGAGAATCCTGATCATCTGTGGGAGAAGCAGTGGTGAGCGGAGGGTTGTGGGTGGAGCCTGAGATGCTGGTTCAGGCCCTCCCCCAGAAGGTCAAGGTCAGTGTCAGCGCTCTGTGCTGGTGTTTCTCATACTGACACAGCTCAGATGAAGTTAAGCACCCGTTCGTACAATTTAAGAAATATACTAATGCACGTACCAAACTAAAATTTGCTGTGGTGTTTTCTAAGTTCAGTTCTGTATATTTTCATATTCTTTCAGATACTAAATGGCTATATAAATTGTAGGTTTACCAAAACACAGCCACTTCTATAAAAAATAAGTTTTATTAACAAAATGAGCTCACATTGTGAAATACAGATAGATGGGTTCATTTTGCTAATTCTGGGGGATCATCTTTCTTATCAGGTACAGCACTGTAGACAATAAAACAAACTCAAAGACTAGTTCCCCTGCCCAAGGCCTGTGAAACCATGAAAAACAGGTCACAAGTCCTCATCTTTTTACCTCTCCGTCCACTATTAACCTCCTGGAAAGCTGCTGTAGCTCTCAGCCTTCTCCTCAGCTTGTTGCCTCACCTGCCTGGCCACCTGAGAGAGGCAGGACTGGGAAGAAGACGAGGCTGAAGGTTAAAGGAAAAGCTCTTGCCTGAAACAGTACCAAGAAGCCAGACTGGGAGATTCTGGCTGTAACTCCTGAGAATGTTGCTCAAGCCAGAGACCACCACCACAGAGACCTGCCAGGCTGCATGGCTTTCCTCCGCTGGGTGCTGGGCAGCCACAGTGAAGGACTGCAGCAGGGTCTCAGGGAAGTGGAGATGCCTTTCGTATTCCACTCAGAACTTCTGTAGGAATTTGAGGACAAGGTCCCGCAGCCGTACCCTGAGCATCTCGTCATTGTCGCAGATGATATGGGTCGAATCTTCCTCGATCTGGATGAGTGTCTCAGCTTCCTGTAGCAGGACGATATGGCCCTTGGCTGTGTCTTCCACCTTAATATCACTGAAGCCATGCTGCTCCAAAAGAAAAGGGACAGGAGGATGTTGGGTGCTCTGAGAAGCCAGAGGACATTTCAGCAACTGAGAGTTCTAAAATCACGCTTCCTAGAATTGGCTAAACTGAACATCCTAGAAACTGGCATTTTGGACACTCAGTACAATTCTACAGACTAATCACAGGACCAGCTACAGCAACAGAATTCAAACTGAAGCCCCCAAACGTGCAAATATCTCATGCAAAACACAGCAGAATTCCTACAACCTGCTTAAACTTTTATCTGAGGAGCACATCTAAGCACCTGAGCTCAGGAGCCTGGGATGCCAGGCTGTTCCACACCAGCCTCCATACCACGCCTGTGGTCCCTGGTAAAACTCCATCCTGTCCCAGGAAAATGCCATTCTTCACAGCAAGATACCACTGACCTTTTGATGTGGCAAATTCCTCCCAAGGGAGAAGACAGATAAGACAGCATATCAAATACTTCTCCAGGGCCACCTCCAATGCTAATTCAGAATTTTCTTACACATCACATGTCAAGTTGAGAAAGAAGAAAAGAAATGGAAAGAGGACTAATTTGCCTGGAAAGGACCCAGGCTAGGTAAATGAACGTGACCTAGGGAGATTCTCCACACTTGGCTCTGGAAATCTCATGTGTAGTTTGGGGCAGCCACGGATATTCCTCCTGCAAAGGCGGTGGGGCAGAAATGGTGGGGGGAGTAGCTAGGGTCGGGGCCTAGGGGTCAACTCCCGAGCACCCAGGCAGAAGAGCTAAACAAAGTCTTTCTGGGAAAGCAAGCTGTTTGAAGATTTTAAGAAACAAGTCAAGCGTGAGTCCCGTCAGCAGGGACGGGGGGCGCAGCACGGTCGGGAGGAAGCTGCTACTGGTGTGATCACGGCACATGGAGCTCCCTGGGGTAATTCCCACGGGGTGTCCCCACGTCACTAGGGGCCAGGAGAGCCACACGACTCGGGGAAAGCCCTCCCTTCAGGGAAAATTAAACGACTACTGAAGAAAACAATTCCCAATAAAGAGAAAGCTTTTAAGATTTGAAAGAACTCAGCGACTGAGTTATTTAGTTTGGACAAAAGGCAGTAACTAGTTTAACAGAAGAAAGTCTCTTTTCCTGTAATGATCTACTATAGTTGCAGTTCTTCTTGCAAGAAGCAACACGAATAATATTATCTTTAGCCAATTCCTCCTCTTTTCTATAAAGGATTCTATAATTCTGATGCCAAAACAGGCATCTCTGAAGTCCTGTGACTAAAGCCAGAATTACAAAATCTTTTCAGGTTCAACTTTTTTCTTTTTACTTGTAGTCATGGAATCTGTGCCTTGCGGGGAGCAGCCAGCAGGGACAAGGGGCGGGATGGCCGCTGAGCCAGTGCAGGCACCACCATCCTCCACAATGACTGCCTGCTCCTCTCTCCTCCCACCCGGTCTGGGAATCGCTGGCTCTGCTTCCTGAGTGCCTGCGGATCTGGCATCAGTGACCCCTGTGCCCCCGAGTCTCGCCCGAGACTCGTATCTCCTCTGACCTGGCCATGCTAGCTCTGACAGCAAGGGGTCTTCTCATAGGAAAGTGGGGCTCTAGAGGGGGCAGACCCTTCTTTCTCCTGGCCGTCCCCCTGCCCCATCTGTCACAGCTACGTCCTCGAAGAAAGAAAGGCCCCTCCTTGGTCTGGTTCCCACGAGAAGTGGGGGTGGGGGGCAGCCTGGTGCTGGGGGGAAGGGGGGCCCGCTCTCCTCTAAGTCTCCGTGGCCCTCGCCTGGTTCTGTCCCCGCCATGACCGAGGAGCAAGCAGATGCTGCAGGGCCAGCAGCGCAGACAGTGGAGACGGCGAACAGCGGCAGCACGCGCTCCCGGGAGCGGGGCCGCGGGGCCTCAGACGGTGCACCCCACCCGCTCACCTTCTCCAGCGTCTGCACGAACTGCTCCACGGGGATAGAGCCGCTCAGCAGAGGCTTCAAAACCTTGCAGTCTGGAATGTCGTCACTGGCCCGCTTTCTCTTCTTGCCGCCTGTGGGCTGGGCAGGCCTGGGCGGGGGCTGGGTGGGAGGAAAACAGGGATCATCAAGGAGTCACCCGGGAGCCTGAGTGAAGCTACCCGGCCCACGGGACCCGCTTCCTGGAAGGGCCCTGGGCCTGCGTTCAGGGTCACCATCAGCTGGGGCTCCAGCTGGATTTCCACATAATGCACACAAGCTAAAGCCAACTATCCACATAGAATTAACACCTTATTCGGCAAAGATACCTTCCTTTTATCAAAGTCTATTCTTAATTTTCAGCTGACTGATCTCAGTGCTGTCTGCGTAAGGTCTTCATAACCCGTGTCGGTTATGAAGGGGCAGCAGCTCCGAGAACACTGGCTGTGGGGTCAGACTGACTGGCTACAGTCCTTCTGTCAAGAAAATGAAGGGCAGAGAGACTGCCTCTAAGACGGTGATAGTAAAGAGAACTTTGTGAGGATTAAATAAGACAACACCCGGTAGGGCCCTGGCCCGGGGTCCAGCGCACTTTAAGTGGCCGCTATGGGCACGTGATGCAGAGGAACAAGAGCGACACAGCCCAACCCTGAAGGGGGTTTTTCTCGGGGCGGGGGTGAAGACAAGGGCCCAAAGAGCTGCCCCCAAGGCGCACACGTGCCATGAAGTGAGGCACGAGGCGCTGGGGGGAGGGCCCCCACCTGCACAGGGTTCTTCCCGCAGGTCCGCTGTATCTCAGGGCCCTCGCCCTCCCCGACAGTACCTGGAGGATGTGCTTGTTATCTTTAGTGTGCAGCACGGCCGAGACGGTTGCCAAGGAAACGCCAGGCTTGATCTCCATGGGTACCAGTGAGTCCGCAAGCTGGGAGCAAACAGAGGGGTTTCAGTCAGGCTCCCTGTAAACTGGGGGGACGAGGGTGCTGCCATCGTGCTGTGCAGAGGCAGGGGCTAGGAGGCCACACTGGGCAGCAGTGCCACCCCTGTACACGGCCCAGGATTGGATGGTGACACCCAGGGTCAGGGTCACCCTGGCCAGCAGGCCCGCAGCACCATGTGCCCCTGCCAGTCTGGTGGAACGGTCCCAGACGTCAAATGTCAAAACAGCCTTTAGTGATCACCATTATTCGTTTTCTTTTGAATTTTTATTTACATCACTGCAGTCTAAAGTGACCAAATAACTTTAAGAAGTAAAAAAACTTAGAACAATCATTTTTAACCAAAAATACATCACACACACACACACACACACACACACACACACACACACACACACAC